>NC_090648.1:59528849-59848849 GCF_040937935.1 Hyperolius riggenbachi
TAGATTGGAGGAGATACGACCTGCCTGAAATTTGCAGGCCTTGAACAGGTCCCGATTCCTACAAGAGGAGGTGATCGAGAACGTTTATTATTAAGAAAGGAAAGTAGATGGATCATTAATAGCGATGCTTTGGGACCTTTAGGTCTGAATGACCACATGGATATGGCATGTTTTTTGGATCCTTAAAGGAAAGGTGTAATTGCATTTGAGTCCAAGACCCTAGATTATTGTTTTTAAATTTGGATCTAACGGAAGTCAAGTACGGGGTAATGTGAGAAGGTACTACATGGTGCTAAATAAGTTGGTTAAGAAATAATATTGAAAAACAGATATTGTATAAAAACAGCGCCATAGGGTAGTTTTTGTCTCAATGAAGGAACAACAAGAATATGTCCTGATAGCCCCAGAAGGAGAAGCTAGATCCCCCTTTTTTTGAAATAATATAGAGGAATAATATCTATAAATATTTTTCTCAAATATATCTCTCTTTTTTCTTTTATGATGGAATTAATAAAGTATACCTTTTATGTGTTTTTAGTGTAAATAAGTCTATATAGGATACAACACATGAGCCAATTTAATTATTTAGCACCATCTAGTGGTCTATTTGTATGTCACAAAGAAAGGACGTACAAAGACCCACTGTGGAACGCATGTTACTTCCTGCCGAAAGTACGCGTGACACGCAAACGAATGTACGCGTGCGCGCTGACGCAAGGACGCAGGAAGGGATGCGGAAGCGGCGTGACAGGCGCAGTATACGGAGCGAACGCCCGGTAGTTTAAAAAAACACGAAAGTGGAGTCTTTGCTGCGCACGGAGCCTCAGAGGAAGCTTACACCAAGCGAAACGGTCGTCAGGCAGACCGCTGCTCCCACATTGCCCCACGGTAGAAAGATCATATGGGTATGTGAAGTGTATCTTACAATGCTTGAAATGGATGGAAGATTTGTTGATACCATTAAACCTATTGAAGACTAGCCTGGTGACAGTGCCGGAAATTTGTTTCTTATGGTGATGAGACTTGGTATCCTGCTTTATTCAGTGGTGTGTCTGGGTGTTGTGGTAACTAGGAATGAGTGAGAACACCTCTCTGGCAGTTTTAATTTTTTTTCTTGATCTTTGGATAGTTTTGTGATTTTTCTGCAAGACAGTTTTACCTTAAAGTAAAGGGAAAACTTTAGAGGTCAAATGCATATAAGGATCACCAAAATTGCTAAATATGTTGAAGGATACCAGAGCCAAAAAGCATAGGAGAAACAAGGGAGCAGGCATGTAGCGGGAGCTGTCCTGATGGCCACCACTCCCCCCGTTATCCTTTGTCTTCCTCCTTTCTTACCTAAAGACCCCCGTCAGCCTCTTACGGGTCGATGGGAGTCGCCAGAGTGATGACCATCAGCACAGCTCACCCTACATGCCTCCTCTCCCCGTTTCTTCTATACTTTTCAGCTGTAGTATCCATAAAGGAGAACAGTGGTAACAAGGGAAGATTTAAAGTGCCCTTAAAGAGGAGCTGTCAGCCATACTATCTCAGAAAATAAATCATATATAAGTAGATAAATACTTGCTCTACTCCATGTTTTGATATTAGTGATTTTTCTATAGTAAAAAAATAAGAAAATCATTCTTAGGATTCTCTATTTTGACTGTGTCTATCTTAAAGCCAAATCTGATGTCATTTCCTCTCTTACTCTTCTCTGCCTGATTGTGTATGCATTGCCTGCCCTCCTCCCAGTCTTCAGGCACTCCCACCCAGCTGTGCAATAGAAAGTGCATTGTCTTAGCATGATAAATATTGGTCAATCAGAGAGTAAAGCCGCATCTACACGCGTAGATGCGGCCGCGATGTTCCTTATCAATCGAGCCGCTGATGCGGCTCGATTGATAAGATCCGACAGGACTGATCTCCGCACCGCCGATTCCCTGCTCGCTCCCCGCGAGGGAACAATGGCAGGGAATCAAGCGGAAGATAAGCGGCGCTGGCGGGGACGAGCGGGGAATCGAATCCGGCGCATGCGCGGCGAGCAGGGACGTGGCGGGCACGCGCGGGGACGTGGAAGAGGCGATCCGCCGGCTAATCGAGCCGCCGGATCGCTGCCTCATCTACACGTGTAGATGAGGCTTAACAGAGGTGTGGGAGGGGAAAACAGGAGGGAAAGAGGCTTCAGCCAATCAGGCTGCATTAGTTAAAGAAGAACAAAAGACAACCCAACATGGCCTGCAACTTCCTTTGTATGGCAATGTACCAAATAAGAGTCAGGTAAACTGGGAAATGCTCATTTATCAACAAGAAAAGTAAAAGAAATTTTTAACTTTTGAATTGCCTAGTTAGCATCCGTATTACTTGTTTACTAGATGAAAATAAACAATTGATTTTTGATTTTATGCCTGATAGTTACACTTTAAAGCAGAATATAACCCAGAATTTTTTCTTTGCTCTAAAAGATTATTTACAGCATATAATATACTAACACAATTTTTTTTTTAAGTAAGACAGCATTCAAAGGGTTACATCACAGGGCTGACTCTTTCTTCTGCAGGGAGAACCCGCTGTTAAGCGTATCTTGTGTACACATTCTTTACTTGATACATTTATGTTAACATTCTCTGGCTGTGCAGGACTTCAGCTGATGAGTCCTGGGGTGAAACACAGGTGAGAAATCACTGATGGCTGCATTCACAACAGAATTACAACAGTTATGAATAAAATGCACCAGCAGCATTAAAAATAAATTAACTGAACTTTGGGAAGTTATGTCTAAATGAATAATAATACTTGTGCACAAAAGCAAATATGATAGTTGTATGGGTTATAAAAAGTAGGAAAACACATTGTTGTTGATAATTTTGCCAGCGTTTTAAACCGCTTTAAAGACCTTATGGATAAATTCCCTGAAAATTGGATTTAAAGTGACTGTATTTTAAAAAAAATGCAGTAAGATGACAAAATATGTAGCTGGTTTACAGGGAGCGATTAATCTGTTTATGGGATGTGGGACTGCGAGCAAAGTGCAGCACACAGATGACAGCACATGCAGGATTGTACAACCTACATGATGCAGAGGGTGTACATGAAACATGACATGTTTCTGAAGCAGTAACATACTCTTACCCATTTCTGAAAGGTTAAATGAAATAAAAACACAACAAAGGAAAAAAAAGTCCTTTAACCACTTCCCCTCCCTCTGTAGGAGTAACTACGTCCCTGCAAGTTCCCATAACTTCTTGCAGGGGAGTAACTATCACGTCCCTCCCTGCTGCGCGTTACCACCTACCCCCCCACGCTCGTTACTGCTACATCAATGAATGGTCCCTGGGTGAATGACAGCAGCTGTAAATTAGATGGCACTGTCATTCACAAAACCCGTCCCCACAGTGCTTACTGTATGTGTACTAATAGCATGCATACAGAATACTCCTGTGAGGGCATCTTGTAGGCAAATAGTGAAATTACATCTGCACTTTTTTTTTTCAATAAAGGACCTATTTTAACCTTATTTTTACTTTTTAAATTAATCCCTGACCTCCCACTCTCCCCAATAGTTAGCAGTTTTTATTACAAAAAAAATACATATATAGTTACTTTAGGGACTCCTTTATAAAGTATGGGCTTGTAATTAGGGATGGACACAAAACTGAAAAAATGCACCTTTATTTCCAAATGAAATATTGGTGCCATACATTGTACTAAGGAAAAATGTTAAATGGTGCAATAACCGGGACAAATGGGCAAATCAAATGTGTGGGTTTAATTACGGCAGCATGTATTATTTTAATACTATAATGGCCAAAAACTGAGAAATAATATTTTTTCCATTTTTTTCTTCTTTTTCCTGATAAAACACTTTTAGAATAATATAATTCTTAGCAAAAAGTACCCCCAAAGAAATCCTAATTCGTGGCAAAAAAAAAAAAAAAAAAGATAGAGATTGTTTTGTTGTGATAAGCAGTAAAAAAAGTTCTAGGCGAATGAATGGAAGGAACGCTGACAGGTGAAAATTGCTGTGGTTTTTAAAGGGGAAAACCCTTCGAGGTGAAGTGGTTAATATTCTTAATTAAATATAAATACTTACCTGTGCCTTTAAAAAGTTTTACCATGCCAATATCCTCAGAAATTATCCCACGCCAGTATCGTATAATGAACTTGATTGAAGTTCTCTGCCCCACACCCGCCACCTCACACCGTAGCTCCTCGCCGCAGCTCTAGCTATACTTAGTAGGTATCCTCGTGATCCCCATTGGTCTGTTAATAGACCAGCGGGGAACCTTGGAGCCAAATTTAAAGATGCTTTTTGCTCTAGATATACTTAAGTATAGCTAGATCTCTGTCCTCAATTTCCTCCATGGCTCCCGTGCTCTAGCGCGTATGGGGCATTGCTATTAACTTCTAGCCGACCGCGTCACGCCGGTGGGCGTGGCCGGGCGGCAGCCCCAGGACCGCCTAACATCCTAGGACTATGTTTTGCAGGAGATCACGCGCAGGGTGCGTGCGCATCTCCTGCTTGGTGGGCGGAGCAGAGCCTTCAGTCTCCGAGCAGCGATTGCCATGCGATCTACAGCAGCGCTGTACTGGGGACAGCCGTGTGAAATGGCTGTCCCCTCCTGAGCCACAGAAGTGATCGGCTGATCATGGGGATTGGCTGGTGGGGGGAGGGGGGGAGGGAGTATACTATAGCTTAAAAAAACACACTTTTTATTAAAAAAATACATAAACAAACATCTGGGGGGGGAATCAGACCCCACCAACAGAGAGCTCTGTTGGTGGGGAGAAAAGGGGGGGGTCACTTGTGTGCTGTGTCATGTGGCCCTGCAGCTTGGCCTTAAAGCTGCAGTGGCCAATTTAATGAAAAATTGCCAAGTATTTAGGGGTGTTTAACACTGCGGTCCTCAAGTGGTTAACCGCTAAAGTCGGCGGCCAACAACATTAATGCAAAAAATGCAAATGTGATTATTTTAACAAATTTGCTTCAAATGCAAATGGTAAACAGCCCAAGTTTTGCCAGGAACTGTCCGCCGGTGAGCTGTTCGGGCTATTTCTACTGCAGGGCATAGCAGTGAGATAAGTGAGAAAGACCCTGCAAATTCTGGCAAGTTGGTGCAATATGCATTTGCTGCACCATTTTAATTAGTGTGATGTCCAGCCAGCTATGGCCATGGAGAATGCATTATAAGAGTTCTAGCTTATGCACTTTTGCCACAATAGCTCGGTATCAATCAGTATCCTGGTTAATACTTTAGTCTGAGTTATTGTGGCACAAGCACAAATGCTGGAACTTTTATAAGACAGATTCAGTCTATGAAGCAGGTGAGCATGATTGTGATTGTGTGTGACTCTTGCCAGTGAAACAATGTGCCACTTTTGACACAGAAATCCAGGCAGAAATTAAGTTAGGAGGTTAATTAAATGCATAGTGTTCTTTTCATGTGTGTGGTGGTAATGGTGGTGTCAGCTCAGTACAGTAGCAGATGACTGAGCTGTCAGAGCAACAGGAGACCACATTGCTAGCTGGCATCATAACCTGCATGACATTATGAATATATGACACAAATAAAGGTGTCTTGAAGATGCAGAAATATTAGGCTAAAGGATGGAGGACCTGATATGGAGCATTAGTCAGTAGAGATGGCCTGAACAGTTTGCAGGTGGGCAGTATTCGGCAAATGTTGAACGCAATTAAAAAAAAAAAAACTTCATGTTCACATCTTTCCCATAGCCTTTAATGGCAGGCAAGCGGCTACCGACTTTAGCGGTTAATAGCAAAGCCCCCTTACATGCTAGAAAAAACAAATTTGCAGGGCATGTGAAGGGGGACCATGGGCACAAGAGGAAAAATAAAAAAGAACTTATAGTTGTTGAGAAAATCAATTTTAAAGTTTCTTAGGAAAAAAGTATATATTTAAATACGATAAATGACAGATAATGTAGAAAATGTAACGGCAGTGTAAATTTACATATATCAGAAGAAAGAGCAATTAATTTCATGACGGGGTTTCTTGGGGGACCCTCTGGAAACCCCTTCAAAGTCGCAACGCTTTGGCCAGGGGTCACTATACAGCCACAATATGGCTGAATAAAGATCCCTGGCAACTTTACCTATTTATGGCAATTAAAAAAAATGTTCAGAGTGTGGGAAATTAAAAAAAATGACATTGGGTCCCCTCTCCCGAGCCTCTTTAACCCGTGGTCCCCCATACAGGATGGGATAGCCAGAATGCATAGCCCCAGCCGAGTGGGACTTCAAACCCTGAGCTATACAAGCCTGCATGGTCCATGGAATGGGGGGCATGGTCCAATCCATGGACAAGGGGCTCTTCCCCACCTCCGGTGCCCCAGATGCCTGTCCCCCTGCCCTTTAAGAAGAAGACCCCCAGATGCCTACCCTTTCCCCGGAGAAATGAGTATAATGGTACAAAGTACCCCTTACCCATTTCCACAAAGGGTTAAATGAAATAAACACAACAATGAAAAAAAGTCCTTAATATTAATTAACCAAAAATAATTACCTGTATCTTTAAAAAAAATGTCCACATCAATATCCTCAGAAAAGTCCCACGCCAATATTGCCAGTTGATTGACGATCTCAGTAGTAACTTTAAATTTGGTGTTTCTAGGGGCTTTGCTATTAACTGTTAAAGAGACTCTGAAGCGAGAATAAATCTCGCTTCAGAGCTCATAGTTAGCAGGGGCACGCTATAGCGCCGCTAAACGGGGGTCCCTTCACCCCCAAACCCTTCACTGCGACACTTGGTCGCAGACTTGGTCGCTCCTGGAGGCAGGGCTAACTGCTGCAGCCCTACCTGCAGTCGCGTCTATCAGCGGCGCATCGCTGCCTCTCCCCCACCCCTCTCAGTGAAGGAAGACTGAGAGGGGCGGGGGAGAGGCGGAGATACGCGCTGACAGACGCACGTGGGGCAGGGCTGCGGCGGTTAGCCCTGCCCTAACCAGGAAGTGCTCACACTCTGAAACGAGGGGATGTGGGAGTGAAGGGACCCCCGTTAAGCCGCGGGATAGCGGCGGTTTAGCAAGGGCACATGTGCCCCTGCTATCTATGAGGTCTGAAGCGAGATTTATTCTCGCTTCAGACTCTCTTTAAAGTCGGCCATATAAGTCTATGGAGCCTGCCAGTTCGGGAACTTTTGAGGAAATTTGCGTTTGCAATTCCTGAACCCAAAATCTGATGTTGTGCGACATCTCTATTAGTCAGTGAGAAGAGTAGCAGTGTGGCATTAGGCCAGCTATGGCCATGGAGACTGCATTATAAGAGTTCTAGCATCTACACATAACTCGGTATCCATCAGCATCCTGGTCGATACTTTTGTCTGAGTTATTGTGGCTCATATGCTGGAACTTTATATAATACAGATTAAGCCAATGGAGCAGGTAGTTGGAATTGTGTGTGACTCTTGCCAGTGAAACTGATACACACAGGGAAAAACAATTTTCCACTTTTGACTAGTGTTGGGCGAACAGTGTTCGCCACTGTTCGGGTTCTGCAGAACATCACCCTGTTCGGGTGATGTTCGAGTTCGGCCGAACACCTGACGGTGCTCGGCCAAACCGTTCGGCCATATGGCCGAACTAAGAGCGCATGGCCGAACGTTCCCCGAACGTTCGGCTAGCGCTGTGATTGGCCGAACGGGTCACGTGGTTCGGACCCGAACGCGCTCTGATTGGCCGAACTGTCACGTGGTTCGGGTAAATAAATACCCGAACCACGTCATATCTCCGCCATTTGTCTGTGGGTTTAGCTTTGGGTAGGCAGGCAGGGTAGTTCGCGCTCCAGCCACGCTAGCCAGGGTCCCCCCCAGTCATTGTGTGTCGCTGCTGGGAACAGTAGTACACCGCTCGTTCAGCCACACTATATAGCATTCTGTGTACTGTTCTGTGTCTGCTGGGAACAGTAGTACACCGCTCGTTCAGCCACACTATATAGCATTCTGTGTACTGTTCTGTGTCTGCTGGGAACAGTAGTACACCGCTCGTTCAGCCACACTATATAGCATTCTGTGTACTGTTCTGTGTCTGCTGGGAACAGTAGTACACCGCTCGTTCAGCCACACTATATAGCATTCTGTGTACTGTTCTGTGTCTGCTGGGAACAGTAGTACACCGCTCGTTCAGCCACACTATATAGCATTCTGTGTACTGTTCTGTGTCTGCTGGGAACAGTAGTACACCGCTCGTTCAGCCACACTATATAGCATTCTGTGTACTGTTCTGTGTCTGCTGGGAACAGTAGTACACCGCTCGTTCAGCCACACTATATAGCATTCTGTGTACTGTTCTGTGTCTGCTGGGAACAGTAGTACACCGCTCGTTCAGCCACACTATATAGCATTCTGTGTACTGTTCTGTGTCTGCTGGGAACAGTAGTACACCGCTCGTTCAGCCACACTATATAGCATTCTGTGTACTGTTCTGTGTCTGCTGGGAACAGTAGTACACCGCTCGTTCAGCCACACTATATAGCATTCTGTGTACTGTTCTGTGTCTGCTGGGAACAGTAGTACACCGCTCGTTCAGCCACACTATATAGCATTCTGTGTACTGTTCTGTGTCTGCTGGGAACAGTAGTACACCGCTCGTTCAGCCACACTATATAGCATTCTGTGTACTGTTCTGTGTCTGCTGGGAACAGTAGTACACCGCTCGTTCAGCCACACTATATAGCATTCTGTGTACTGTTCTGTGTCTGCTGGGAACAGTAATACACCGCTCGTTCAGCCACACTATATAGCATTCTGTGTACTGTTCTGTGTCTGCTGGGAACAGTGGTACACCGCTCGTTCAGCCACACTATATAGCATTCTGTGTACTGTTCTGTGTCTGCTGGGAACAGTAGTACACCGCTCGTTCAGCCACACTATATAGCATTCTGTGTACTGTTCTGTGTCTGCTGGGAATAGTGGTACACCGCTCGTTCAGCCACACTATATAGCATTCTGTGTACTGTTCTGTGTCTGCTGGGAACAGTAGTACACCGCTCGTTCAGCCACACTATATAGCATTCTGTGTACTGTTCTGTGTCTGCTGGGAACAGTAGTACACCGCTCGTTCAGCCACACTATATAGCATTCTGTGTACTGTTCTGTGTCTGCTGGGAACAGTAGTACACCGCTCGTTCAGCCACACTATATAGCATTCTGTGTACTGTTCTGTGTCTGCTGGGAACAGTAGTACACCGCTCGTTCAGCCACACTATATAGCATTCTGTGTACTGTTCTGTGTCTGCTGGGAACAGTAGTACACCGCTCGTTCAGCCACACTATATAGCATTCTGTGTACTGTTCTGTGTCTGCTGGGAACAGTAATACACCGCTCGTTCAGCCACACTATATAGCATTCTGTGTACTGTTCTGTGTCTGCTGGGAACAGTAGTACACCGCTCGTTCAGCCACACTATATAGCATTCTGTGTACTGTTCTGTGTCTGCTGGGAACAGTAGTACACCGCTCGTTCAGCCACACTATATAGCATTCTGTGTACTGTTCTGTGTCTGCTGGGAACAGTAGTACACCGCTCGTTCAGCCACACTATATAGCATTCTGTGTACTGTTCTGTGTCTGCTGGGAACAGTAGTACACCGCTCGTTCAGCCACACTATATAGCATTCTGTGTACTGTTCTGTGTCTGCTGGGAACAGTAGTACACCGCTCGTTCAGCCACACTATATAGCATTCTGTGTACTGTTCTGTGTCTGCTGGGAACAGTAGTACACCGCTCGTTCAGCCACACTATATAGCATTCTGTGTACTGTTCTGTGTCTGCTGGGAACAGTAGTACACCGCTCGTTCAGCCACACTATATAGCATTCTGTGTACTGTTCTGTGTCTGCTGGGAACAGTAGTACACCGCTCGTTCAGCCACACTATATAGCATTCTGTGTACTGTTCTGTGTCTGCTGGGAACAGTAATACACCGCTCGTTCAGCCACACTATATAGCATTCTGTGTACTGTTCTGTGTCTGCTGGGAACAGTGGTACACCGCTCGTTCAGCCACACTATATAGCATTCTGTGTACTGTTCTGTGTCTGCTGGGAACAGTAGTACACCGCTCGTTCAGCCACACTATATAGCATTCTGTGTACTGTTCTGTGTCTGCTGGGAATAGTGGTACACCGCTCGTTCAGCCACACTATATAGCATTCTGTGTACTGTTCTGTGTCTGCTGGGAACAGTAGTACACCGCTCGTTCAGCCACACTATATAGCATTCTGTGTACTGTTCTGTGTCTGCTGGGAATAGTGGTACACCGCTCGTTCAGCCACACTATATAGCATTCTGTGTACTGTTCTGTGTCTGCTGGGAACAGTAGTACACCGCTCGTTCAGCCACACTATATAGCATTCTGTGTACTGTTCTGTGTCTGCTGGGAATAGTGGTACACCGCTCGTTCAGCCACACTATATAGCATTCTGTGTACTGTTCTGTGTCTGCTGGGAACAGTAGTACACCGCTCGTTCAGCCACACTATATAGCATTCTGTGTACTGTTCTGTGTCTGCTGGGAACAGTAGTACACCGCTCGTTCAGCCACACTATATAGCATTCTGTGTACTGTTCTGTGTCTGCTGGGAACAGTAGTACACCGCTCGTTCAGCCACACTATATAGCATTCTGTGTACTGTTCTGTGTCTGCTGGGAACAGTAGTACACCGCTCGTTCAGCCACACTATATAGCATTCTGTGTACTGTTCTGTGTCTGCTGGGAATAGTGGTACACCGCTCGTTCAGCCACACTATATAGCATTCTGTGTACTGTTCTGTGTCTGCTGGGAACAGTAGTACACCGCTCGTTCAGCCACACTATATAGCATTCTGTGTACTGTTCTGTGTCTGCTGGGAACAGTAGTACACCGCTCGTTCAGCCACACTATATAGCATTCTGTGTACTGTTCTGTGTCTGCTGGGAATAGTGGTACACCGCTCACCCGTCACTGTATAGCATTGTGCTCTGTGTCGCTGCTGGGAATAGTGGTACTGTATAGCATTTCTGTACTGCCACTGTACTGCTGCCAGTCAGCGTGTACTGTAAGGATAAGTGAAATGAGGAAGAAATCCGGTGAAAGAGGGAGGGGCAAGGGAAGAGGTGTTTCCCCTGACGGTTCACGTACAGGCCACAGGGGAGCACCCAAGAAAACCCACTCAATACCGCCCATGTTGTCCAGGACAACAACCCTCACAAATCCAAAAGAACAGGACCAGATAATTACTTGGATGACCTCTCAAGCGTCCAGCAGTGGGTTAAGCAGCACCAGCACATCACGCACGAGGTCCGAGTCCTCAGCCAGTTACAAGGAGCCAGTGGGCACAAAGCTGACACAACCGGCAGCGACACCACGCACACAACTGCCAGATAACCAGTCCGATGAATTACCTCAGGACACAATGGGGTATTCGCAGGAGCTATTCCCAGCCCAACAAACTTCCACCTTTCAAAGGTCAATGGAGGAACAGCCAGAAATGTTGTGCCTGGATTCACAACCGTTAACTGTGGGAAATGCACCGCGCACTGAAATACAAGGCGAGTCCGAAGAGGACTCGGAAACCCAAATCCCAGAGCAATTTGGGCAGGAGGGGTTGCAATTGCAGGAGGTCGGCCGACAAGATCTGGAAGACGACGTTGGAGTGTGCTGCGCAGAGGTTGTTGTGGGGAGCTCTACTCCACGGCGGTGGCCCACAATGACATATGACGAGTTTGAGGAGATGGAAGAGGAGGGTATGGACAATGTGGACAGAGACCCAGATTTTGTTTGTGAACGAGAACATCGCCGTCGTAGCAGCAGCACAGATGAGTCTGTTGAAGAACACACTGCTGCACGAGTTCGCCTTGTGCCACAAGGTAGGCGGCGCGCAATTTCAGGCACCACAAGCGTGGAAGTTCAAGTGAGAGGCAAAAGAGGAGCAAACAGAAATCGCCAGCAAGGAGGCAGGTGCTCCAAAGTCTGGGCTTTCTTTGAAGACTGCACTGAGGATGTTACCATGGCGATTTGCAAGGTGTGCAAGACCCGCCTGAGCAGGGGGAAAAATATTAACAACCTCTCCACCACCAGCATGAGCCGTCACATGCTATCCAAACATCCCACTCTTTGGGCAAACGCGTCAGGACAGGGTACCAGAAACAACACTGCCTCCCTTGGGTTCACCAGACCCGCCTCAGCAGCAGCAGTAGCCCAGCCATTGCGTGGTTCACAACATTCACAAACATCAGACGACGCTGACACTGTCACTTTCCGGAGTAGTGCTCTTGAGGTCTCCCAGTGTTCATCAAACACAACAACCAACAGCCCTTCCGTGTGCAGCGCTACGGTTCAGTTGTCTGTGTCGGAGATGTTTGAGCGCAAGAGGAAATTGCCAGCAAATGACCCCCGGGCCGTGGCAGTAACAGCCAGCATAGCCAAGCTTCTGGCCTGCGAAATGCTGCCATATCGATTGGTGGAGACAAACAGCTTCAAGGGCATGATGTCAGTGGCCATCCCACGTTACGTGGTTCCCAGCCGCTACCACTTTGCACGCTCTGCAGTGCCTGAGTTGCATGAGCACGTGGTCAGCAAAATAACCCGAAGCTTGAAGAATGCCATTGCCTGCAAGGTTCACCTCACCACTGACACCTGGACGAGTGCGTTCGGCCAGGGTCGATACATCTCCCTTACCGCGCACTGGGTGAACCTTGTGGAGCCTGGCAGCGATTCCTCACCTGCTACGGCACGGGTGTTGCCCACGCCACAAACAGCTGCACCGCCGTCCCTCCCACTGGATAACAACAGCAGCACCTACCTCTCTGACTCCTTCTCCTCCAACGCATCTCAAAGCTGTACCTCATCCGGAAACGCTAACCCAGCAGCAGTAGGATCGTGGAAGCAGTGCAGCACAGCTGTTGGCATGCGTCAGCAAGCGTTGCTGAAGCTAATCTGCCTTGGGGATAAGCAGCACACAGGGGAGGAAATTTGGAGGGGAATAAAGGAACAGACGGATTTGTGGCTGGCACCGCTGGACCTGAAACCGGGCATGGTTGTGTGTGATAATGGGAGTAATCTCATTCGCGCTTTAAGGTTGGCTAAGCTGACACACATCCCTTGCCTGGCGCACGTGATGAACCTAGTAGTTCAGCGGTTCCTGAGGACATACCCAGGCGTGCCCGATCTGCTGTTGAAGGTGCGTCGAGTGTCCAAACATTGTAGAAATTCCAGTACTGCTTCGGGGGCACTCGCCAAGATGCAGGAGCGCTTCAATCTCCCCCACCATCGCTTGCTGTGTGATGTCCCTACGCGCTGGAATTCTACGCTGCACATGCTAGCCCGCTTTTGCGAGCAGAAGAGTGCAGTGGTCCAGTACATGACGGCGCAGTACCGAGGCGCATCCGGCCAGCTGCCAAGCTTCTGTGGATCCGATTGGGCCAACATGTTGGACCTCTGCCAAGTCCTCCAAAATTTTGAGCAATCCACGTTGCTTGTGAGCAGTGACAACTCTTCAGTCAGCATTACCATACCACTGCTGTGTTTACTGAAGAGGTCGATGTTAAAAATCAAGGAAACAGCTGTCATGATGCAACTGGGGGAATCTGAAGGAGAAAACGATCAGCGTGATGGTACCAACATCAGGCCATCCGCCTCAGGGAACGCTGGCCCCAGCAGCTATGACGAAGAAGAGGAGGAGGAACAGCTGGAGTTGGAGCAGGAATTTCATGCCACCACTGACGAGGGCCAGAGCGGTGCACGTTGGACTTCCACAATTCAACGCGAATGGTCAGCAGAAGCAGACCAGGAGGAAGGTGACGACTATGATGCATCACAACAACTATCACAACGCTCACAAGAGGATGATGAGGATTCTGGTAGGACTCTGGCACACATGGCTCAATTCATGCTAGACTGCATTGAACGTGACCCACGCATTGTGCGCATTCTGGACAACACCAATTACTGGGTTTATACCCTTCTGGATCCACGGTACAAACACAATGTTCCAAAACTGCTTGAAGAAAGAGTCAGACAGGTCAAAATGGAAGAATACCAGCAGGCCCTTGTGGAGACTTTAGAGAGGAGATTGACATCCTCCCCCTCCTCTAGCCAGTTGTACGCAGACAGACTGACTTCCGCAAACCCAGGACGACCAGGAGGGCAGCAAACAACGCAAGCCGCAGCTAGTACCCAAAAGGGAATGGTATCGGCAGTGTCCTTGGAGTGGGAAAATTTTCTGACACCCATGCAGCCGCAGCCCACTGAACAGCAAGCGTGCAGATCCACCTCCAACACCGATCGCCTGGAGAAGATGGTCAAGGACTACATGTCAGATGGCGTAGCTGTGTCGAACCATCCATCTGCACCCTTCAACTATTGGGTATCGAAGCTAGACACCTGGCACGAACTGGCAATGTACGCAATAGAGGTGCTGGCTTGCCCGGCAGCCAGCGTTATGTCGGAACGCTGTTTCAGTGCTGCCGGAGGCATCGTCACAGATCGGCGTATCCGCCTCTCTACAGAAAATGCAGACCGTCTGACTCAAATTAAAATGAATCAATCCTGGATTGGAAATGACTACGCAACACTCCAGGACCCCAACCAAGTAACATGACCAATGAACATCTGGGATGGTGTTGCGTTTCCGGGCCCTGTTTATTGAACCTCTCATCTGTATTACATTTATGACTGCATGGCGGCAAAAAGCATTGCTGCTATATCCGCACGCTTTTTGTCCACATGCAAGGCCTGGGTTGTTGTGTCTCACAAAGCGTGGCCTTCTCCTCCTGCGCCTGCTCCTGTTCCATCACGTCTGCTGCTGCTGGGTTAGCGTTGCCGCGTGGTCCCTGTTTATTGAACCACTTATCTGTATTACATTTATGACTGCATGGCGGTACAAAGCATGCTATCCGCACGCTTCTTGCCCTCATGCAAGGCCTGGGTTGTTGTGTCTCACAAAGCGTGGCCTTCTCCTCCTGCGCCTGCTCCTGTTCCATCACGTCTGCTGCTGCTGGGTTAGCGTTGCCGCGTGGTCCCTGTTTATTGAACCACTTATCTTTATTACATTTATGACTGCATGGCGGTACAAAGCATGCTATCCGCACGCTTCTTGCCCTCATGCAAGGCCTGGGTTGTTGTGTCTCACAAAGCGTGGCCTTCTCCTCCTGCGCCTCCTCCTGTTCCATCACGTCTGCTGCTGCTGGGTTAGCGTTGCCGCGTGGTCCCTGTTTATTGAACCACTTATCTTTATTACATTTATGACTGCATGGCGGTACAAAGCCTGCTATCCGCACGCTTCTTGCCCTCATGCAAGGCCGGGGTTGTTGTGTCTCACAAAGCGTGGCCTTCTTCTCCTCCTGCGCCACCCTCCTCCTGTTCCATCACGTGTGCTGCTGCTGGGTTAGCGTTGCCGCGTGGTCCCTGTTTATTGAACCACTTATCTTTATTACATTTATGACTGCATGGCGGTACAAAGCATGCTATCCGCACGCTTCTTGCCCTCATGCAAGGCCTGGGTTGTTGTGTCTCACAAAGCGTGGCCTTCTCCTCCTGCGCCTCCTCCTGTTCCATCACGTCTGCTGCTGCTGGGTTAGCGTTGCCGCGTGGTCCCTGTTTATTGAACCACTTATCTTTATTACATTTATGACTGCATGGCGGTACAAAGCCTGCTATCCGCACGCTTCTTGCCCTCATGCAAGGCCGGGGTTGTTGTGTCTCACAAAGCGTGGCCTTCTTCTCCTCCTGCGCCACCCTCCTCCTGTTCCATCACGTGTGCTGCTGCTGGGTTAGCGTTACCGGTCCCTTTTCCTGGAACCTCTTATATGTATTACATTTATGACTGCATGCCGACAAAAAACATGTTACCTGTGCAAAGAAAACAGACATTTCCCGCATTTAAAAGACAGTTTTCCCTTTGAAACTTTAAAATCGATTTTCTCAAAAACTATAAGCTCTTTTTGCTAATTTTTTTTTCCTCTTGTACCCACTCCCAAGGTGCACATACCCTGTAAATTTGGGGTATGTGGCATGTAAGGAGGCTTTACAAACCACAAAAGTTCGGGTCCCCATTGACTTCCATTATGTTCGGAGTTCGGGTCGAACACCCGAACATCGCGGCCATGTTCGGCCTGTTCGGCCCGAACCCGAACATCTAGATGTTCGCCCAACACTACTTTTGACACCGAAACCCAGGTAGAAATAAAATGCCCAGGAGGTTAAATAAATGCATAGTGTTCTTTTCTCATTGCTGGCATTACACACATCTCCCCAGTGGGAAAAGGAGGAGAAATTTGTAGCTCTGTGAAGATTCTTAATTTGGATTTATAGAAAGGTGTTGTTTCTCCAAACAATCTCAGGTGAAGGGTATATGCAAAATAAATAGACACTACAAGCTGGAGAAACATTAGTGTTTGAATGGATCCTTAGTGAATCCTTAGGCAATGTAAATAAACAAGTTTTTTTTTTTTCAATTATAATTTGTATTGAATTTATCATTATAACAAACAAACAGACACTTTGTATGAGGTGAACCAAATAGATACATGGCATACATATGTTCTCGTATATAATCAAACCTTTTACAGTTTTTAACACAGTTGTAAAGAGATATGATGTAGTCATCTTGTCATATTGTCTTGATGTTTCTTATTGCTCCTACTGAGGTGATCAGAGAGATCCCAACCACTACCTTTATAATCGGCTGGTTAAGGATTCACAGATCCCGTCAGTTACTTTTGATTGATTGGAACAGTGGTCATAGACCTACCAATCAAATTAATTAAGTAAAAAGCTAATATCTATAGAGCAAATTAGTTTGGACATTGATACTGAGTGTCTGCCTGTGTGGTTTATTAAGAAATACAATGTGATATCTCCATTATGTCTGGTCTATTAATAGAACTTCTAACTTACACCTCAAACTAAACAAAGAAAAACACATTTCCATTTACTCATGCTTCAAAGTATAGAGATGTAATCAGTATGGTCTATTTAACCAATGTGTGTTATTTGTTTCTTCACTTGCAAGGGTGTGCGCCTTTAAACCTGATACAGATACGAGTTTGATGAGATTCTGGACCTAATGTAGTTTTCCATGATCATATTACGTTTGTAAAGTGCTAGCACTTGTTGAAAGTTTAACGGCTCAGAGGATTTCCAGTTGCTTATAATCACATGACGTGTAGCCATAAGAAGGTGGCAAATAGGGAGTTTACTAGAGTTGTTTAGTTGATCAAGCCCCAGGGATAAGACAGCCAATTTGGGCGTTAGATTGAATTTTGTTACGTGGTGTGTCTTTATATATGTTTCTGTTTCTTTCCATAATGCAAGGACTAATGGGCAATCCCATATCATATGAAGCAAGGTACCAGTAGTAGCGGAGCACCTCCAACATAGTGCTGATGAGTTTGGTTTGTAAGACGCTAATTTCCTAGGTGTTAGGTACCATTTAGTGACCATTTTAAAGAAGACCTCCCAATGTGAGAAACATTTAGAGAGGGTGAGAACCATCTTGTTTGCTAGAATTAGGTGTTCTGCAGTCATTTGTGAATTTAGATCAACAGACCAAGTCCTGGCAAATTTAGTTAGTGGGGATATTTGAGTGTTATTTAGATTTTGATACCATAGAGCAATTGCACCTCTTTGTGGTACTTTTGCGAATAAACAAGTATTTTGTGCGTGATGCTGTAAAGCTCTCTCTCATTTGTTCGTCATGTTGGATCTGATAGCCGCTCACACCTAAACATTATCAGTCAATTTTACTTGTGTACTCTTTGGAAATATTAATTTTCCAATAATTATAATCAATTCTCAATTTCAAATTGACTTCGGTGTTATTTTATAATATTACTAGCTGGTGACCCGGCGATGCCCGGGTATGTATTTGGCTGGTGCTGACTCCGCCCACTTTTTCTAACCCTAACGCACAAACACTCAATGACCAAGTTTGTGAGCTTTGGGGTATTTGGCATCAAAAATGTGTATACTCCCATAGATATTAAACAAATCAGATTGACTGTTTGTGGCTGCGCCCCTCTCCGGCATTTGAACCCCAGTCAACTAATGGCCAACTGTAGCAGGCTTTAGGCCTCTGCTATTAACAGAGTAAAATTGGCAGCAATTTAAAAATTTACCTTGAAAATCAGCAGGTGGATTTTGATTTTCTAGTATAGGCTCCACCCACTTCCATGAATAATAATCTCAGTCACCCAGCGACCATCTGGGAAAATTTTGAGAACCCTGCCATAACCAGTGTAAGAAGGGCTGCAGTTTATATTTCCCCAGTATAATTAGTTTTTGGCTCTGCCCACTTTTTGTAACCTGGACACACAGTCACTCAATTTCCAAATTTATGAGCTTTGGGCTCCTTGGCATCAATAATTTGTATTTTCCAAGTGAAATGAAACAAATCTGATTGGCTGTTTGTGGCTCCACCCTCTTTCTGAATTTGAACCCCAGTGACTCAATGACCAACTGTACCAGGTTTGAGGCTTGTGCCATTAACAATGCAAGATTGGCAGTCATTTAAATATTCCCCTTGGAAATCAAAAGGGGGGATTTTGATTGGATTTTAGGATCCACCCACTTTTTTGAATATTAATCACAGTCACCCAGTAACCAGCTATGCAAAGTTTGAGAACCCTGCCATTAACAGTGTAAGAATGGCTGCAGTTTATATTTTCCCAGGTAAAAAATTAGTTGTTTTGGCTCAGCCCATTATTTCAAACCTTGACATGCAGTCACTCAATGACCAAGTTTATGAGCTTTGGGGTTTTTGGCATCAATAAGTTGCATTTTCCCATTAAAATTAAACAAATCTGATTGGCTGTTTTTGGCCCGCCCCTTTTCAAAATTTAAACCACCCCAGTCTCCCAGTGACTGACTTCCCAGATTTGAGGCCTCTGCCATTAAAGGATTCCCGAAGTGACATGTGACATGATGAGATAGACATGTGTATGTACAGGGGCTAGCACACAAATAACTATGCTGTGTTCCTTTTTTCTTTCTCTGTCTGAAAGAGTTAAATATCAGGTAAGTAAGTGGCTGACTCAGTCCTGACTCAGACAGGAAGTGACTACAGTGTGACCTTCACTGATAAGAAATTCCCTTTTTTTATCTCTTTCTTGCTCTCAGAAGCCAGTTTCTGCTAGGAAAGTGTTTTATAGTTGGAATTCCTTATCACTGTAGTCACTTCCTGTCTGAGTCAGGACTGAGTCAGCCACTTACATACCTGATATTCAACTCTTTCAGGCAGAGAAAGAAAAAAAAGGAACACAGCATAGTTATTTGTGTGCTAGGCACTGTACATACCCATGTCTATCTCATCATGTCACATGTCACTTCAGTATCCTTTAAGAGTGTATGAATGGCAGCAATGTAAATATTCCCCTTGAAAATCAATAGATGAATTTTAATTGGCTGCTGTAGGCTCCACACACTTTCCTGAATATTAATCCCAGTCATCCAGTGACCAACTATGTCAAGCTTGGGAACCCTGCCATGTAAAAATGTAGTTGTTGGCGCCACCCACTTTTTCTAACCTTGACATACAGTCACTCAATTACCAAGTTTATGAGCTTTGGAGTCCTTGGTATCAATAATTTGTATATTCCTATTGGAAATTAAAATAAATTTGATTGTCTATTTGTGGTTCTGCCCCCTTTCTGAATTTGAACCCCAGTCACCCAGTGACCAACTGTTCCAGGTTTGAGGCATCTGCTATTAACAGTATAAGAATGGCAGCAATTTAAATATTCCCCTTGAAAATCAACAGGTGAATTTTGATTGGCTATTACTGAATATTAATCCCAGTCACCTAGTGACCAACTGTGCAAAGTTTGAGAACCCTGCCATTAACTGTGTAAGAATGGCACCGTTTATATTTTCTCAGTGAAATTTGTTTTTGGCTCCGCCCACCTTTTGTAACCTGGACACACAGTCACTCAATGACCAAGTTTGTGAGCTTTCAGGTTCCTGGCATCAAAAATGTGTGAATGAAGCAGTTTATCCACCAAGGAAATCTGATTGGCTGTTTGTGGCCCCACCCCTTTAGTAAATTTGGACCCCAGTCACCCAATGACCGACTGTAGCAAGTTTGAAGCCTCTGCCATTAATAGTGTAAGAATGGCAGCAGTTTAAATATTCCCCTTGAAAACCAATAGGTGAATTTTGATTGGCTGTTGTAAGCTCCACCCACATTCCTGGATCTTAATCTCATTCACTCAGTGACGAAGTGTGCCAAGTTTGAAAACCGTACCATAAACAGTGTAAGAATGGCTGCAGTTTACATTTTCCCATTTAAAATGAATGGCTGAAATTCGATTAGCTGTTTTATGATCCACTCACTTTTTCCTGGATTTGTAAACTCGGTCACCAAGTGACCAACTGTCCCAAGTGTGGAGACTCTGGCTTGATTACTGTGAGAATGGCAGCCTGTTAATTTTTTTCCATTGACATGGATGGGTGAAATCTGATTTGCCATTTGTAGCTCCGCCCATTTGTGGAGGAGGGACACGAGACCCCCAGAACATATCATCTCAGGTAGTAAGGGATCTGTGTACCAAGTTTCGTTCAAACCGGTCAAGGCGTTTTTGAGTGATCGCGGCACATACATACATACACACACACACACATACATACATCCGATTTTATATATATAGATAATGTTTATTTTGAGTATTTATATTGTGCTGACATATTTATCAGTTCTTTTATAGGTATATAGTCAGGTCCCTAACTGCCTTTGCTGCAGAAATTTTGGTGTCATACATCACAAGATACTTTTAACTACTAGCTGACGGGTGTGACCACAGCGGCAGCCCCAGGACCGCCTAAGGCCAATCGGCGTAAAGTCCTGAGGCGGGGATTTGCAGGAGATCACGCATGCTGATATACGCTTGGATGACAGAGCTCCGCTCCGCCATCCGTCTCCCAGTGGCAAACAGAGACTGTTAGATGGCAAAACAGTTGTGTATTTAATCTATACAGCGCTGCGATCTATGGCAGTGCTGTACTGTCACACGGCTGTCCCCCTGGGATGCAGGAGAACAATCAGCTCTCATTGGCTGAAGCCTATGACAGTAATAGGCTGCCAGCAGGAGGGAGAGAGGGTTATTAAAACCAGCCTGGCGTTCTATTAAGATCGCCAGGCTGGCGACCGGCCGTTTTTTTTTTTATTAAAAAAAACTATTGCATGCAGCCAACTGAAAGTTGGCTGCATGAAAGCCCACTAGATGGAGCTCCTGTTGCGTGCTCCGGCGATCAGAAGTAACAAGAAAGGCAGCGATGAGTGGCCTTTTCCTCGTCGCCATGGCGACGAGCGGAGTGACGTCATGGACGTCAGCCGACGTCCTGACGTCATGGACGTCAGCCGACATCCTGACGTCAGCCGCCTCCGATCCAGCCCTTAGCGCTGGCCGGAACTGTTTGGTCCGGCTGCGCTGGGCTCAGGCGGCTGGGGGGACCCTCTTTCGCCACCGCATGCGGTGGATCGCCGCGCTGCAGCGGCGATCAGGTAGCACACACGGCTGGCAAAGTGCCGGCTGCGTGTGCTCCTTTTTATTTGAAGCAAATCAGCCCAGCAGCCTCCGGCGGTAATGGTCAAGCTGAGCTCGTCCATACTGCCAGGCTGGTTTTAAATAATAAAAAAATGTCATTATTTATTGAAACATCCTGGGAGCAATCATAGCCCACCAACAGAAAGCTCTGTTGGTGGGCAGAAAAGAAGGAGGAATCACTTGTGTTCAGAGTTGTACATCTCTGCAGCGAGGCCTTATAGCTGCAGTGGCCTATTTTGTAAAAAATGGCCTGGTCACTAGGCGGGTTTAAGCCCCTGGTCCTTAAGTGGTTACAGGTGTTTAGTGCTCATGCCTACATAGATGTGAGGTGTTTTGGATGCATAAGGTTTTATTGGATAAAATATTAGAAAGGTTGCAATGTTTTTTTTTTTTTTTATTTAGATAATAACCTCAGTAGGGGGAAGCCTCTCTGGATGATCCAAAGTCTTTCTCAATCCTCTGCAATCTCTATGCTGCTGCATTTCCCTCAATGTAAAAGTGCAGCCACACTATGCAGGTGCCAGTGGTTTTGCTCCTGTGCAGTAGCACGAAGACACTAGTGCATGGAGAAAAAGAAAAGCATGGAGAAAAAAGCTGTGCATGAGCAGCCTTGTGCTACTCTCCCCTTGTGTATCTTACTTGACTGTGTGCACTTTACCCAGAATTTGGAACTGGTAATTTTTACCACTACCACTCCAGTTTATGATCTGGTATGTACTACTGTCTGCATTGTTGAAGAGAAATCGAGAGCCCAATATGGTGTAGTATGTCAAAATTGATTGGATAAATGAAACAGTGAGTAGAGTTGGGCCGAACAGTTCGCCTGCATCAGGCGAACTTTTGCGGAAGTTCGATTCGCCCCATAATGCTGTATTGAGCAAATTTTTTAGCCTCCATTTCACTGTCAGCAGACATGTTATTGTCAAACACACTGCTTTCAGTGTTAGAGAACCCGCCCACCCTCCCTTCAAGCTAGGTCCTTTATACCATTTGACTCAGTTGTCTGCCTACATTAATTAATTATGGGACAGCTGCTACACACTCTGCTAGGGAGATTTTAATTCCTCCCTCCTCCCATCTCCCACCGGAGGGAGGAGGGTCTCTTCTGCCAGGGAATTATACTATTTTAAAACCCAGTATACATCATACCATAGCTGGTACATCATACCATAGCTGGGAATACATACATGAGTATACATCATACCATAGCTGGGAATCGAACCCAGATCTCACTGTGTGGTGGACACGTCACCCTAAGCACTGTACCACTACAGAAGTAAGTGAAGCTAGCCTAAAATTTAACATTTATGCTCAATGCAATAGAACCATTAGGTTGCTTAAAGGAGAACTGTAGTAAGAGGTATATGGAGGCTGCCATATTGATTTCCTTTTAACCACTTAAGCCCAACTGGACGAGATTTCTCGTCCAGTTGGGCTGCGCGCACTCCCGCGGGTCGCGCACGCTCCCGCGGGCCCCCCCCGTGCGCGCCCCCGCTGCTGGCCCGCTAGCCCACCGATCAGTGAAAGGGATTATAAATCCCTTTCGCTGATCGGACCCCCCCGGAGAAAAGCCGACAGCGTCTCTTCAGACGCTGCGGCTTTTCTGAGCTCTGGCCTCCTTTCTTCTGCCTGGGAGCGAGATCGATCGCTCCCAGGACTTTTTGATTCTGGCCATCTTGTGGCCAAATAGCAAATTACACCTTAAAAAAAAAGTTTTCAAACTAAACATATACATATATTAAAAAAAACCCTGTTTACCTCCCACACCAAAAAATACCCACATACAAATTTAGATTAAAAAAAAAAAAAAATTACAATGATAAAAAAAAACAAAAACATAAATAGTTACCTAAGGGTCTGAACTTTTTAAATAAGCATGTCAAAGGAGTATATCAATATGATTTAATAAATTATGGGCATCTAAACAGTGATGGACGCAAAACGGAAAAAATGCACCTTTATTTCCAAATAAAATATTGTCGCCATACATTGTGATAGGGACATAATTTTAACGGTGAAATACCCGGGGCATATGGGCAAATACAATACGTGAGTTTTAATTATGGAGGCATGTATTATTTTAAAACTATAATGGCTGAAAACTGAGAAATAATGCATTTTTTCAGTTTTTTTCTTATTCTTCCTGTTAAAATGCATTTACAGTAAAGTGGCTCTTAGCAAAATATACCACCCACAGAAAGCCTAATTGGTGGCGGAAAAAACAAGATATAGATCAATTAATTGTGATGAGTAGTGATAAAGTTATTGGCAAATGAATGGGGGGTGAAAGTTGTTCGGATGTAAAAAAATTTCAACCCTTCGGGCTTAAGTGGTTAAGCTATACCAGTTGCCTGGCAGCCCTGCTGATCTATTTGGCTGCAGTAGTGTGAATCACACCAGAAACAAGCATACAGCTAATCTTGTCAGATCTTACAAAAATGTCAAACACCAGATCTGCTGCATGCTTGTTCAGGGTCTAGGGCTAAAAGTATTGGAGGCAGAGGATCTGCAGGATAGCCAGGTAACTGGTATTGCTTAAAAGGAAATCAATATGGTAGCCTCCATATACCTTTCACTACAGTTCTCCTTTAAAGGGAATCTTAACTGAGAGTGATATGGCTGTTTCCTGTAAACAATACCAGTTGCCTGGCAGTCCAGCTGATCTTTGTGACTGCAATAGTGGCTGAATCACACCCTGAAACAAGCATGCAACTAATCCAGTCTGACTTCAGTCAGAGCACCTGATCTGCATGCTTGTTCAGGGGCTGTGGCTAAAAGTATTAGAGACACAGGATCAGCAGGCAATTCAGGCAACTGGTATTATTTTAAAAGGAAAAATTAGCTGCATGCTTGTTTCTGGTGTGATTCACACTACTGCAGCCAAATAGATCAGCAGGGCTGCCAGGCAACTGGTATAGCTTAAAAGGAAATCAATATGGCAGCCTCCATATACCTCTCACTACAGTTCTCCTTTAAGCAACCTAATGGTTCTATTGCATTGAGCATAAATGTAAAATTTTAGGCTAGCTTCACTTACTTCTGTAGTGGTACAGTGCTTAGGGTGACGTGTCCACCACACAGTGAGATCTGGGTTCGATTCCCAGCTATGGTATGATGTATACTCATGTATGTATTCCCAGCTATGGTATGATGTACCAGCTATGATATGATGTATACTGGTTTTTAAAATAGTATAATTCCCTGGCAGAAGAGACCCTCCTCCCTCCGGTAGGAGGGAGGAGGGAGGAGGGAATAGATAAAAGGGTAGAAGGGTGGGAGGAGGGAGGTATTAAAATCTCCCTAGCAGAGAGTGTAGCAGCTGTCCCATAACTAATTAATGTAGGTAGGCAAATGGTATAAAGGACCTTGCTTGGAGGAGGGAGGGTGGGTCTTCCAGCAGTGATGTGTATTTCACTCAATTAGGTGTGGCTCCAGGTATTAGAGCTTTTGAAACATGTTTTCTATCATTTTTCCAGTTGATAGAATTTTTTAAAACTTTGAAAGTTCGCCTCCCCATTGAAGTCTATGGCGGTTTGCGAACTTTTTCGCGAACCGAACCTTTCGCGGAAGTTCGCGAACAGGGTTCGCGAACCTAAAATCGGAGGTTCGGCCCAACTCTAACAGTGAGATGGTAATACTCACAAACACGGGTTACCACCTAGGTAACCACTCATTAGGCAGGTGAGGAGATTAGACCTGTCCTCACTCAGGATTAAGAAGTCGCTCTCTGTAGATAGGAAGAAAGGGGGTAGATCACCCCTCCACCTGGGGTGGACTCAAATATATTGGTAGGTGAACAGAGGCGCCAGAAGGATAAAAGTACATAAACATTTTTAAAAATTGCTGGGAGGAAGTGGTGGACTCGCCTCCGTTAAAGCAGACACCAAGGACTGTAAATATATAGATATACACATTTATTGAAAATACCCCAAAGATGCAATGCGTTTCGCGGGCACAGCCCACTTCTTCAGGCAATAAGCAGGGGATAAACAACTGTAAACAAAAGACAGAGGCATAGCTATAAATGTTGCCATAAAGAGATACAAATGGATTATTAGTTAGTGTAATAAGAATAGTATTTCAAAAATAGTGTTTAGTGATATGTTATAGTAGGGGGGTGATTGCAAGGAATGGGTCGGTGTAAACTACATAATGTGTATAGGGGAATGGACTAGATAACAGTGGTAAAAGGTAGTTAGTAAATCAGATTAAGTTGGTATCAAATTGACCGCTTTAGGTATATTTCAGTAGAAGGTAGGGAATGGAATAAGTTGTAGCTGGCAAGAGGGAAAAAGGCATGTGTAGTGGTTAAAAATAAAGATAAAGACTTACCAGCAATTCAGTTATGGCAAGCAGAGCACCTCTGTACTGTTGTGAGGTCGCTTGCTGCTTTAAATGTGTTAATGCTGGCAGCTCTGGCCTGCTCCAGTGTGGGTGGGTGGAGTCAGTGGCCATGGTGACAGAGAGTCCTCCAATCAGCTGCTGCCAGCTGTAAGGAGTAGATTGGTGTGCATGTGGTCTTACATAACATGCATGCTTTCTCTGCATGCAGTCAGTGGGTGGAGTCAGTGGCCATGGTGACAGAGAGTACTCCAATCAGCTGCTGCCAGCTGTAAGGAGTAGATTGGTGTGCATGTGGTCTTACATAACATGCATGCTTTCTCTGCATGCACAGGGCAGTGTTTAGAAAGTGGAACATGGAGCACAGTGGTGTGTTTGCTGCCATCTAGTGGTTCAAAAGAACAAGTACAGTGAAAAGACTTCAAATGTCATTATACATGCTGAAAGATAATGAAGATAAAAGCATGAACAATGCCCGACTTTTTACAATTGGTAAATAAAATAGTGTATACTTCTGGAATTAATAAAAAAAAATAATATAATAATAATAATAAATATATATATATATATATATATAAAATATATTGCATTGTGTTGTGTATCTTATCGCTTATTACCTGTATTGTTGTATCTATGATTTGTTACCTGTATTGTTCTGTCACCCCAGTTATCATTGTCTGTAATCCTATTTATTGTACAGTGCTGCGTAATATGTTGGCGCTATATAAATCTAATAAATAACAATGATAATAATAATAATAATAATAATACTGCACAGGAGCAGGATGTACTTTGTGCCTGTGCAGTGCGGCCACTTTGCAACTGCGTAGTGAGCACACACTTTTTAACTTTTACTTGAAAAAAAAGAATATAAATAGCCTGAACAATGCTTCCACTAATCATACTTAAAAATTTACATGAAATGAAATTAATTGATTTAATTTAAAGAAAACTGATCAGTTGTATGCATCTTAATGTTATTTTGCAAACTTGTGTAATATAAAAACTGACTCAAACGCAAGAATAACATTATGGCTGGATAGCGTAATGGTTAAGGGCTCTGCCTCTGACACAGGAGACCTGGGTTCGAATCTCGTCTCTGCCTGTTCAGTAAGCCAGCACCTATTCAGTAGGAGACCTTAGGCAAGTCTCCCTAACACTGCTACTGCCTATAGAGCGCATCCTAGTGGCTGCAGCTCTGGCGCTTTGAGTCCGCCAGGAGAAAAGCACGATATAAATGTTCTGTGTTTGTTTGTTTGATTAACCTAGAGCACAACCTGCATGGATTACACAGGCAATACAATACAAACAGTATTTTATTATTAGCAGAAATGTAGCTGCATCTAAGTCACTCTGGAACTAATGATCCATTGCGCAATCAGCAGGAATGCTCTTTTAAAAGTAGTTTTAATTTAAAAAAGTTAAGTGAAATAGGATATTATGAAATATTGTTAAAGATGGGAGGTCACATGATAGCACAGCTAACAAGTTTTCAAAGCAGGAAAGAGAATTTTGTGTTGTGGTCTACATGTATTTAATACATTCAGATAACATATATGTTTTAGTATTAAAGCTAGAAAATAATAGAAAAAAAATAATGTATGAGAATAAAGGTTCCATTTAAAGATATGCATATTCATGTCCTATCCTTACAGGAGGCTATGAAAAACGTAGTGCTATTAAAAAAAATTAGAAGATTTAGTTCAGATGGTTGGACGTTCAGAAAAATGACCTGATTTAAGTTAACTGAACCCTAATCTGGATTCGGCGTAGACAGTTTTGCAGTAATCTGTGATATTTTGCAAATGAGGGTGCTGCTCTCCTCTACTGTAATTGTTTTGTTTTGTTGTATGTGTTTGTGTAGTCCATATCGGCACCTTTTGTTGCTAAAAATGCTATAAAATTTGACTTTAAAAAAGATATGCATATTCATATGAGATTTCTAATACGTTTTTGAGGAGAATGCTTTTCAAATTTGTGAATTTAGTACTGAACATATTATTATGTATGCATAGAACACTGAAACTGTCCATCCTCTACTGACCTATTCATTGTATTTCCATCTATTGTTATGCTATTGAAGAATCTCCAACTTTGATCAGCTCCTTCCATTTGCCTTTTGTTCATATTGTGGAATGTTAATGACTGGGGGTTAATTTACATAAAGAGGTCATGGAACTGTCTTTTAATAATACTGTAAACACACCTTTTGTTGTTAACAATACATTCTTTTTAACCAATGGAAAATAACCTTATGCTAGTGAATGAAGGAGAAGCGAATAAAAGATGGGTCAGGCCTGAATCAGGTAGCAGAATACCAGAGACTTCCAAGGAGTAAGGAGCCCCAATACCACATCCTACTAGGTAACTATGACCTGATTTAATCAGTTGTAATATTAGTCTAAACACATTGTAGTTAGGATTGCATTGTAGTATTTTGCATTCTTTAGTTTGTATTTTTAAAATAAATTAATTATAAATTATGTTAATAAGCGTGATATTGCATAACCCAGTAAGTCTCTTATGACTGGGTGGCACATGTGTGAGTTTTATATTGTACAAAAGTGTACCTGTTAGAAGAATAGCAGTAGGGCTTGTGTTAGTGCTGGGCTATTCTGAAGAGATTTTTTGGGGGCATATGAGTAAAATATTTAAATTCTTGTAAGCAGTTGCTCTTTTTGTCCATTGTGTTTGTTGATTTTAAAATAAAGAGTAAATAATTATTTATTTATTGTACATAAAGAGATTCTGAATAAATCCCACAGGCAAAAATAATTTGATTAACAAACTAAGGATAATAAAAGGGATTTATAGTTTATCAGAGATTAATAATAAGTCCCAATGTGGTATGTAGGTCAGTTATAAGGTAAATGAATGTATTTATTTGCTGCATTAATATCAAGTGCAGTGCTACCCTGATTATCTCTGCGTAGACAATGACCTCAATTCAATAAGATCATGCTGGAGATAATAAGGCAAGAGAAAACTTACCTCCACGCAGTGAGAGAGTTATCTTATCGCTTCATTCCTTAAGTTACCTCCTCTGTAGTTATTTTCACATGCTGTTAATTAAAATTTAATTTAATTTAAAGTCTTTAACTTTAGAATTCTGGAGATATTTTAAGGATCGAAGAGTTAACTTTAGGTTTACTTGAGGTAAAATGTTTCCTGAATACGACATGCCATATCACCATGGTGATAATTCTAGAAACGTTATTAAGGACAGGAGATAAGCTTAGCGAATTAAAGAGACACTGAAGCGAAAAAAAATATGATATAGTGAATTGGTTGTGTACTATGAATAATTACTAGAAGATTAGCAGCAAAGAAAATATTCTCATACTTTTATTTTCAGGTATATAGTGTGTTTTCTAACATTGCATCATTCTATAATATGTGCAGATTACACAACACTCGGCATTCAAAATTAGTCTTTCAGAGCAGTCTGTGAAGTAATGACCTCTCCTCTATCAGAGAAAAAGTAAACAGTTCACTTACAGTTGAGATAATAAAAGTCAGATAACAGCCCTCTCCATGACTTAGGGCCCTTTTCCACCAGCGCGTTTGCGCTGGCTGAATCGCAAAACCGCAAACCGCTAGCGATTTTACAATCGCTACGGTTTGCTTTTTAACATAGGAATCGCGGTAGGTCATTTCCACTACCGCGATTCGCTTTTGTCGGGGACGCGAACACGCGGCGGAGCGATAATTGCCGCGATTTTGCTATGCAGTGCATAGCATAGCAAAATCGCGGCCTCAAACGTCGGGGGAATCGCCGGTTTTGCGATTCAGCAATCGCTAGCGTTCAGCGTGAACGCTAGTGATTGCAGGTGGAAAAGGGCCCTAAGACTTAGTCGGAGAGTTAATGGCTTGTTTGCATAGAGATAACAACTGGAGTTTCTTAACTCTTCCTGTACTGTAAACAATTAGACTGATGTATCTGATCTTAATGTTTTATTTCTTAGCTGTACTACACATACAAATCATAATATCATAATTTTTTTTCGCTTCAGTGTCTCTTTAAGGCTATTGTAATAATGTAATATTTTAAAATAATGGTAAAACAAATTTTGGAGTGCAGTAGTCAAATAAGGACTAAAGACTGAGGGTTGCAAATAAGTGGCCAGAGGGTCTATTAATCAGAGTCATCTCAGTGTAAGTGGTATGAGGAATAGTGGCATGAGACAGTATACAAAGATGCCAACAAGCCTGCTTTTTATGGTACATGATTCTGGCAGCTGGAGAGTGTACTTTGCATATACATAAACAAGGCTTGTGTTCATTTTTGAATTATTATTACTGTTGTTATCAATATTGTTAACAATATTATAATAACAGCCTAACATCAGTAATATGCATATCTAAGCCACACTAACCCTCCTATAACTAACCCTCACCTGAACTTGTTACCCTATCTCCTAGCACTAACTTAGCTATTACTAAGCGCAACACTAGCCTCTATAGATAACCTCTTCGGCTTCATCATAGCTAATAACATTACACAGCTTTACATGTAGCCGATAGTGGTACTTGGCTACATCAGCACTGCATCCAATCCGGAATCCCTGATGCCGATTGCCCAACCCCACCACCTGCTATGCCAATAGTTGGAGTTCAGCTATATAATAGTCGAACCTCAGTATCAAATTAAACTACTCAGTGCTCCATAGCTGCACATTTACATTGTGTTCTATAACATCACCTGATTTTAAAAACAAATTGTGCATGCAAATTAACTGATTTGGTGCACTTCTTTTCAGGGAGTGCTTCTGAGAAAACCCCAGAAGGAGGGAGACGGATCTAAAACCTGTTGGTGAGAGGTTCAGAGCTGTCAGCTACTAATTCCCAATGTAAGTGAAATCTACATAGAAAAAATACATTTACAGTGCAGTTTACTCGGGGACAAATGTACTCCTATATGTGTATATGCAAAAATAATTTCCAATTGTCATTTTAAAAAAAGGGGGTTCTGTGGCATGTTAATATAAAAAAAACACTTACCTGGGGCTTCTCTCGGCCCCTGCAGCTTGCATGTCCCGCGCCATCCTCCTACGATCCTCCGTTCCTCACCGCCAGCACCGGTCAATTATTCGACTAACAAGATGACTAATGCGCACTCCCGCTTGCGTTTGCAGGAGTTTCCTGCGCAGGCACAGTAGGAGGTTCTTTTGTACTGCGTCTGCACAGTAAGCTCCTAATGACGTACATGGAAGCCACAGTCGCGTTAGAAGAATAATTAGACCGGGAGCAGCGGCATGGAACGGAGGATCATAAAGGATGGCGCAGGACATGACAGCTGCAGGGGGCCTATAGATGCTCCAGGTAAGTGTCAGTTTGTTTTTTTTATTATTATGCCACAGAACCACTTTAAGTTAAAGGACCTGAGCCAGTAGAAAAAAATGGAAATTATAAGTGAGTGTAGGTAGGGGTGCAGATGCTTACTGCACATACCCTTTCATTGTGCATTAAAAGGCCCTGTTCTGTAACCCTAGTCAGCAACGTCCTTTGAACTGGATATATTATGCTGTGTGTTCACAGTATGTCAGGTCAGCAGCCTTGTGACTGTGCTCCCCGCTTGTCTCCTTCTATGTGTGTATTCATACATGCAGGGAGCACAGTCACAAGGCTTCCCACCTACTGCACATGCACAGTGTAGTATGTCCACATCAAAGGGCACTGACCACTGTTAAAGAAAATAATTCCAATTGCCTTTTTTAGAGATGACAATTTTTCTGTGTAATTCTTGCAAATGACGATCTAATAAGCCACATTATGGATTATCTTGTGTTAATTTCAAGTGTCTTAAATGGGATTATCATCTGCAGTGTAGTATTATAATAGACTAGGGATGATCGGAAATGCCAATTACCGCTGCCGATTTACTCCTTCCGCGTATTTCCACATTCCGATGTGGATTTTCCAATAAAAATAAATTTTCACGTTCTCTGATTAACTTATTCATTGTAAGGCTTTTGAAGTTCTGATTGGCTTAAAATTACCAAGTATCAGTAAGTGGAGTTTTGCAAAAAAAAAACACATTATCTGATTGGTTAATTCATTCCGACTTTCTGAGTCTTCTAATTGGCTTAAAATTACCCAATATCGGTAATGCGGATTTTCCGTCAAAATTTTCGCCTAAAATCCGCATTCACTGATTGGTTTATTCATTCTGAGTCTTAAATGTTCACTTTTCCACAGAAATCCGTGTTCCGCATTAGTATTTCCAAGTTCCGCATTCCCATGTGGAAATACGGATTTCCAATCTGAAATGCGGCAATTGTATTTCTGCTGAATCTGAATGAGCAAACCTATAATAGACCATTTTTTGTTTGATACGCTGTCAGAGCTTCTGGTAATATAGCAACAATAACATATAATATATTCAATTGCAGGAGTGAAATGATGAGTCACAGTGGAGACAAGCCGCATCACTGCTCAGAGTGTGAGAAAAGCTTCACTTACCAATCACAGCTTATTAGTCACCAGAGGAGTCACACTGGGGAGATGCCATTTTTCTGCTCAGAGTGTGAGAAAAGTTTCAGTCGAAGGTCACTTCTTAAGTTACACCAGAGGATCCACACCAGAGAGAAGCCATTTTCTTGCTCTGAATGTCAAAAATATTTCAGTCAGAAGGAACACCTCATGGCTCATCAGAGAATTCACACTGGAGTGAAGCCTTTTTCCTGCTCAGAATGTGACACATCTTTCACTGAGAAGTCAAACCTTATAAGGCATCAGATATGTCATACTGGAGTGAAGCCTTTTTCCTGCTCAGAATGTGACAAATCTTTTACTAAGAAGTCATCCCTTATAAGGCATCAGATTAATCATACTGGAGAGAAGAATTTTTCCTGCTTTGAATGTCAGAAATGTTTTGCCACAAAATACGGCCTCATAGAACACCAGAGAATTCACACAGGAGAGAACCTGTTTCCTTGCCCAGAATGTGAAGAACTTTTTACTTTCAAAGCAAGCCTCAAATACCACCAAGTGATTCATACTGGAGTGAAGCTGTTTTCTTGCTCTGAATGTGATAAGTCCTTCAGCACTCAACAAGAATTTAGTATCCATCTCCGCATTCACACTGGAGAAAAACCATATAAATGTAGAGAATGTGAGAAAAGGTTCTCACAGAATTCAACTTTAACTCGCCATCACAGAACTCACACAGGAGAAAAGCCATTTAGTTGTTCAGAATGTGACAAGAGGTTCTCAGTACAGTCAAATCTGAGAAGACATCAGAAGATACATGAGCGAGTGGATGTCAGCCTGTAAACTGTGTTTTAATAAACATGTTGCTGTAGCATCACAGGATTATGATCATTGATAAGTAGAACAGATTTATTAATTGACATGTGATTTGGGGGTTGATGCATGAAGCTGCAGTAATATTTCTGTACACAGACAGTGCACAGCAATATTACCGTTACTGCCGGCAGCAAGTTACCATAAGTTCCATTATTAGTATGACTCGTGGTACTCGTGGAAAACGATAATTGCTACAGTAACAACATTACTAATGCTTATTATTGTAGCAACACCAGCAGTACTTAAGCACCCCAGGTTGTGCTAATAGCAAAACTCGCAGTAACTTGCTGCCAGTAGTAATGCTAACATTACCTGCCTGCATACAGCAATACAACCGCAGCTTCATGCAACCCTCAGAAGCTTGATCCACCATCAGAGATCACAGAACAGGCAGAAAGTATATTGTTTTTGGTGACATATTAAGACAATCACAAATTACGTTAACTGTGATTAGCTGGTACATGGAAACCTGGCCATTTTTTAAAATAGAAATTTACATTATGTGCACAATGGGCTGTAATAATAAGATTCCCATTTAATCTGTGTGTCATGTACTGTTAGGTTTATGATCTGTAACTTGCCCTAAAAAAATCTATCTTTTACTTTGATGGGAAGTGATTCTACATTTTTGTTATTGCTGTATTTGCATGAATCTGTGTTTTGCATTGGGTTTAGATAAATTATGTCAACTTGGAGTTGAAAAACATTTTGAGGCCCTGATTAACTTACGGTGGTGGGATAGTTAGAGTTTTGTATATGTTTTGATCTGATGTATATTTTATCTGCTCATTGATGGAGGTGGTTATGTGATTTAAGTTTGTTTTAATAAAAACATTTTTCTATGCTGAAAATATTGTTTGAATTGTTATTTTATAAGATGTGTCTTCAGTTTGATAAACTAAAGCATTCTCTATTGAACAAAAAACCATGGAGAATGCATTATAAGCGTTCTAGCATATGCACTTGTGCCACAATAACTCAGTATCGATCAGAATCCTGGTCAACACTTTAGTCTGAGTTATTGTGGCACAAGCACATATGCTGGAACTTTTATAAGACAGATTCAGTCCATGGAGCAGGTGAGCATGATTGGAATTGTGTGTGACTCTTGCCAATGAAACTGATACACACAGGGAAAAACAATGGCCTCGATCCATAAACAGCAGTACGATAAAAAAATCTTGTCGGGAAAATACCGCACTTGGTATTTTCCCGGTCTGTGTGCTAATTCATAAAGATTTGCCCAGCTGCCCTTGGAGGTCGGTAAATTACCGCAGCCCATTGAGTGGTAGAGTAGAGCAGTGTCTCGATTCTCTCTTTGCCCTGCAGAAATGACTCACACAGATGGCTCTCTGGCTCTTTTCACTGATGACTCAGACAGATGAGTCACACAGTCTTTCCCTGCATGCTCAAATGATTCACACAGATGGATCTCTCCACTGATGACTCAGACAGATGAGTCACAAAGTCTTTCCCTGCCTGCTCAAATGATTCACACAGACTGATCTCTCCACTGATAACTCAGACAGATGAGTCACACAGTCTTTCCCTGCCTGCTCAAATGATTCACACAGATGGATCTCTCCACTGATGACTCAGACAGATGAGTCACACAGTCTTTCCCTGCCTGCTCAAATGATTCACACAGAGGGCTCTCTGGCTCTCTCCACTGATGACTCAAACAGACTTCGGCTCTCTGCACTTTTGCATTCATCAGAGCTGTCAGAGCTGCCGGTAACGTGTTATCGCCTCACTAGAGGTGGCGGTAACTACCGCCAGGCTTACCGCTTGTTAAAGGCTTTATGAATTGACATTTGCTGACAATTTACTGACATGTGTTGTCGGTAACTACAGCCAAGTTGGTAATTTATCTCCCGGGTCGGTAATGTCAGCTTTTTATGCGGTAACAGCCTTTATGAATTGACATTTTGCTAAGTGGTCGGTAAAGTCTGCTGTTTTCAGCATTACCGCATGAGGTAATGCTTTATGAATCGAGGCCAATGTGCCACTTTTGACACAGAAATCCAGGCAGAAATGAAACACCCAGGAGGTAAATTAAATGCATTATTGCTGCCATTAGACAAGACAAGACAAATAAAGTTCATATTGTGCTTTTCTCCTGATTGAGGCAATAGCAGTGTTAGGGAGACTAGCCCCAGCTCTCCTTACTGAACAGGAAGCCCAAGGTGCTGGCTTACTGAACAAGAAGAGCCAAGATTTAAACCCAGGTTGCTTGTGTTTGGTGGTAATGGTGGTAAGTGTCAGTTCAGTACACTAGCAGATGACTGGGCTGTCAGAGCAGCAGGAGACTACATTGCTAGCTGGCATCATAACCCAGGGCTGGGCAGAGGCAGAGATTAGAGAGGCTCCAGCCTAAGGGTGCAGAGTAGGAGGGGGCACACAACTCATTCAGCTATCATTCCCCTGTTGTGTTTGCAGCAGAGAGAAATAAGAAAATGAGATACATGGCAGTGACTGCATGCCAAATAACTAGAGATTAAGGTGTTGGGGGGGGGAGGCTCTGGGGCACCTCTTAGTCTAATTGCAATCAGTGTGTGACGGCTGGGGTGGGTGGGATGGAGGGGTGCACTTTTATGTCTCAGCCTTGGGTACTGGAGGGCCTTGTCCCAGCTCTGTCATCATGAATATATGACACCCATAAAAGTGTCTTGAAGATGCAGAAATATTAGGCTCAAGGATGGAGGACCTGAGATGGAGCATTAGTCAGTGTGAAGAGTAGCAGTGTGGCGTCAGGCCAGCTATAGCCATGGAGACTGCATTATAAGAGTTCTAGCATATGCACATAACTCAGTACCCATCAGCATCCTGGTCAATACTTTTGTCTGAGTTATTGTGGCTCATATGCTGGAACTTTATATAATACAGATTAAGCCAATTGAGCAGGTAGTTGGAATTGCATGTGACTCTTGCCAGTGAAACTGATACACACAGGGAAAAACAATTTTTCACTTTTGACACAGAAATCAAGGCAGAAATTAAACGCCCAGGAGGTTAAATGAATGCATAGTGTTCTTTTCTAACTGCTGGAATTACACACAGCTCCCCAGTGGGAAAAGGAGGCGGAATTTGTAGCTCTGTGAAGATTCTAATTAATTTGGTTTTATAGAAGGGTGTTGTTTCTCCAAACAAGCTCAGGTGAAGAATATATGCAAAATAAATAGACTCTACAAGCTGGAGAAAAACATTAGTGATTGAATGGATCCTTAGTGAAAATAAACAAGTATTTTGTGTGTGATGCTGTAAAGCTCTCTCTCATTTGTTGTCTGTCATGTTGGCTCTGATTGCCCCTCACTCCAAAACCTTATTAGTAAATTTTACTTGTGTACTCTGTATGAATATTCATTTTCCACATAGTCACCATAGACTATCCTTACATGCATTTCCATAGCATTTGGTATGCTGCATTTCTCTCAGGTGTGACCCCTGCTGCTCTTGTTGCTGGTCATGTTGGCTCTGAAAGCTTTTTGTTCTTAAAGAGTAACTGTTAGCCCCAAAAATGAAATTTAAATCTGTATTGCAATGTTTTATTTACTTTTTAAGTGAGCCAAAAAGGCAATGCAGAAGTTAAAAATCAATCTAATTTTTTTACTATGTAGCCTTTTCCCCAAGCTCCGGACGCAAAGCCGCATATCAGATACTGCTGAGCATGCAGAGCATGCCTATGTCTGCCCTCCCCCCCCCCCCTCTCCCCCCAGGACCAGGTGCCGATATATTCTCACCCCAAACAGCTGACCGCTCTGACACGGAGAGAGAGCGGGAGCACTTCCAGCGCCGCCACCGCAGAGCAGCCGCTGCCGTGCATCTCTCTCCTGCTCGTGATTCTCTCACATGTGACTCGGCGGTGGCTGCTCTGCGGTGGCGGCGCTGGAAGTGCTCCCGCTCTCTCTCCGTGTCAGAGCGGTCAGCTGTTTGGGGTGAGAATATATCGGCACCTGGTCCTGGGGGGGAGAGGGGGGCCGGGCAGACATAGGCATGCTCTGCATGCTCAGCAGTATCTGATATGCGGCTTTGCGTCCGGAGCTTGGGGAAAAGGCTACATAGTAAAAAATTAGATTGATTTTTAACTTCTGCATTTCCTTTTTGGCTCACTTAAAAAGTAAATAAAACATTGCAATAGAGATTTAAATTTCATTTTTTGGGCTAACAGTTACTCTTTAAACATTTTTTATTTAACTAGATTAGTCTAGACTAGACTAGATTAGACTAAGTTTTTTAACTAGTCTTTTTAATAGACTTGTGCTCCTAAACATTGTCAGTAAATTTTACTTGTGTAATCTGCACAGATATTCATTTTACTTTAATTACATAAAGTTCATAATTTAGGTTCAGTATTATTTTATAATGTTAATATTTACGTTTTGAGTATTTATATTGTGCTGACATGTTTATCAGTTCTTTTGACAGTATACAGTCAGGTCTCTAACTGGCTCTGCTGCAGAGATTTTGGTACCAGACATCACAAGGTACCATTAAAGGTGTTTAGTCCTCACGCCTACAGAAATGTGAGGTGTTTTGGAGGCATAAGGGGATTAAATAAAATATTAGAAGGGTTGGAATGTCTTTTTTTTGTTGTTTTGTTTTTTTTAGTTTAGATAATAACTTCAGTAGGGGAAACCTCCGGATGATCCAGAGGCTTCCCCAATCCTCAGCAACCCCTCTGCTGCTGGCCGGGACCTTCCTTATCTTTGCTACTGCATTACCCTCTATGTAAGCATGCAGCCACACTGTGCAGGTGCCAGTGGTTTTGCTCCTGTGCAGCAGCACACAGACACTTGTGCATGGAGAAAAAAGCCATTTATGAGCACCCTGTGCCACTGCGCAGGACTTGGATGTGCTTTGTGCCTGCGCAGTGCGGCCACTTTGCAACTGCATAGTGTGAACACACTTTTTAACTTTTACATGACAATAAAGAATATTCTACTAAATAGCCTGAACAAGGTTTCAACTAAACATACTTAGAATTTAAATTAAATGAAATGTAATGATTTAATTTAAAGAAAACTGATCAGTTGGCCGCATCTTGAAGTTATTTTGCAAAGTTGTATAATATAAAAATGACTCAAACACAAAAGTATCATTAACCTAGAACACAACCTGCATGGATTACCCAGGTAATACAAATAGCATTTTATTATTAGCAGCAATGTAGCTGCATCTAAGTCAGTCTGGTACTAATGATCCATTGCGCCATCAGCAGGAATGCTCTTTTAAAAGTAGTTTTAATTTAAAAAAAGTTAAATAGGATATCATGAAATATTATTAATGAGAGGCAGTCACATTATATCACAGCTAACAAGTTTTCAAAGTAAGAAAGAGAATTTTGTGCTGTGATATATGTGTATTTAATACATTCAGATAATACAAATGTTTTAGTGTCAATAATAGAAAAAAAAAATGAATGAGAATAAACGTTCCATTTAAAAATACGCATATTCACTTCCTATCCTTAAAGGAGTCTATGGAAAACGTGGTGCTATTAAACAATTTGAGAAGATTTGGTTCAGATGGTTGGACGTTCATAAAAATGACCTGACTTAGGTTAATCACCCTGGCGTTCTACACACTATGGATGCCTGGAGAGCGCGTCCAACAGGTTAGACAAACCTGTAACTAAAGCCGGTGCCTTGTCCCAGCCGGATTGCTCCCACGGCTTTAGGAAGTACCCAGAAAGACACAAGAGACGGCACACCACTGGCTGCAAACAATTTTGCTGTATTGGATCAAGTACACTACATGTTACGGATATTACATCCTTCCTCAGGTGTCAAACAGCAAATTAAACATACACCATTATATATCATCAGGAGAGCGACCACACCCGTCATGGCTAGCTCCACCCTCTCCCATAATCACCAATGTCCATCTCCCAAAATAGTCTTTGCGGTCATCTGGCACTCCAACAGGCTACCAATAGTACATAGAAAAAACTGACCGTCATTCAAGCACTTCCAATGATGGACTGCCACTACTCCACCTAAAAATGACATGCAATACATAAATAACATGTATACACTAACAGCATTATACGCACATCTTAGAATTATACAATATACCAACATCTTTTATAGAAAACATTTGAGAGGTAGCCTCTCATTCATACCTCTTGGGGCTACAACATCCAGCATATGTATCCATCTGGATTCTTTTTGTTTTAATACTTTCTCTAAATCACCCCCTCTATTCGATGGATTTAATGCCTCCAGAACACACCATCTCAGCTGTGATGCGTTGTGTCCCATGGCAGCAAAGTGTCTTGCTACTGAAGTGTCATAGCTCTTTCGTTCACCCTCAGCATATTTGCTAATGGCCCTCTTATGCTCCTGTATCCTGGTCCTCACTGCTCTAGTGGTCTCTCCAACGTACATTAGCCCGCACGGGCACTTGAGCCCATAAATGGCCCAAGGTGTAGAACAATAGTGTCTCCCTTTAATGGTGATTTTACGTGAAGTGTGTGGGTGACAAACTACCTCTCCTTTAATGATGCCACTGCATACATTGCAATTGAGACACGGATGTGTCCCTGGTTTACCTGTGCTCACCTCATCACTCCTGGGGGCGGTGTCCATGTGCCTAACACTGTCCTGAATCGTCCTACCCCTCCTGATTGAAAATATGGGCTCCTCTTTGAATAATGCCCCAATCTCTTTATCAGTGCTTAACAGGGGCCAAAATCTACGTATGGACTCTTTAATTAATGTGGTATTTTTCCCCAAATTGGTGACCAATGGTATCCCCTTGGAGCTGCTCTTTCTAGAGGATCCATGTAACAGGCGTTCTATTAAAATCACCAGGGTGGCGGCGCAGCACCATTTTTTGAATTTTTGTTTAAAATCATGTAGCTAGCCTAGCACTAGCTACATGATTCCGCCCTCCCTGCGGCATCTGCGTGTATGGTCCAATCGCCGCCGGCGCGTAAGCCCGTCCGGAAATCCCATTCTGAACGGGATTTCCTTTCGGGCTTCCCCCGTCGCCATGGCGATGATCGTGATGATGTCATCGACGTCATCGATGTCGTGACATCATCGGGAGTCCCGATCCACCCCTCAGCGCTGCCTGGCACTGATTGGCCAGGCTGCGCATGGGGTCTTTGAGGGGGGGCCCTCTTTCGCGTCGGGTAGCGGCGGATCGGCGGCGAGCGGTGGCAATCGAATTCCCCACACAGCTAGCAAAGTGCTAGCTGCGTGTTTTAAAAAAAATAGCAAAATCGGCCCAGCGGGGCCTGAGCGGCGCCCTCCGGCAGTCATTGACGAGCTGAGCTGAGCTCGTCAATACCGCCAAGTTAGTTAACCAGACCCTAATCTGGATTCAGCATATACAGGCTAGCAGGACTCTGTGCTATTTTGTAAATGGGGGTGCTACTCTGCTCCACTGCAATTCGATTTGCAATTGCAAAACATGGCAAATCGAATTGAAAAGAATCGAATCCCGATCGGACATGTTGGATTTAATTGGATTGTAAATAGAGTCATAATTGAATCGTACAAAGAATGGTATCATGTAGATGGGGCTTAATTGTTTTGTTTTGTTGCATATGTTTGTGCTGTCCATAGTATACACTCTGTAGTCAGGAGGAGCTCCACACCAGAAAGAAGATGAGTGTGCCTCGACCTTCACCTCTGCGTCCACTGAGGTGCTCAAAGCATTCAAGTAGTAAAGAGGTCGGCACCACTCCAAGCATCAGGAAAAGCTCTTTTATTGCATCACCATTGTGGCTTAACAATGACAAACGTTGTTTCGGGCTATGCTTGGAGTGGTGCCGACCTCTTTACTACTTGTGTGCTGTCCATATTGGCACCTTTTGTTGTTAAAAATTCAATAACATTTGACTTTAAAAAAAGATATGCATATTAATATGATATTTTTAGGAAGATTTTGAGGAGAATGCTTTCCAAATTTGTGAATTTGGTGCTAAACATATTAAAATGTATGCATAGAACACTGAAACTGTCTGTCCACTACTGACCTATTCATTGTGGTTCCATCTATTGTTATGTTATTGAAGAATCTCCAACTTTGGTCAACTCCTTCCATTTGCCTTTTGTTCATATTGTGGAATGTTAATGAAGTTATCACCTTGCTGGCTGGGGGTTAATTTACATAAAGAGTTCTTGGAACTGTCTTTTAATAATACTGTAAACACACCTTTTGCTGTTAACAAGAAACCCTTTATAACCAATAGAAAAAAACCTCATGCTAGTGAATGGAGAAAAAGAGAATAAAAGATGGGTCAGAACTAAGTTAGGCAGCAGAATACCAGAGACTTACCAGGAATAAGGAGTCCCTATACTACATCCTACCAGGTAACTACGACCATTCTGATTTACTCAGTTGCAATATTAGTCTAAACACATTGTAGTTAGGATTGTATTGTATTATTTTGCTTTCTTTAGTTTGTATTTTTAACAGTTGCTGTTTATGTCAATTTTGTTTGTTGATTTTAAAATAAAGTGTAAATAATGTTATTGTGCATAAAAAGAGTCTGAATAAATCACACAGGTAAAATAATTGATTAACAAACTAAGTATAATAAAAGGGTTGTATAGTTTAACAGAGTTCAGTAACCAGTCATAATTTGAATTGCAGGTCAGTTACAAGGTAAAATGAATGTATTCATTTATTGCATTAATGCTGGGAATACACCATAAGTTTTTTCAGCAGAAAGATGGTTTGATAGAAATCTTCCGACATGATCGATCTTATTTTCAATTGTTTTTCTGATCGATTTCTTATAGAAATTAATGGAAATTGATAAGAAAAGATAAGAACATGGATCGTAAAATCGATTGAAAATAAGATCGGACAGTAAATCGACTGAAAAATGTAATTGTGTATTGCCAACATAATATCAGTGCATTGCTACCCTGATCATCTCTACGTAGACAATGTAATATTTTAAAATAGTGGTAAAACATATTTTGGAGGGCAATAGTCAAATAAGGACTAAAGACTGAGGGTTGAGAATGAGTGGCCATGTGGTACATTAATCAGAGTCATCTCAGGGTAAGTGGTATGAGGAATAGTGGCATGAACCAGTAACAAAGCACCGCCTGGGAAGGACCTACACAAAGATGCCAACAAGCCTGCTTTTTCATGGCACACGATTCTGGCAGCTGGACAGTGCACTTTGCATATAAGTAAAAGAGGATTGTGTTCCTTTTCGCAAATTCCTTTTGTAAATGATGATCTAATAAGCCACATTATGGATTATCATGTGCTAGTTCCAATTGTCTTAAAAGGGATTATCGTTTGAAGTATAGTTTTCTAATAGACTAGAGATGATCGGAAATGCTGATTACTGCTACTGATTTACTCCTTTCATGTCTTTCCACATTCCACCAAAAATAAATGGTCACGTTCTCTGATTAACTTATTCATTGTAAGTCTTCTGAAGTTCTGAATGGCTTGAAATTACCAAATATCGGTAAGTGGAGTTCCGGCGAAAAAAGGCATTATCTGATTGGCTAATTCATTCCGACTTTCTGAGTCTTCTGATTGGCTTAACATTACCCAGTATTGGTAATGTGCATTTTCCGCCAAAATGTTTGCCTAAAATCCACATTCACTGATTGGTTTATTAATTCTGAGTCTTCTGATTGTCTTAAAATTACTGCATATCATTAAGCGTAATTTCCACATAAGTTTTCACATTTACGCAAAAATCTGCTTCCGCATTATTATTTCCAAGTACCAAATTCCGATGTGGACATACAGATTTCCAATCTGAAATGCGTCAATTGCATTTTAGTGGAATCTGAATAAGCATCCCTATAATAGACCATTTGTTTTGTTTGATACGCTGTCAGAGCTTCTGGTAATATAGCAACAATAACATATAATATATTCAATTGCAGGAGCAAAAAGTATCTCCAGCAGCCGATGATGAGTCACAGAGGAGACAAGCCGCATTACTGCTCAGAGTGTGAGAAAAGCTTCACTTACCCATGAAGACACACACAAATGGGCAAGCACCATCTACTCAACCATAAATATGGGTAAATACCAGAGTGTGCAGTGTGCAGAAGGGAACCAAAAGCAAGTACTGTACAAACAAAAGAAAAAGTAGTTCCCTAAAAACCGCACCACTCAATTCAATAATGAATAATAAACCAACTTTATTCAGTATACAAGGAATTAAAACACTAAAAACAATAGATCATGGGGCACATGATAATAGAATGAATGTAGTCAAAAATCCACAATGCCAGCAAGTATATCGCAATAAATACACATATATATAAATTATATATGAAAAATAAAAATAATAATAAATATCAAAAAACCCCTGACAAGCTGTCAGCCGATGCATGCAAAGAGGTAAAGTGCATAGTGCAAAGATGAGGAGGAACAGAGTAATCAACCCTCCAATGAAAATGTGGGATCAATAACCATAAGAACAAACAGATACAGAAGTCAGTGAGGTGCTAATAGTGGAGAAAGGATATAGGGCTGTATGCAGATGGTGAGAAACAGATAAGGGCTGTATGCTAATAGTGTGGCATGGAGAAAGGCTGTAGCTTACCAGGTAGGAGAGAGAGAGCAGGCAAGGGAAAGGGGTGCCCCACGCACGCCGTCGCGATTCGCTGCCTCCAATGCGCAGCTTCGACTGGGCTGAAGGACCTACATTAGTGGCCGGCTTTTTAATGCAGGACCTATGTGGGCGGGGACAGGAAAAGTCCTATACTAGAATGTTGTGTGCGCGGCCGCGCACTAGGAGGAACCCGGAAGTAGCGTCAATTGACGCTACCCCGATTCCTCCAAAAGCCCTCAAGGATTATGGGAAATATAGTGCCGGCGAATGATGAGGAAGTTACTGAGCGGGGATAGTAAAGAAATAGTTTAGGGGTGGTTAGCCCCATCAGAAACCATAGGAAAAGATCCCTAATATGAGTACAAAGAAAACACACATGTAGATAAATGAACTCAATATGCTTAATAATTACACATCGTCAGAAAACACATAGAATAAGCTGAGCCAATCACAACAGTTATGTACATAATCACATGTTGCCATCTAGTGGTCAACTACATATTGCTGCAAATACAGTTATATAAACAGGCAATTAGCCCTGCCACATGAATGAACCTAATAACAAAAAAATAAAATAAAATAAAATAAAATAAGGAAAGCACACACAGGGAGCTCTATCCAGAACCTCAGAGAGGCAAGAAGATGTACTGTAGTCCATTCCCGTCCATCCAGGTTAGTTAAAATAAGTAATGCAAGTATTTATAGAGCATCCAGATTCCAGAAATACTACAAGAGAAAAGTATATATTAATATATATCCTGCATAAAAATATCAGGTAACAATGGAACCCATCATGAAAAGCAGCCCGTATAGCCAAAACGCCAAGGAACCAAGAAAACATCCTGTGTTAGGTAGGAAGATCCCCCAAATGACATGCGGACCAGTGCATAAATTAAAAAATGAATGATGAAAAATGGAACTACTCACGAATTCCAAAACCGTACGATTGAGACCTCAAAAATGGGTAAAACAAGCAGATCAGTGGCAAGAGGGAGAAAACACACAGCAAAAGGGAGAGTGGTGCTATAAATATGATTCAGACCAATACACCCACTCACCAAGGATGTCATAGGTCAAATCAGTTGTTAATGTAAAAAACCCAAAAAGGAAAAATCCTCATTGAGACCTACCGGTGATTTTGAGCCCAGGTCGAAGATCCACCTTGTCTCGTGTCTCAATAGTGACGTGACGATATTGCCGCCCCTAGGAGACATAAACACACGTTTTAAACCACATACTGTCCAACCAGTAGTCAAACCCCCATGTACTTTTAAAGCGTGGTCTGCCACTGGAGTAAGTGGTTTCCCCTCTATGAAGTCCCTCTCCGCCAAACGAATGGTTGAGAGGTGCTTCTGAATATGTGTTTTTAATTTATTTTTGGTTTGACCAACGTAATACAAGTCACATGGGCACCTCAACAAATATATCACTGCTTCTGTCTGGCAGTTGATACACTCCTCAATACGATGTGTTTTTAGTGTTTTAGGGCTGACTACTTCCTTAGTAGGTCTCATCAAAGGACAAATACTACATCGTCCACAGGGAAAACTTCCCTTGGTTTCCAAACGTGTGCTTGGGTGCTGCTGGAAGTGGCTCCTACATAGATGATCCTTGAGTGTGGGTGCTTTTTTAGCTGTTAAGGCCGGTCTGGTTGTAATAAACTTCCCCAAAACTGGGTCGGTATGTAGAATTGGCCAATGTTTTGCCAAAATACATCTTAAGTCATCCCACCTGGTGTTGTATGGGGTGCAAAGCCTTACCATAGAATTGGTCTGCTTTCTCTTAGCATATAGGAGTTCCTCCCATCTGGAGTGCTTCGCTCTCTGATACGCCTGCTTGACCGTCCGTTTGGGGTATCCCCTCTGCAGGAACCTCATCTCCAAATACTTAGCTTCTCACTCAAATTCCTGCTCCTCAGAACAGTTCCTTCGAACCCGCAGGAACTGTCCAGTAGGGATATTGTTCTTTAGCTGCTTAGTATGAAAAGATCCATAGTGTAGTAAAGAGTTAACTGCAGTAGCTTTTCGGAAAAGGGTACTTCCTATTTGTCCATTGTCTGAAAAATAAAGATGTAAATCCAGAAAATCCACAGAGACAGGTGAGATCTTAGATGTTAAAACAATATTCATATTGTTCTGCCCCAATTCCTGAATGAATTCCTGTGCCATTGTCACGGAGCCCTCCCAAAGGATCAGAATGTCATCTATAAAACGGTACCACCCCAAGATGTTAGGGTGGTACAGTTCTAACGAGGGACCCCATACTATTTCCCGTTCCCACCACCCAAGAAAGAGATTGGCGATGGCGGGGGCACACTTTGCGCCGATGGAAACACCATGGGTCTGTAAAAAGAACTGTCCATCAAAAACAAAGAAATTGTGGGCCAAAATAAATTTCAGAAGATTAATCAGAAACGAATTAAAGTCCGCTCTACCTGTTGTAGTCGTAGACAGGAAATAATGGACCGCTCGACACGCATCATCATGTTGAATATTCGTGTAAAGTGATTCTACATCGAGCGAGATAAAACAAGTACCTGTTGGAACAGAAACGTGATTAAGTTTCGTAATCAAATCCAAAGAATCACGGACATACGAGTCCAAAGTAACGACATGTTCCTGCAAAAAAAAGTCTAAAAAACTGCACCCCTTCTCAATGAGGCTACCAATCCCCAAAACAATAGGGCGGCCAGGTGGACACACTAAATTCTTGTGGACCTTCGGTAAAAGATAAAATGTTGAAGTAATTGGTTCTTTGACCGTAAGGAAACCCTTTTCCTTTTGTGAGATTAGGCCCCTCTCTCTAGCCTCATCTAAGAGATGGTTCAGTTCTGTGTTAAAGTGAACGGTCGGATTGCCAGGAAGGCGTTTGTAAAATCTTCTATCTCCTAATTGTCTCTTGACCTCCTTCAGGTATTCACTAGTCGGCCACAGCACAATGTTCCCACCTTTGTCCGCCTCACGGATCACAAAGTCATCCCTGATAGCAAGTTCAGAAATGGCTGCGTTCTCTTCCATAGTCAAATTAGACATGTAGGGGCGTCGTGAGGTTAAACTCTCTATGTCCTGAACAACCAGGTCAAAAAATATTTTTATCGGTGGAAAAAGAGACAAATTAGGTAGAAAAGTAGATCTTGATCTAAACATACCTCTTATGGTCTTCTCTCCATCAGATCCCATATTGTTCTCATTCTCATTCAGCAAGTCCATGAGGTCCTCAAACACCTGTCTGTCATTCTCATCAGGAAGGTCGACAATCTGCTGTGTTCGCACATCCAATTCACTATTCTCGTGATGATATAAACGTTTCAGAGCCAATCTTCGACAAAACAAATAAACATCTTTAACCACTTCAAAGACGTCCATATTCTTGGTTGGGGAAAAATTAAGGCCTTTCTGTAAAACACTCAGTTGGGCAGGACTGGGCTGATAGTCTGTTAAGTTAATGACCTGAAGTGTATTTATCTCCTCAATTCTCCTGGGCTCACATTCAGCTTTCTCCTCTTGTTGGTAATTTATATATATGTGTATTTATTGCGATATACACATATACACAATGCCAGCGATATACTTGCTGGCATTGTGGATTTTTGACTACATTCATCCTATTATCATGTGCCCCATGATCTATTGTTTTTAGTGTTTTAATTCCTTGTATACTGAATAAAGTTGGTTTATTATTCATTATTGAATTGAGTGGTGCGGTTTTTAGGGAACTACTTTTTCTTTTGTTTGTACAAAGCTTCACTTACCCATCACAGCTTATTACTCACCAGAGGAGACACACTGGGGAGAAGCCATTTTCTTGCCCTGAATGTCAAAAATGTTTCAGTCTCAAGGGAAACCTCATGCTTCATCAGAGGATTCACACTGGAGAGAAGATTTTTTCCTGCTTTGAATGTCAGAAATGTTTTGCCACAAAATACAGCCTCATAGAACACCAGAGGATTCACACAGGAGAGAAGCTGTTTCCTTGCTCAGAATGTGAAGAAAGTTTTACTTTCAGAACAAGCCTCAAATACCACCAGAGGATTCACACAGGAGGGAAGCTGTTTTCTTGCTCTGAATGTGATAAGTCCTTCAGCACTCAACAAGCATTTAGTATCCATCTCCGGATTCACACTGGAAAAAAACCATATAAATGTAGAGAATGTGATAAAAGGTTCTCACGGAATTCAACTCTTACTCGCCATCACAGAACTCACACAGGAGAAAAGCCATTTAGTTGCTTAGAATGTGACAAGAGCTTCTCATGCCAGTCACATCTGAGAAGTCATCAGAAGATACATGAGCGAGTGGATGTGAGCCTGTAAGCTGTGTTTTAATAAACATGTTGCTGTAGCATCACAGGATTATGATTATTGATAAGTAGAACAGATTTATTAATTAACATATGTGATTTGGGGGTTGATGCATGAAGTTTCAGTAAAATTGCTGTACGCAGACAGTTTACAGCAATATTACCATTACTGCCGGTATCAGGTTATCATGAGTTCCATTATTAGTATGGCCCATGGTACTTGTGGAAAATGATCATTGCTACATTAACAACATTACTAATGCTTGTTATCGTAGCAACGCCAGCAGTACTTAAACACCACAGGTTGTGCTAATAGCAAAAATTGTTGTGCACTGTCTGCATACTGCAATATTACAGCAGCCTCATGCACCCCGTAGAAGCTTAATCCACCATCACAGACCACAGGACAGACAAAAAATTACATTGTTTTTGTTGACATATTAAGTTAATCACAAATGAAGTGAACTATGATCAGCTGGCACATGGAAACCTGGTCATTTTTTAAAATATAAATTTACATTATGTTTCAGTGTGTTATGTACTGTTAGATTTATAATCTGTAGCTTGCCCTTAAAGAGACTCAGTGATGAGTATTAGGGTATTTTTTTACTTATCTGGTGCTTCCTCCATCCCCATAAGCACGGATGCGTCCCTTGCCGTCCACCTGCAGTTTCCCGTTCAGCCGTGGGGAGCCCCGGTAATATGCTCAGTGACGTCAATCTGGAGCGCATGTAGACCCAGACTGGCTTCGGCTGAGCCCCTTATCGGGGCTCACCGCAGCTGAACAAGAGACTGCAGGAGGACAGCGAGGGACACATCTGTGCTTATGGGGCTGGAGGAAGCCCCGGGTAAGTAAAAATAAAAAATCTCAGTACTCATTTCTGAGTCTCTTTAAAATCTATTGTTTACTTTGATGGGAAGTGATTCTCCATTTTTTATTTCTGTATTTGCATGAATTATTTAGCATTGGGATTAGATAAATTCTGTCAACTTGGAGTTGAATTATATTTTGAGGCCCTGATTGACATACGGTGGTGGGATAGTTCAAGTTTTTTCTATATATTTTGATCTGATGTGTATTTTATCTGCTGTTAATTGATGGAGGTGGTTATGTGATTTAAGTTTGTTTTAATAAAATCTCAGATTTTTTAAACATTTTTCTGCACTGGAAATATTGTTTGAATTGTTATTCTATAAGATGTTTCTTCAGCTTCATAAACAACAACATTCTCTATTGAACAAAGATCACCATATCAGGGATTAGCCAACTAGGGTTACCCCATTTATTCAATCAGCAGAACATACAGAAAGACAAGCTCAGTGTTTCAGGACAGAGCACTGGGCATTTGAGGAAGGGGGCATGGCTCAAATCATTGTGCTGGTCTTTTTATATGTTCTACATGCTGAATTTTTGGGATAGACTTGGTATTCTGCTTTTTTTAGTGGTGTATCTGGGTGTTGTGGTAGCTAGGAATGAGTGAGAACACCTCTCTGGTAGTATCATTTTTTTTTTCTTGAACTTTGGATGGTTTTGTGATTTTTCTGCAAGACAATTTTGCATTAAAATCAAGGGCAAACTTTGGAGGTCAATTGCATACCAGAATCACCAAAATTGCTAAATATGTTGAAGGATACCAGAGCCAAAAAGCATAGGAGAAACAAGGGAGCAGGCATGTAGCGGGAGCTGTCCTAATGGCCACCACTCCCCCCGTTATCCATTGTCTTCTTCCTTGCTTACCTTAAGACCCCCAACAGCCTCTTCCGGGTCACCAGGAGTCGCCAGAGTGATGACCATCAGCACAGCTCCCCCTACATGCCTGCACTCCCCGTTTCTGCTATACTTTTCAGCTGTGGTATCCTTAAAGGAGAACAGTGGTAACAAGGGAAGATTTAAAGTGCCCTTAAAGAGGAGCTGTCAGCCATACTGTCTAAAAAAATCATATATAAGTAGATAAATACTTGCTCTACTTACACAACATATGTATTGAACAGTCCACGTTTTGATTTTAGTGATTTTTCTATAGTAAAAAAATAAGAAAATCATTCTTAAGGTCCGTACACACACCGGACTGGAGGCAACGACGGGTCCGTCGTCACCTCCCGCTGGGTGGGGCGTTCCAACGACAGTCCGGTGTGTGTACGCACTGTCGGCGGACTGATACGGCTGTTTCTGAGCGATCCGCTGGGCGGATCGCTCAGAAACAGCCGTATCAGTCTGCAGACAGACTGTACACACGCCGAACTGTCGTTGGAATGCCCACCCAGCGGGAGGTGACAACAGACCCGTCATTGCCTCCAGTCCGGCGTGTGTACGGACCTTTAGGATTCTCCATTTTGACTGTGTCTATCTTAAAGCTAATTCTGGTGTCATTGTCTCAATTAATCTCCTCTGCCTGATTGTGTATGCATTGCCTGCCCTCCTCCCAGTCTTCAGGCGCTCCCACCCAGCTATGTAATAGAAAGTGCATTGTCTCAGCGTGATAAATATTGGTCAATCAGAGAGGAACAGGGGTGGGGGAGGGGAAAACAGGAGGAAAGAGGTTTCAGCCTATCAGGCTGCATTAGTTAAGTCTGAGAAGAAGGTAAAGAAGAACAAAAGACAACCCAACATGCCCTGCAACTTCATTTGTATGGCAATGTACCAACTAAGAGTCAGATAAACTGGGAAATGATCATTTATCAACAAGAAAAGTAAAAGTAATGTTTAACTTTTGGATTGCCTGGTTAGCATCCGTATTACTTGTTTACCAGATGAAAATAAATAATTGATTTTTGATTTTATGCCTGATAGTTACACTTTAAAGACCTTATGGGAATTTCCCTGAAAATTGGATTTAAAATGACTGTATTTAAAAAAAATGCAGTAAAATGACAGAATTTGTAGCTGGTTTACAGGGAGCGATAAATCTGTTTATGGGATGTGGGACTGCGAACAAAGTGCAGCACACAGATGACAGCACATGCAGATTGTACAACCTACATGATGCAGAGGGTGTACATGAAACATGACATGTTTTTGAAGCAGTAATATACATACTCTTACCCATTTCCAAAAGGTTAAATAAAATAAATACATGAGAAATAAAAACACAAGAAAAAGTCCTTTAACCATTTGCCCTCCCTCGGGACGAGTAACTACGTCCCTGCAAGTTCCCATAACTTCTTGCAGGGACGTAGCTATCACGTCTCTCCCCACCATAAGTTACCACTTGCCCCTCCCACGCTTGTTACTGCCACTGATCGTTACCTGCTACGTCAATTAATGGGAACACAGTTCCCATTCATTGATCTTAGTCCCTGGGTGAATGACAGCAGCTGTCAATTAGATGGCACTGTCATTCACAAAACCCGTCCCCACAGTGCTTCCTGTATGTGTACTAATAGCACGCATACAGAAGACACCTGTGAGGGCATCTTGTGGCCAAAGAGTAAAATTACAGCTGCATTTATTTTTCAATAAAGGACCTATTTTTACCTTATTTTTACTTTTTAAATTAACCCCTGACCTCCCACACTCCCCAGTAGTTAGAAGTTTTTTTTACAAAAAATTTACAAAAAAAGATACATAAATAGTTACCTTAGGAACTACTTTATAAATTATGGGCTTGTAATTAGGGGTAGAATCAAAACTGAAAAAAATGCACCTTTATTTCCAAATGAAATATTGGCACCATACATTATACTAGGGAAAAATGTTAAAGGGGCACTACAGCAAAAAACTGTAAAATTTAAAATATGTGCAAACATATACAAATAAGAAGTACATTTTTTTCCAGAGTAAAATGAGCCATAAATTACCTTTTTCCTATGTTGCTGTCACTTACAGTAGGTTGTAGAAATCTGACAGAAGTGACAGGTTTTGGACTAGTCCATCTCTTTATAGGGGATTCTCAGGGATATATTTATTTTCAAAAGCACTTAGTGAATGGAAGTCCAACTGCCAAAAAAACTGTAGTGAGCAGGGAAGCTGGCCAGTATCATTGTTTAAATCAAACAAACAAACACAGAACACTTATATCGCGCTTTTCTCCTGGCGGACTCAAAGCGCCAGAGCTGCAGCCACTAGGACGCGCTCCATAGGCAGTAGCAGTGTTAGGGAGACTGGCCCAAGGTCTCCTACTGAATAGGTGCTGGCTTACTGAACAGGCAGAGCCGAGATTCGAACCCAGGTCTCCTGTGTCAGAGGCAGAGCCCTTAACCATTACTCCATTCAGCCACTGCTGGGAATATGTTTATAAAGAATAAAAGCCTTGCTGAGAATCCCCTATGAAGAGATAGACTAGTCCAAAGCCTGTCACTTCTGTCAGATTTCTATTACCTACTGTAAGTGACTGCAACATAGGAGAAAAGTAATTTATGGCTCATTTTACTCAGAAAAACACACACTTCTTATTTGTATATGTTTGCACATAGTCTTAGCAAAAAGTACCCCCCAAAGAAAGCCTAATTCGTGGCAAAAAAAAATAAGATATAGATTGTTTTGTTGTGATAAGTAGTAAAAAGTTATAGGCGAATGAATAGAAGGAATGCTGACAGGTGAAAATTGCTCTGGTTTTTTAAGGGGAAAAACCCTTCGAGGTGAAGTGGTTAATATTCTTAATTAAATATAAATACTTACCTACAATTTTTGGATGAAAGTGATTATCAACTGTGGAGCATATGTGTCTGTACTGTTACAATTTCAAATAAGAAACCAAATACATATAATTAAAGAATATAAAAAATATCAAATCTTTATTAAACTAATATTCAAAAAAGTGCTTAAAAACAACATGGGATGGCCACCCCGTCACGACCAAACACAGCCCACTCACAGACACATCCACAAGCACACAACGGCCGTATGCATGCTATAAGGAAGCTTGGTATGTAGCAAAAAGAGAGAACAATGTTCCACAACATCCAGATAAGGGGGGATGCTTTAAGAAGGACAAGCAGCCTCCAAAAGTTCCACAAACCACAGCTCCTCAGCAAGGAGTTAGTCTGAGCAAGGAGTTTAATAGATCACATGCAGGAAAAACGCTTCATGCAGGGAAAGCCACAATAGATATCAGCATATATAAGCAGGCAGGCAATAAGCACCGCAATCATCAATCATCAGTTCAAGGCCTCATTGCATTGTCAGCATGATCTCACCACACCAGATCTTGGCTGGAAGGAGTTGCGGAGTGTTGTCACCATGAGTATGATAAATATCCAAGGCTGTCTGTGGGATGCTTAGGTGAGGTAGGATGGTGAGCAGTCGGTAGTGTGCATCAATGCCCAGTTGGCTAGGCCGGGCAGTGCGTCCAGATGGAATCCGCTGCTAAAAGGTCGGGGCGGCGTGGCGTCCCATGTGTGAAGAGGGAAGCGCTCCCGACAGTTTCGCCGGCTTCCGGCTTTCTCAGAGGGCGTGGCTTCCCTCCGTACATGCACACATACAAAACAGTCTCCATCACCAATCATATGCGAGTAGGGGAAGGAACACCCTGAGCGGCCAATGAGGAAATTTCAGGGCAAAGCATCACCAGTATCTAGGTAGAGTAGAAAGTCAGCGCAGGGCAAACGGAACGCAAGCCTATAGTGGGCAATTGTATGTATCGCCCCAGAGAGAGCATACTGCTCTTAAACAACTCGTGCTGTGTCCCCACTGCCCTGGGCGCCCCGGATATAAATTACCTCAACATGGCTTAGCCCAGGGTGAACATCCCGGAAAGAACACATATACTCATACGCAGCAACCTCAGTTGCCTAAATGTATACTATTTAAACTATGACAGACATTGATCAAAATATTAAATATTTAAATTCCCTACAAAATAGTATATATATATATAGAAAAAGAGATAATTTCAAAAGGCATTTTTGATCCCAAAAATATATGTAGGGTTTTTTTAAACCGGACCCAATATATGTCCATCTGACAAGCCAATAAACAGACTAAGCCACCCATAGTATACTCCTATTCCATCATATACATAATTGAATACTAAAGCATTAATTTCAAAATGCACAAAGGATAGGAGAAACATTGCAGCCGGGACTTCCTGCCAAAGCCGCAGGAAGGAGGACAGCAGCGCCCAGACACAGGCCGGATCGCAGAAACAGAAACATCTATACTGGTAAGAAATGGGCATAATTAAGCTGTTCATTTAGGCCTGGATGGGAGCATGCCCCTAAATTGTAAATCCATCTGGACTCACAACGTAATAAGAGGCGATCCCAGTTGCCCCCTCTTATTGTAGGGTGAATGCGATCTAAACCCACAAATATTCTCAATATTGGTTATATGTTCAGACATACGTTCACGGAGTGTACGCTTTGTCTTGCCAATGTAAAAAGCACCGCATTGGCACAGTAGAAAGTAGACCACCAATTTAGTTTTACAATTCACAAAATGGGATAACGGAAGTCCCCTGTTGCCAGATAACTGCACAGTCCTACCCACCTGTATGAAACGACAATATTCACATCCTCCACACGTGGGGGTCACTCCCACGAAGTGGCTGCGTACCACAGCATCGCGCAGAGATCTCGACTTGCGGAACGTCAAATTTGGTCTGGATGAAACATGTGGGCCTATCACTGGATCATTCTGGAGTAGATACCAATGTCTCTCCAGGATTCTTTTCAACACAGGATGCTGTGCACAAAATCGTGTACAAAAACGGGACGACATCCCCGCATCATCACCGCGTCGGTGGTAACTTTGCCACAGCAGGTCTCGTCTATCGCTGTTCAGTGCCCTATTAAAGGCTCGTCTCAAAAGTTTGTCCCGATAGCCACGAGCTCTAAATCTCTTGCGCAAAATCCATGCTTCCTGTAAAAACGTTGATTCCTTGGAACAATTACGCCTTGCTCTTAGATATTGACCCGTCGGGATACCCCGTATGGTATGTGCAGGGTAAAAGCTCTCTGCATGCAAGAGAGCATTAGTGGCCGTCGCCTTTCTAAATAGAGATGTACTTAGATGACCGTCATGTTGTATTGTGATACAAATATCCAAAAACGGGATCGTAATAGGGTCAAACTCGAAAGTAAATTTTAGATTTCGGCTGTTGTTATTAATACACTCCACAAACTCAGTGACCTGCTGTGGCGTGCCCGTCCACAGTATCAAAATATCGTCTATGTACCTGTGCCACCCTAACACGTGACACAGGTACACCGACAGACCGTCGTCCGAAAACACACTGCGCTCCCAGTCCCCCAGGTACAGGTTTGCGTACGACGGAGCACAAGTTGTCCCCATCGCCGCACCCTGCACCTGGAGGAACCTCTGACCGTCAAATGTGAAAATATTGTTGTTCAACAAAAAATCCAACAGCCGCAACAAAAACGAGTTGTGCGCAGCATCCTGTATCCCCAACTCACAAAGAAAATTAGCCACTGCCTGGACACCGAGACCGTGGGGAATGCTAGAGTAGAGTGCCTCAACATCAAGGGAGACTAGTAATGTCCCAGCCGGGACTTGAACGCCATCCAAAATACGTAGAAGGTGTGTAGTATCCTTAATATATGATGGAAGACCCTGCACATGCGGCTGGAGATGTTTGTCAACATATATACTGGCCTTTTCTGTTAAGGAACCTCTTCCCGATACTATCGGGCGTCCAGGTGGATTTTTAAGACGTTTATGCACTTTTGGCAAAGCATAAAAAGTCGGGAGCACAGGGTCTTCCACCTTCAAAAACTGTGCAATATTGCCATCGATCACATTATTCCTCAGTGCAATGTCAATGATAGAAAAGAGTCTGGATTGACAAGAGTCAACCCTCGATGCCGAGACCCACGTGTAGCACTCCCCACGGCCCAGGATGTCCAAACACATGGCCCTGTATTGTACGGTAGTCATTATGACGACATTCCCCCCCTTATCGGAGGGCTTTATCGTCCAATCTTGTCTACCAGAAATAAGATCCAAGGCCTCACATTCATCCCGTCCCAAATTCGACATTCCCTCGTCTCCCATCTCCAAACTGGCAATGTCTCTTTCTACAGCCCTAATAAAGCAACGTAAACCAACATTGCATGACACAGGTGGGAATCGTTTTGAACAGTTATAAAATTGTCTATTAATTGTGGAGAATCTAGGGCCCGGGGCAACACAAAGTGCATCCCCCCCTGAATAATCCCCCATAATCATCCTGTCACCTTCCGCTAGCAGAAAGTTGAGATCTTCTAACGCCTCACGATCTTGTCGTGTCAAGGGGGGTGCTGCCATTACAGGTCTTTCTATGGTCCTCTCACGCAGAGTCGATTGAAAAAAGAGTTTTCTGCAAAACAACTGCAGATCAACAATAAATTCAAAACGATCAAGTTGTTGTGGTGGGCAGAAGCCCAAACCCCATCCTAGGAGTTTCATAACCCCCTCGGGGATGATTTCACCCGTAAGGTTAATTACTTGTAATTCTTCGCTGCGACATTGGGGCTGAGCTCCCAGCGTCTCCGCTCCAGCGTGGACCATATTGATCTGTTGGGGGGGGGCGTTACTCTAAAAAAGATGCAGCAGAGGATGGTGATGGTAGGGCAGATGCAACTCCCGCTGCCCCCACACTCTCTTCTATTCCCTGAGTACATTTAGGTTTGTTTTTGGCACCCTTTATATTTCTTCTGGGGTTATCTCTATCCTTATCTTGATGGCGAGTAGGATATCTCCGTCTGGATGTGTTTGAATTATTACTAGAGGCTGAGGTGGCCGATATGCCGCTTGCCGCTGAGGAGTCAGATTCCTCCGCTGTTTCTACTGGCTGCGGCCTTTGTCTAGGTTGTGGGCCCCTGGGTCTAACTGGGTAATCAGGACGAGAGTCCCACCGATAGGCCTGGCCTGATTTGTATGCTAGTCTATCGTTAAATAATTTCTTATCTTTCAGGACATCCAAATCCTTATTATATTTTTTAATATGATTATTTAAAAATTCATTCCTTTTCTTATACAAGGACTCCTCAGAGAATGGATTCAATTCAGTGGTAATTTTAACAATATTCTCCTCTATTGTGGCCAACTCCGCCTCGTCTAGATCGTTCATCAAGCCAAGGCATACGTGGGCGCAATTTTCAAAATTTGCTTCCCATTTACGTTTAAATTCCAAACTAAGATCTCTTCTATGTGGGAATACCTGAACTCTCAACCAGAGCGGTGCAAAATGATCCCCTATATAAACTTTGTTGTATTTTATATTCCACCACAATCTAGACTTTTTTTCATACAAACGCTCCAACTTGCGGAAACCAGTATTTATTGTCTGCTCAGCGTCCCTACTACCTGCCGTCTGCGCACAGTCACCCTCCACCTGCATTACAAGATCGTCCCAACGCAACATCCTCCTATCCAAACACCTGATCAATCAATTGCTGATTATGACAAATACCCAGGGCCTATTGTAGCCCTCTAACCATCATTAATAAGGTCTCCACTTTCACGGATAGATGTCAAAATCACTGCAATAAATAAAGTGATTGTTTATTATTTAGTTGCTCACACTATATATAGTACAATTTTTGGATGAAAGTGATTATCAACTGTGGAGCATACGTGTCTGTACTGTTACAATTTCAAATAAGAAACCAAATACATATAATTAAAGAATATAAAAAATATCAAATCTTTATTAAACTAATATTCAAAAAAGTGCTTAAAAACAACATGGGATGGCCACCCCGTCACGACCAAACACAGCCCACTCACAGACACATCCACAAGCACACAACGGCCGTATGCATGCTATAAGGAAGCTTGGTATGTAGCAAAAAGAGAGAACAATGTTCCACAACATCCAGATAAGGGGGGATGCTTTAAGAAGGACAAGCAGCCTCCAAAAGTTCCACAAACCACAGCTCCTCAGCAAGGAGTTAAATACTTACCCGTACCTTTAAAAAGTTTTACCACGCCAATATCCTCAGAAATAATCCCATGCCAATATCATCTAATGAACTTGATTGAAGTTCTCTGCCCCACACCCGCCACCACACACCGCAGCTCCTCGCTGCAGCTCTAGCTATACTTAGTAGGTATCCTCCTGATCCCTATTGGTCTGTTAATAGACCAGTGGGGAGCCTTGGAGCCAAATTTAAAGATGCTTATTGCTCTAGATATACTTCAGTATAGCTAGAGCTCTGTCTTCAAATTCCTCCATGGCTCCCATGCTCTAGCGCGTACGGGGCATTGCTATTAACTTCTAGCCGACTGCATCATGCTGGTGGGCATGGCCAGGTGGCAGCCCCAGGACCCCCTAATGCCGATCGGGGTAAAGTCCCAGGACTCTGTTTTGCAGGAGATTGTGCGCAGGGTGTGCAAGCAACTCCTGCTTGGTGGGCGGAGCAGAGCTCCGCCTTCAGTCTCCGAGCAGCGGTTGCAGCTCGGGAGACTGTTAAACACCGTAATCACCATCTAATTACTGGTACAGCGCTGCAATCTACAGCAGCGCTGTACTGGGGACAGCCGTGTGATCGGCTGAAGCCTATGACAGTTGATCACAGGGATTGGCTGGCGGGGGAGGGAGGGGGTATACTATAGCTTAAAAAAACACTTTTTATTTAAAAAAAAAATACATAAACAAACAAAAACAAACAAACAAACATCTGGGGGGTTATCAGACCCCACCAACAGATAGCTCTGTTGGTGGAGAGAAAAGGGGGGGGGGGGTAATCACTTGTGTGCTGTGTCGTGTGGCCCTGCAGCTTGGCCTTAAAGCTGCAGTGGCCAATTTAATGATTAATTGCCTGGTCTTTAGGGGGGTTTAACACTGCGGGCCTCAAGTGGTTAACCGCTTAAGTAGGCGGCCCACAAGATTAATGTAAAAAATGCAAATTCTAATTTTTTACAAATTTGCTTTAAATGCAAACGATAAACAGCCCAAGTATTGCCAGGAACTGTCCGCCGGTGAGCTGTTTGGGCTATTTCTACTGCAGGGCATAGTAGTGAGATAAGTAAGAAAGACCCTGCACATTCTGGCAAGTGGATGCGATATGCGATAGGCGCGGACGGCGTCCTCCATGCATTTAAAACTGATTAAGGTACTTATCTTTTTTTCACTATTTGGGCTCGTAAGTCCTTTAAAGATGCAGAAATATTAGGCTTAAGGTTGGAGGACCTGAGATGGAGCATTAGACAGTGAAAATAGTAGCAGTGTGATGTCCAGCCAGCTATGACCATGGAGAATGCATTATAAGAGTTCTAATTTATGCACTTTTGCCACAATAACTCGGTATCAATCAGTATCCTGGTCAATACTTTAGTCTGAGCTATTGTGGCACAAGCACATATGCTGGAACTTTTATAAGACAGATTCAGTCTATGAAGCAGGTGAGCATGATTGGAATTGTGTGTGACTCTTGCCAGTGAAACAATGTGCCACTTTTGACACAGGAATCCAGGCAGAAGTTAAGTTAGGAGTTTAATTAAATGCATAGTGTTCTTTTCATGTGTTTGGTGGTAATGGTGGTGTCAGCTCAGTACAGTAGCAGATGACTGGGCTGTCAAAGCAGCAGGAGACCACATTGCTAGCTGGCATCATAACCTGCATGACATTATGAATATATGACACCAATAAAGGTGTCTTGAAGTTGCAGAAATATTAGGCTAAAGGATGGAGGACCTGAGATGGAGCATTAGTCAGTAGAGATGGCCTGAACAGTTCGCCGGTGGGCAGTGTTTGGCAAATGTTGAACGCAATAAAAAAAAAAAAAAAAACTTCATGTTCACATCTTTCCCATAGACTTTAATGGCAGGCAAGCGGCCGACGACTTTAGCGGTTAATAGCAAAGCCCCCTTACATGCTAGAAAAAACAAATTTGCAGGGTATGTGAAGGGGGACCATGGGTACAAGAGGAAAAATAAAAAAAGAACTTATAGTTGTTGAGAAAATCGATTTTAAAGTTTCATAGGAAAAAAGTATACATTTAAATGCGGTAAATGACAATGAATTTCATGACTGGGTTTCTAGGGGGGCCCCCAGGAAACCCCTTCAGAGTGGCAACGCTTTGGCCAGGGATCGCTATACAGCCGCAATATGGCAACTTTACCTATTTATGGCAACTTAAAAAAAAATGTTCAGAGTGTAGGAAATTTTAAAATAAATCACATTGGGTTCCCCCCTCCTGTGCCTCTTTAACCCCTGGTCCCCCATACAGGAGCCAGAATGCATAGCCCCAGCCGAGTGGGACTTCGAACCCTGAGCTATACAAGCCTGCATGGTCCATGGAATGGGGGGCATGGTCCAATCCATGGACAAGGGGCTCTTCCCCACCTCCAGTGCTCCAGATGCCTGTCCCACTCCCCTGTAGCCTCCCTGGCGTTCTGATTCCCCAGGATTTCCGTGCAAAAAGTGGTTCAATTAATTTCCAATAATTTTCAACCTTTTTTTTTTCCAATCAATTTTTTAAAAATATTGAATTCAATACAGGTTATTGTATTGAATTCAACTTAAAAAAAAATGTTTGCAGTGAGATGTTGACGCTGTGTGACCCTGGTGTCCTCAACGCCGATCGGCGGGGGACATGTCATCGCTGAGGGAGAAGCGAAATCCGTACAAGGACATGGAGGACGGCACTGGGGAAGCTATCAGAGGTACGTGACGAGGGATCAGCATGCCAATGCTGAGTATAAGACCCAGATGTGAAGGCAGGTGTATAGGGAGCCACATGTAGCCAGGTGTCAGGGTAGCCAGATGTCAGGGTAGCCAGATGTCAGGGTAGTCAGGAGTGTAGCCAGATGTCAGGGTAGCCAGATGTCAGGGTAGTCAGGAGTGTAGCCAGATGTCAGGGTAGCCAGATGTCAGGGTAGCCAGATGTCAGGGTAGTCAGGAGTGTAGCCAGATGTCAGGGTAGCCAGATGTCAGGATAGTCAGGAATGTAGCCAGATGTCAGGGTAGCCAGGAGTGTAGCCAGTTATGGGTAGCCAAGTGTGTAGCCAGGTATATAGGGTGCCAGGTTTAGCCAGTTATAGGTAGGTAGGTGTAGCCAGTTATAGGGTGCCAGGTGTAGCCAGGTATATAGGGGAGCCAGGTATATAGGGTGCCAGGTGTAGCCAGGAGTATAGGGTGCCAGATGTCCCCTCCCTCCCGATCTCCCCTCCTCGTTCCTCACTTTTGGGCTGGGGGATCCCCCTCTGCGGGTGGGGGGATCCCCCTTCTGTGCGGGGTAATTTGGGCTGAGGGATCCCCCTCTGCGGGTGAGGGGATCCCCCTTCTGTGCGGGGTATTTTGGGATGGGGGATCCCCCTCTGCGGGTGGGGGGATCCCCCTTCTGTGCGGCGTGCAGGTGGCCTCTACCCCCCCCTCCCCCCATCCTCGCCTCCCCCCCCCCCCTTCCCTGTCTAAGCCCTGGCTTTGAGCAAATAGAACTACTCACCCAGGGGCCCTCTCCAGCGCAGCACTTCTTCCTCCATCGCAAAGTCCCGTCTGTTTACAGTTACATTACGAGACTTGGTGACGTCACCAAGTCTCGTAATGTAACTGTAAACAGACGGGACTTTGCGATGGAGGAAGAAGTGCTGCGCTGGAGAGGGCCCCTGGGTGAGTAGTTCTATTTGCTCAAAGCCAGGGCTTAGACAGCGAAGGGGGGGGGGGGAAAGCGAGGATGGGGGAGGGGGTAGAGGCCACCCACACGCCGCACAGAAGGGGGATCCCCCCACCCGCAGAGGGGGATCCCCCATTCCAAAATACCCCGCACCGAAGGGGGATCTCCCACCCGCAGAGGGGGATCCCCCATCCCAAAATACCCCGCACAGAAGGGGGATCCCCCCACCCGCAGAGGGGGATCCTCCATCCCAAAATACCCCGCACAGAAGGGGGAACCCCCCGCTCGCCCTAGCACATTCTCTCCCTAGGGATTCCCTAGGGAGAAGCATGCAGCAGCCTTCAGAGGCTGCTGCAGCGCTGCTGATCACAGCCTGAGAGGGGAAAGTAAGGGTAGAAGACCGAGAGCCCAATATAGTGTAGTATATTTAAGAGGGGAGGGAAAGTAGTATGAGAAGTAAGTATAATACTCACAAACCAGGGTTACCTCCAAGGCAACCACTGTAAAGGCAGGTGGGGAGAACAAGCCTGTCCCCACTCAGGATTAAAACGTCGCTCTCTGTAGATAGGAGGAGATAGCAGGGTATGTCACCCTTCCACCAAGGGTGGACTTCTAGATGCGCTGAGGTGTACAGAGGCGCCGGTAGGATAAAAGACAATAAAAAGTTTAAAAATGTTTCGGTTGTGGTGGTGGACCAGCCAACCAAAAATAGACACATGTACTTGTAATTATACAAATCGTATACAATTTATTCGTTTGCTCCTAGTAACAGTCGCAACGCGTTTCACGGGCGAGAACCCGCTTCTTCAGGCAATAAAAAGACAGGAGCAATACACAACATGTACTCGATGAGTGGCGTGGCACCTCTGGGAGGCCACGCCACTCATCGAGTACATGTTGTGTATTGCTCCTGTCTTTTTATTGCCTGAAGAAGCGGGTTCTCGCCCGTGAAACGCGTTGCGACTGTTACTAGGAGCAAACGAATAAATTGTATACGATTTGTATAATTACAAGTACATGTGTCTATTTTTGGTTGGCTGGTCCACCACCACAACCGAAACATTTTTAAACTTTTTATTGTCTTTTATCCTACCGGCGCCTCTGTACACCTCAGCGCATGAGAGGGGAAAGTGCAGGACGAGCTGAGCTCGTCCAGAACATTTCCAGCAAGTTTTCTTTGGACGACCTCAGCTCGTCCAGAACGCTAGGCAGGTTAAGAAGAAGACCCCCAGATGCCCACCCTTTCCCCGGAGAAATTAGTATAATGGTACAAAGTATCCCTTACCCATTTTCACAAAGGGTTAAATGAAATAAACACAACAATGAAAAAAAGTCCTTAATCTTAATTAACCAGAAATAATTACCTTACCTTTAACCACCCTGGCGTTCTATTAAGATCGCCAGGGCGGCTGCGGGAGGGTTTTTTCTTAATTTAAAAAAAAATATTTCATGCAGCCAACTGAAAGTTGGCTGAATGAAAGCCCACTAGAGGGCGCTCCGGATGCGTTCTTCTGATCGCCTCCGGCGACCAGAAGTAACACGGAAGGCCGCAATGAGCGGCCTTCCGTGTTTCGCTTACCTCGTCGCCATGGCGATGAGCGGAGTGACGTCATGGACGTCAGACGACATCCTGACGTCAGCCGCCTCCGATCCAGCCCTTAGCGCTGGCCGGAACTTTTTGTTCCGGCTACGCTGGGCTCAGGCGGCTGGGGGGACCCTCTTTCGCCGCTGCACGTGGCGGATCGCCGCGCTGCGGCGGCGATCAGGTAGCACACGCGGCTGGCAAAGTGCCGGCTGCGTGTGCTGCTTTTTATTTGAGCCAAATCGGCCCAGCAGGGCCTGAGCGCCAGCCTCCGGCAGTGTTGGACGAGCTGAGCTCATCCAGACCGCCCAGCAGGTTAAAAAAATGTTACCACATCAATATCCTCAGAAACGTCCCACGCCAATATTGTTAGTTGATTGACGATCTCAGCCGGCCGCAGCCACACACGCCGCCCCGGCCACAGCTCTCAGCTATACTGCGGCTGTATAAAGATCCCTGGCCAAAGCGTTGCAACTCTGGAAACCCCGTCAGGAAATTCATTGTTCTTTCTTTTGATATATGTAAATTTACACTACCGTTAGGTTTGCTACATTATCTGTCATTTACCACATTTCAATGTCTAACTTTAAAATCGATTTTCTCCAAAACTTTAAATTTGGTGTTTCTAGGGGCTTTGCTATTAACTGTTAAAGTCGGCCATATAAGTCTATGGAGCTCGCCAGTTCGGGAACTTTTGAGGAAATTTGCGTTTGCAATTCCTGAACCCAAAATCTGATGTTTGCGACATCTCTATTAGTCAGTGAGAAGAGTGGAAGTGTGGCATTAGGCCAGCTATGGCCATGGAGACTGCATTATAAGAGTTCTAGCATATGCACATAACACATCAGCATCCTGGTCGATACTTTTGTCTGAGTTATTGTGGCTCATATGCTGGAACTTTATACAATACAGATTAAGCCAATGGAGCAGGTAGTTGGAATTGCGTGTGACTCTTGCCAGTGAAACTGATACACACAGGGAAAAACAATTTTCCACTTTTGACACAGAAATCCAGGTAGAAATAAAATGCCCAGGAGGTTAAATAAATGCGTAGTGTTCTTTTCTCATTGCTGGCATTACACAAAGCTCCCCAGTGGGAAAAGGAGGAGGAATTTGAAGTGCTGTGAAGATTCTTAATTTGGTTTTATAGAAAGGTGTTGTTTCTCTAAACAAGCTCAGGTGAAGAATATAAATAGACACTACAAGCTGGAGAAAAACATTAGTGTTTGAATGGATCCTTAGTGAATCCTTAGGGAATGTAAATAAACAAGTATTTTGTGTGTGATGCTGTAAAGCTCTCTCTCATTTGTTGTCGGCCATGATGGCTCTGATAGCCCCTCACTCCTAAACATTATCAGTAAATTTTACTTGAGTACTCTCTAGAAATATTCCTTTTCTAATAATTATATACAATTCTCAATATCAAATTTGTTTCTGTATTATTTTATAATATTATAATGTTTAAATTTGAATAATTTAAATAGTGCTACCACATTCATCAGTTCTTTTGACAGTATAAAGTCACCACAGACTATACTTACATGCATTTCCATATCATTTGGTATTCGGCGAAACACTGCATTTCTCTCAAGTGTGACCCCTGCCGCTCTTGTTGCGGGTCATGCTGGCTCTAATGCTGGGCATACACGGGTCGTTTTTGTGGCTTGATTAGCTGCCGGATCGACTCCTGTCGTGTCCCCGCGCGTTCCCGCCCGCACCTGGATCGTCCCCGTGGGCGCTTCCTTATCTTCCACTTATTTTCCGCTATTGTCCGCCCTCAGGGATCGAGCACTGAATCGATCCGCCGGGTCATCGGACATGTCGGATATTATCAGTCGAGCCATCAGCAGCTCGAATGATAACAAAAAAACGTCCCATGTATGCCCAGCATAATAGTCTGTTGCTCTTAAACATTATCAGTAAATTCTACTAGTGTAATCTGCACAGATATTCATTTTACTTTAATTACATAATGTTCTTAATGGTGGTTCTGTATTATTTTATAATGTTAATGTTTACATTTTAAGTATTTATATTGTGCTGACATATTTATCAGTTCTTTTGACAGTATATAGTCAGGTCCCTAACTGCCTCTGCTGCAGACATTTTGGTGTCATACCTCACAAGATACTTTTAACTACTAGCCGACCATGTCACACCGACGTGACCATGGCAGCAGCCCCAGGACCGTCTAACGCTGATCGGTGTAAAGTCTTGAGGTGGGGATTTGCAAGAGATCTCCATTTGTATGACGGAGCTCCGCTCTGCCATCAGTCTCCCAGCGGCAATCACCGCTAGGAGACTGTTAGATGGCAAAACAGCTGTCTATTTAGTCTATACAGCACTGTGACTTATGGCAGCACTGTACAGGGGACAGCCGTATGACACGGCTGTCCCTCTGGGACGCAGGAGAGCGATCAGCTTTTATTGGCTGATCGGCCATCAATAAATGTCATTATTTATTGAAAAAAAACATTTATATAAAAAATAAACATCCTGGGAGCGATCATAGCCCACTTACAGAAAGCTCTGTTGGTGGGCAGAAAAGGGGGTGGGGGAATCACTTGTGTGCTGAGTTGTACGACCCTGCAGTTAGGCCTTATAGCTGCAGTGGCCTATTTTGTAAAAAATGGCCTGGTCACTGGGGAGGGTTTAAGCCCATGGTCCTTAAGAGTTTAAAGGTATTTAATGCTCATGCCTGCATAGATGTGAGGTGTTTTGGATGCATAAGGAGGTTTTGATAAAATATTAAAAAGGTTGCAATAATTCTTTTTTATTTTTTTATTTAGATAATAACCTCATTAGGGGGAAGCCTCTCTGGATGATCCAGAGGCTTCCTCAATTCTCCGCAATCTCTCTGCTGCTGTGTTTCCCTCAATGTAAATGTGCAGCCGCACTGTGGAGGTGCCAGTGGTTTTGCTCCTGTGCAGCAGCACGAAGACACTCGTGCATGGAGAAAAAAGCAATGTATGGAGAATAAAGCCGTGTATGAGCAGCCTTGTGCTATTGCGCAGGAGCAGGATGTACTTTGTGCCTGTGCAGTGCGACCACTTTGCAACTGCATAGTGCGAACACACTTTTTAACTTTTACTTGAAAAAATATATATATAAATAGCCTGAACAATGCTTCAACTAATCATACTTAACAATTTACATTAAATAAAATGTATTGATTTATTTAAAGAAAACTGATCAGTTGTCTGCATCTTAATGTTATTTTGCAAAGTTGTATAATATAAAAACTGACTGAAACACAAGAATAACATTAACCTAGAGCACAACCTGCATGGATTACCCAGGCAATACAAATAGCATTTTATTATCAGCAGCAATGTAGCTGCATCTAAGTCAGTCTGGTACTAATGATCCATTGTGCCATCAGCAGGAATGCTCTTTTAAAAGTAGTTTTAATTTAAAAAAAAAAAAGTTAAATAGGATATTATGAAATATTGTCAGTGAGAGCAGATCACATGATATGACATGATATGACAGCTAACAAGTTTTCAAAGTAGGAAAGAGAATTTTGTGCTGTGATATATGTGTATTTAATACATTCCGATAATACATATGTTTTAGTGTCAACGCTAGGAAATAATAGAAAAAAGTAAATGAATGAGGATAAAGGTTCCATTTTAAGATACGCATATTCACTTCCTATCGTTAAAGGAGTCTATGAAAAATGTGGTGCTATTAAAAAATTTGAGAAGATTTGGTTCAGATGGTTGGACGTTCATAAAAATGACCTAATTTAGGTTAACTGAACCCTAATCTGGATTCGGCATAGACAGGTTTGCAGTAATCTGTGATATTTTGTAAATAGGAGTGCTGCTCTGCTCCACTATAATTGTTTTGTTGTATGTGTTTGTGCCGTCCATATCGGCACCTTTTGTTGTTAAAAATTCAATAAAATTTGACTTTAACCACTTGTGGACCACAGTGGTAAACCCCCCTAAAGACCAGGCTGTTTTTTTCATAATTGGCGACTGCAGCTTTAAAGCCAAGCTGCAGGGCCGCACAACACAGCACACTAGTGATTCCTCCCCTTTTCTCCCCACCAACAGAGCTCTCTGTTGGTGGGGTCTGATCGCCCCCCCTTGTGTTTATTTTTTTTTATAAATATTAATGTTCTTTTTTCTTTATATTTTTTTCTATTTCCGTGTTTCTTTGTTTTTTCCAATCCCCTCCCACCCCCCAGCCGGCCAATCATGGCGATCGGCTGTCATAGGCTTCTGCCTATGAGAGCTGATTGCTCTCTTGTCCCCCAGGGGGACAGCCGTGTCACACGGCAGTTCCCAGTACAGGGCTGCTGCTGATCGCAGCGCTGTACTACATGTAAAGATGGCTATTCACCGTCTAACAGTCTCCCGAGTGGCGATCCCTGCTCGGAGACTGAAGGCAGGGCAGAGCTCAGCCCCCCGAGCAGGAGATGCGCGCGCAGCCTGCACGTAATTTCCTACAAACTGCAGCCCCAGGACTTGATGCCGATTGGCGTTAGGCGGTCCTGGGGCTTCCGCCGCAGCCATGCCCGTTGGCGTGGAGCGGTCTTAGAGGAGTTAAAAAAGTATGCATATTCATATGAGATTTCTAAGAAGATTTGAGGAGAGTGCTTTCCAAATTTGTGAATTTTGTACTGAACATATTATTGTGTGTGCATAGAACACATAAACTGTCCACCCTCTACTGACCTATTCATTGTGGTTCCATCTATTGTGATGTTATTGAAGAATCTCCAACTTTGATCAGCTCCTTCCATTTGCTTTTTGTTCATATTGGGGAATGTTAATGAAGTTATCACCTTGCTGGCTGGGGGTTAACTTACATAAAAACGGTCTTGGAACTGTCTTTTAATCATACTGTAAACACACCTTTTGTTGTTAACAATAAACTCTTTTTAACCAATGGAAAACAACCTTATGTTAGTGAATGGAGAAGAAGAGAATAAAAGATGGGTCAGGCCTAAGTCAGGCAGCAGAATACCTGAGATTTCCCAGGAATAAGGAGCCCCTATACTACATCCTACCAGGTAACTATGACTATTCTGATTTACTCAGTTGTAATATTAGTCTAAGCACATTGTAGTTAGGATTGTATTGTATTATTTTGCACTCTTTAGTTTGTATTTTGAAGATAAATTATGTTAATAAGTGTGATATTGCATAAGCCAGTAAGTGTAACTCTTATGACTGGGTGGCACATGTGTAGGTTTTATATTGTACAAAAGTGTACCTGTTAGAAGAAGAGCACTAAGGCTAGTGTTAGGCCTGGGCTATACTGGAGAGATTTTTTGGGCAAGTGATTAAAATATTTAAATTGTTGCTAGCAGTTTCTCTTTATGTCAATTTAGTTTGTTGATTTTAAAATAAAGTGTAAATAATGTTATTGTACATAAAGAGATTCTGAATAAATCCCACTGGATAATTTGATTAACAAACTAGGGATAATAAAAGGGATTTATAGTTTATCGGAGTTTAATAATCAGTCACAATGTTGTATGTAGGTCAGTTATAAGGTAAAATGAATGTATTAATTTCCTGCATTAATATCAAGTGCAGTGCTACCCTGATTATCTCTAAGTAGACAATGTAATAATGTAATCTTTTAAAATAGTGGTAAAACATATTTTGGAGGGCAATAGTGAAATAAAGACTAAAGACTGAGGGTTGAGAATGAGTGGTCAGAGGGTACATTAATCAGAGTAACAAACAACAAACAAACACAGAACATTTATATCGCGCTTTTCTCCTGACGGACTCAAAGCGCCAGAGCTGCAGCCACTAGGACGCGCTCTATAGGCAGTAGCAATGTTAGAGAGACTTGCCCAAGGTCTCCTACTGAATAGGTGCTGGCTTACTGAACAGGCAGAGACGAGATTCGAACCCAGGTCTCCTGTGTCAGAGGCAGAGCCCTTAACCATTACACTTCCAGCCTTAACCATTACACTATCCAGTAATCTCAGGGTAAGTGGTATGAGGAATAGTGGCATGAGGCAGTAACAAAGCACCGCCTAGCAAGGACCTATACAAAGATGCCAACAAGCCTGCTTTTTATGGCACATGGTTCTGGCAGCTGAAGAGTGCACTTTGCATATAAATAAAAGAGGCTTGTGTTCATTTTCAAACTATTATTACTGTTGTTATCAATATTGTTAACAATATTATAATACCAGCCTAGCATCAGGTATGTTATTATTATCATTGCTTAATTATCTTCAACACTCCTAATATTAAATTGAGCTTAATCTCCTAAAACTATCAAATCTTACCTCATACTAACCTATCTAATAACACTAACTCTCCTATATCTAAGCCACACTAACACTCCTATAACTAACCCTCACCTGAACTTGTTACCTTGTTGTTACCTTGTATCTCCTAGCACTAACCCTGCTATTACTAAGCACAACACTAGCCTCTATAGATGATCTCTTCAGCTTCATCATAGCCAATAACATTACTCCGGTATACATATAGCCGATAGCGGTACTTGGCTGTATCAGCACTGCACCTAATCAGGAGTATGCAGCGCTGACTGCCCAACCCCACCACTTGCTATGCCAATAGCTGGAGTTCAGCTATATAATAGTCAAAGCTCAGTATCAAATTAAATTACTCAGTGCTCCATAGCTGCACATTTACATTGTGTTCTATAACAGCACCTGATTTTAAAAACAAACTGTACATGCAAATTAACTGCTTTGGTGCACTTCTTTTCAGGGAGTGCTTTTGATCATAAACAAAATCCTGAGAAAACCCAGAAGGACGCAGACAAATCTAAAACCTGTTGGTGAGAGATTCAGAGCTGTCAGCTACTAATACCCACTGTAAGTGACATCTACATAGGAAAAATACATTTAGGCCTCTTTCACAGTGGGACGGTGCGTTTGATGCGCATTAAAGTCGCACAACGTGCCCCTAATGCAGCGCATGTAGGTGATAAAATTGGACATTATTTTGTACTACGTTATGTGTCTCTTGGTGCGCTGTTTTCGTCGCATACTGATGGAACAAAAACGGCGCATGCGTTACATTAAAAAAAAAAACATTACTGAGCATGTGCAACCAGCAAATGTATTGCTAAATGCACAGCATGCAGCACTTTCTAAATATTGCTACAAGTTACACACAACGCAACGTGTGCACTGTGAATGTCGCACAGACTTTGCATTGCTGTGTGTTAGTCTGCATTGGACCATTTAACAAATTTAACGTCGCACTGTGAAAGAGGCCTAACAGTGCATTTTACTCCGGGGCAAATGTAACTCTATATGTGTATATGCAAACATCATTTTCAATTGTCATTTTAAATTAATGTACAAAAGCAAAACAATAGTTGATTTGTGGTGAATCCAGCAATGTGTAATATGTGGGAACCTTCCAAAAATACTATTTTAATAATAACAAAGTTTGTATTTTGTTTCTTTACACTGTTAGTTTTTTTATCCTGAGAGGAATTATAAATGTGTTTTATATATTCGTTCTATTGCCGTTGATTAATTACATGTCAGACTAAATTGATACTCCAATGTACAAATCTTATTCGTTTTTTTTTATATTGCATGAAGGCAAACCAATTATGCCACAACATTGTATCTGTTCTTATATTGTGGCCACAAAAACTTTCCTTTCAAAGGGGTTCTGCAGCATGTTAATAAAAAAAAAATACCTGAGGCTTCTATCGGCCCCCTGCAGCTGTCATGTCCCACGCCGTCCTCCTACGATCCTCCATTCCCAACCGCCAGCACCGGTCAATTATTCAACTAACAACACGACTAGTGTGCACTCCCGCTCATGTCTCTGTGAGCTTTCTGTGCAGGTGCAGCATGAGGTTTTCTTGTACTGCAACTGCACAGTAAAATCCTGATGACATGCGTGGAAGCCGCAGCTGCAGTGTCAGTTTGTTTTTTTATTATTATGGCACAAAATCCCTTTAAGTAAAAAGGATACCTGATCTGAGCCAGCAGAGAAAAATGGAAATTATAGGTGTGTGTAGGCAGGTGTGCAGATTCTTACTGCACATCCCGGTGACAGAGACACCCTCCATTGTGAATTAAAAGGCCCTGTTCCGTCACCCTAGTCAGCAGGCTCAGCATCCTTTGAACTGGACATACTATGCTGTGTGCGTACAGTATGTCAGGTCAGCAGCCTTATGACTGATCTCCCTGCTTGTCTCCTTCTATGGGTGTATTCACACATGTGGGGAGCACAGTCACAAAGCTGCCCACCTACTGCACATGCACAGCTTAGTCTGTCCACATCAAAGGGCACTGACCTCTGTTAAGGAAAATAATTCCGTTTGCCTTTTTTAGAGATGACAATTTTTCTGTGTAATTCTTGTAAATGACGATCTAATAAGCCACATTATGGATTATCATGTGCTAATTTCAAGTGTCTTAAAAGGGATTACCATCTGGAGTGTAGTTTTATAATAGACTAGGGACGATCGGAAATGCCGATTACCGCTACCGGTTTACTCCTTCCGCGTATTTCCACATTTTCATGCGGATTTTCCACCCCAAAAAATGTTTTCACGTTCTCTGATTAACTTATTCATTGTAAGGCTTTTGAAGTTCTGATTGGCTTAAAATTACCGAATATCGGTAAGTGGAGTTCTGTGAAAAAACTCATTATCTGATTGGCTTAAAATTACCCAATATCGGTAATGCGGATTTTCCATCAAAATTTTTGCCTAAAATCCGCATTCACTGATTGGTTTATTCATTCTGAGTCTTCTAATTTGCTTAAAATTACTGCATATCATTAAGCGTAATTTCCACATAAATTTTCACATTTCTGCAAAAATCTGTGTTCCGCATTAGTATTTCCAAGTTCCACATTCCGATGTGGAAATACAGATTTCCAATCTGAATTGCGGCAATTGCATTTCTGTGGAATCTAAATGAGCATCCCTATAATAGACCAATTTTTTTGTTTGATACACTGTTAGAGCTTCTGGTAATATAGCAACAATAACATATAATATATTCAATTGCAGGAGCAAAAAGTATCTCCAGCAGCCCATGATGAGTCACAGAGGAGACAAGCCGCATCAGTGCTCAGAGTGTGAGAAAAGCTTCACTTCTCAATCAGATCTTATTAGACACCAGAGGATACACACTGGGGAGAAGCCATTTTTGTGCTCTGAATGTCAAAAATGTTTTAGCCGGAAGGGACACCTCATGGCTCATCAGAGGATTCATACTGGAGAGAAGCCATTTTCCTGCTCAGAATGTGATATGTCTTTCACTAAGAAATCACACCTTATAAGGCATCAGTTGATTCATACCGGAGAGAAGAATTTTTCCTGCTTTGAATGTCAGAAATGTTTTGCCACAAAATACAGCCTCATAGAACACCAGAGGATTCACACAGGAGAGAAGCTGTTTCCTTGCTCAGAATGTGAAGAACGTTTTACTTTCAAAACAAGCCTCAAATACCACCAGAGGATTCACACAGGAGGGAAGCTGTTTTCTTGCTCTGAATGTCATAAGTCCTTCAGCACTCAACATGCATTAAGTATACATCTCCGGATTCACATTGGAGTGAAACCATATAAATGTACAGAATGTGATAAAAGGTTCTCACGGAAGGAACATCTTACTCTGCATCAGAGAACTCACACAGGAGAAAAGCCATTTAGTTGTTTAGAATGTGACAAGAGCTTCTCATGCCAGTCACATCTGAGAAGACATCAGAAGACACATGAGCTGCAGTAATATTGCCGTACACAGACAGTGCACAGCAATATTACCATTACTGCCGGCAGCAGGTTACTGTGAGTTCCATTATATTAGTATTACTTGTGGTACTCGTGGAAAAAGATAATTGCTACAGTAACAACATTACTAATGCTTGTTATCGTAGCAACACCAGCAGTACGGTAATAGCAAAACTCGCAGTAACTTGCTGCCAGTAGTAATGGTAATATTGCCCCGCACTGTCTGCATACAGCAATATTACCTCAGCTTCATGCAACCCTCAGAAGCTCAATCCACCATCAGAGATCACAGGACAGACAGAAAGTAAATTGTTTTTGGTAACATATTAAGACAACCACAAATGAAGTGAAGTTTGATCAGCTGGTACATGGAAACCTGCACATTTTATTAAATAGCCATTTACATTATGTTCACAATGGACTCTAATAATAGAATACCCATTTAATCAGTGTGTTATGTACTGATAGGTTTATGATCTGTAACTTTCCTTAAAATCTATTGTTTACTTTGATGGGAAGTGATTCTATATTTTTTTTCTGTATTTGCATGAATTTGTGTTTAGCATTGGGATTAGATACATTATGTTAACTTGGAGTTTAACCACATAAGGACTATAGTCTTTTTAATAAGGACCATAAGGACCAGATCCTTTTTTTTCTATTCAGACCACTGCAGCTTTCACGGTTTATTGCTCGGTCATACAACCTACCACCTAAATGAATTTTCCCTCCTTTTCTTGTCACTAATACAGCTTTCTTTTGGTGCTATTTGATTGCTGCTGTGATTTTTAGTTTTGATTATATTCATCAAAAAAGACATGAATTTTGTCAAAAAGAATGTTTTTTTTTAACTTTCTGTGATGAAATTTGTCAAATAAAGTAAACTTTCTTTATACATATTAGTCCAAATTTATTGTGCTATATGTCTTTGATAAAAAAAAAAAAAACATTCAGTGTATATTTATTAGTTTGGGTAAAATTTATAGCGTTTACAAACTATGGTGCAAAAAGTGAATTTTCCCATTTTGAAGCATCTCTGACTTTTCTGAGCACCTGCCATGTTTCATGAGGTGCTAGAATTCCAGGATAGTATAAATACCCCCCCCCCCCCAAATGACCCCATTTTGGAAAGAAGACATCCCAAAGTATTCACTGAGAGGCATGGTGAGTTCATAGAAGATTTTATTTTTTGTCACAAGTTAGTGGAAAATGACACTTTGTGACAAAAAAAAAGTTTCCATTTCTGCTAACTTGTGACAAAAAAATGAAATCTGCCACGGACTCACTATGCTCCTCTCTGAATACCTTGAAGTGTCTACTTTCCAAAATTGGGTCATTTGTGGGGTGTGTTTACTGTCCTGGCATTTTGGTGGGTGCCTAATTGTAAGCACCCCTGTAAAGCCTAAAGGTGCTCATTGGACTTTGGGCCCCTTAGCGCAGTTAGGCTGCAAAAAAGTGCCACACATGTGGTATTGCCGTACTCAGGAGAAGTAGTATAATGTGTTTTGGGGTGTATTTTTACACATACCCATGCTGGGTGGGAGAAATCTCTGTAAATTACAATTTTTTTTTACACACAATTGTCCATTTACAGAGATATTTCTCCCACCCAGCATGGGTATGTGTAAAAATACACTGCAAAACACATTATACTACTTCTCCTGAGTACTGCGATACCTCATGTGTGGCACTTTTTTGCACCCTAACTGCGCTAAGGGGCCCAAAGTCCAATGAGTACCTTTAGGATTTCACAGGTCATTTTGAGACATTTGGTTTCAAGACTACGCCTCGCGGTTTAGGGCCCCTAAAATGCCAGAGCAGTATAGGAACCCCACAAATGACCCAATTTTAGAAAAAAGACACCTGAAGGTATTCTGTTAGGAGTATGGTGAGTTCATAGAAGATTTTATTTTTTGTCACAAGTTAGCGGAAAATGACACTTTGTGAAAAAAAAAAACAATAAAAAATCAATTTCCGCTAATGCCCTGGCATTTTAGGGGCCCTAAACCGTGAGGAGTAGTCTTGAAACCAAATGTCTCAAATGCCCTGTGAAATCATAAAGGTACTCATTGGACTTTGGGCCCCTTAGCGCAGTTAGGGTGCAAAAAAGTGCCACACATTTGGTACCACCGTACTCAGGAGAGGTAGTATAATGTGTTTATGTTTTGGGGTGTATTTTTACATATGCCCATGCTGGGTGGGAGAAATATCTCTGTAAATGACAATTTTTGGATTTTTTTACACACAATTGTCCATTTACAGAGATATTTCTCCCACCCAGCATGGGTATGTGTAAAAATACACCACAAAACACATTATACTACTTCTCCTGAGTATGGTGATACCACATGTGTGACACTTTTTTGCAGCCTAGGTGCGCTAAGGGGCCCAATGTCCAATGTGTACCTTTAGGATTTCACAGGTCATTTTGAGACATTTGGTTTCAAGACTACTCCTCACGGTTTAGGGCCCCTAAAATGCCAGGGAAGTATAGGAATTTCACAAATGACCCCATTTTAGAAAGAAGACACCCCAAGGTAGTCTGTTAGGAGTATGGTGAGTTCATAGAAGATTTAATTTTTTGCCACAAATTAGCGGAAATTGATTTTTATTGTTTTTTTTTTCACAAAGTGTCATTTTCCGCTAACTTGTGACAAAAACTAAAATCTTCTATGAGCTCACCATACTCCTAACTTAATACCTTGGGGTGTCTTCTTTCTAAAATGGGGTCATTTGTGGGGTTCCTATACTGTCCTGGCATTTTAGGGGCCCTAAACTGTGAGGAGTAGTCTTGAAACCAAATGTCTCAAAATGACCTGTGAAATCTTAAAGGTACTCATTGCACATTGGACCCCTTAGCCCACCTAGTAGTATAATGTGTTTTGGGATGTATTTTTACACATACCCATGCTGGGTGGGAGAAATCTCTCTGTAAATGGACAATTGTGTGTAAAAAAAGAAAAAAAAATCTAATTTACGGAGATATTTCTCTCACCCAGCATGGGTATGTGTAAAAATACTCCCCAAAACACATTACACTACTTCTCCTGAGTACGGCAATACCACATGTGTGGCACTTTTTTTGCGGCCGAACTGCGCTAAGGGGCCCAAAGTCCAATGAGCACCTTTAGGCTTTACAGGGTGCTTACAATTTAGCACCCCCCACTTTCCAGGACAGTTAACAAACCCCACAAATGACCCAATTTTGGAAAGAATACACGCCAAGGAATTCCATGAGGGGCATGGTGAGTTCATAGAAAATTGTATTTTTTGTCACAAGTTAGCGGAAAATGACACTTTGTGAAAAAGAAAAACAAAACAACAATTTCTGCTAACTTGTGACAAAAAATAAAATCTTCTATGAACTCACCATGCACCTCACGGAATACTTTGGGGTGTCCTCTTTCCAAAATAGCATCATTCGTGGGGTCTGTACTGGCATTTTAGGGTCTCCAATCAGTACATGTATGGTCAGTATTAGGAGTTTCTGCTATACTCCTTATATTGGGCATACGGGTAATGCACTCTGGGCTGAAAGGATAAATGAATGTCAAACAATCAATCAATCAATGTGGATGAAAAAATATCTGCCAAAAAATGTGAAAAAAAAGAGGGGAAGGCATCTGCCAGGACATAGGAGCTGCCACCCAAAAACGTCTAAACCCACTCAGCTCATATGCCGGGCAAACTCGATTTCTGTATTCACACCGATCAATGTGGATAAACAAATCATTGCCAAAGTTCTTTTTTTTTATAAAAAGTGCTTGACAAAGCATAGGAACTCCAACACTGCCCCTCAGATCATATGCCTCGGCAAACGTATTTTTTTTACTTTTTTACTGCCGCTGCATGCACCGACTTGTGTGCAATCTGACAGATGCACAATGCTTCTGTCAGGATGCACCATCAGTGCTTCAGCTGGTTGGTCGTTCGCTCAGTCCACCTGGAAGGGTTATGGATGGAAAAAAAGAGAAAACAAAACAGAAAAAAAAACAAAAAGAACAAGCAAGCAGCAAAGCAAAAACTTAATTACCATTTATAAACTTTTTCAAACAAAACCTTAACATTGTGAACCAAACATTAACTTTTTTGCTCACCTTTTTTTTTAACTTACCTTCCGAGGACAAACCTCTCCTCCCCCATGGGACAGTGTGCGAAGTGCAAATCACACAGAGTTGTGGCGAAGTACATTACGCATTCACATTCTGTCCCAAGTAAAAGGAGAGGTTTCTGGCAGCCCTGTGTATTAGGGTCTCTCAAAACCAGATGTTTGGTTTCACACTGCATATTGGCATATCTGGTGGGTCAAGCCCGCCGCACCGTATCGCCCAAAACAGACCTTCAGGGAATACAACAAGAGTAGTATTCGGCCTAGAAATTAACTGCGTCGCCATATAGACTAACAGGACTTCCAGGCCGACCTAAATTGCCACAGAAGCCACGCAGTAACATAGGCATGCACTAGCGTTAAGTCAAGCACTTCCGGCGTAGGGGGGGACTGCAAAGTGTGACTTTTGCTAGGCAATTTGCCCTAACGCATCGTACCAGTGTGAAATAGCACTGAGAGACCCTTGTGTGCCTACTGCTGTGTCTGGAGTTCCCTATTCTCTAATAGTGTACCTGCTCGTGGTGCCTCTCAAAACACTCCCCTAGGCATAGGCCAGGCTGGTCAGGACAGGTGGGACAGTGAACAGTGGTGTCATGCCTTATTCCAGCCCTGCTGCAGACACGACAACTTTTCTTCGGATGCGGTGACCTGGGGTATTCGGAAACGGATAGGCTTAATGCCTTCCATGCAACCGGCTAGTTGCTTCTGGGGGTTGGGCCATAGCACCTCCTGGATACAGGAGTTCCATAACGATCTGTTTCTGAAATTGAAGAAACGATCCAGTTCTCCCAGCCAGCCTTACTGTAGAGAACAAAACTGTTGTAAACTTCCAATTGAATGAGATAAAAAGACACTTTTTTATACCAGCGTCTTGTTTTCCGGGAAAATAAATAAGGCGCTAACCTCTGGTCATTGAAGTCCACCCCACCCATGTTAGTATTATACCGTAGTCATGGACGACAAGGAGTTTTTCAATGACCTCAGTTTGCCGTTGAATTTTGACTGTCCTGTTTGCGTGAATAGTGGACAGAAAGTAAACGTCCCCCTTGTCCTTCCATTTCACCGTGAGCAGGTCGTCAGTACACAAGGTGGCCCTCTGCCCCCGTTGAAGTCTGGTGGTAATGAGCCATTGGGGGAAGCCCCGGCAACTAGGTCGCATGGTGCCACAGCATCGGATTCCTTCTATATTTAAGTGCTGATAGAGGGCCACACTTGAGTAATAATTGTCCACATAAAGATGGTACCCCTTTTGGAACAAGGGTGACACCAATTCCCACACAACCTTTCCACTGATCCCCAGGTAGTCAGGGCATCCGACCGGCTCCAATTTTGAGTCTTTTCCCTCATAGACCCTAAAATAAGTTGTATAGCCTGTGGCCCTTTCACAGAGCTTATACAGTTTCACCCATATGGGCGCGCTTGCTTGGGATGTACTGTTTGATGTGAAGACGGTAAAACATATGAGGGACTCTTCTACGCAGATGTCCTGTTCAGGGGTATAAACATCTGCAAATCTGGACGACAGGTGGTCTATGAGGGGCCGAATTCTGTGGAGCCAGTCATAAGCAGGGTGGTCACTTTGATGACAGGTTTCATTGTCATTGAAGTGCAGGAAGCACATGATGTTCTCAAATCGTGTCCTGGACATGGCAGCAGAGTACAAGGGAACGTGATGTGCTGGGTCTGTAGACCAATAAGACAGCAACACTTTCTGTTTGACTAGTCCCATGTGAAGGAGAAGGCCCCAAAAATTTTTACGTTCGGAAACTTGGACTGGTTTCCACCGAAAAGGCTGGGCAAGGAAGTTATTCGGATTGGTGGTTATAAATTGTGTGGCCTTATGGTTGGTCTCTGCCAAGACTAAGTCTAAGAGATCCTGGGTGATGAACAGATAGAAAAAGTCTAGGGCCGATCCTCGATTATCTGTCTCCACCTGGACTCCAGACTGGGCGGTGGAAGGGGGCAGTACGGGTGCAGCGGAATCAGGGGAATGCCAATCCGCCTACCTAGCAAAAGGGAGTACTTGAGGAGTAGAAAGCTGTGGTCACTGAGTTTTGATTAAAAAAAAATCAAAGCTGATCTTTACAGTGCCACAGCTATTGTACAGTGTTTTTTGCAGTGATCAGAAAAAAAAATTCTGTCACTGCGGAGGGGTGGGCTGAACGCAAGTGCAGGCGAACAATCAGGCCTGATAGGGCAAACACTGCATTTTTTAGTGGATCCTAATGACCCTAATATAGATGTGACTGCGATCAGTAATGATCACTTACAGACACTATATAGTACCAATGTGGATTAGCGACAGTGATGACGCTAATTAGTGACTGTGGTGCAGTACGCTGAGCACTAACTGACACTAACAAAGGGGCCTAGCTAACTGGCCTAAATGCTAACACTAGTGATACTAAAAAAAGTGACAGTTTTCACTGATCACTGTTTTTAGATCACTAGGATAGTGACAGGGGGGTGATCTGGGGTGGGGTGGTCTGGGGGTGGTGGCGAGTGGGGAATCAGAGGCAATCAGAAACAATCACGGGACAATCAAAGCCAATCACGAGAAAACAAAGCCAATCAAAGCCAATCACAAAGTAATCAAAGGCAATCGCAGGCCAATCACAGGGCAATCGCCGGCCAATCACAGGGCAATCACGGGACACTCAAATCATGGGACAATCAAAGTCAATCACGGGACAATCAAAGCCGATCACGGGACAATCAAAGCCAATCACGGGACAATCAAAGCCAATCATGAGAAAACAAAGCCAATCACAGGGCAATCACAGCCAATCACAGGCACTCAAATCACGGGACAATCAAAGCCGATCACGGGACAATCAAAGCTGATCACGGGACAATCAAAGCCAATCACGGGACAATCAGAGCTAATCATGGAACAATCAAATACAATTACAGCACAATCACATACAATGCACTGGGAATGTGATGGGGTGGGGGGTCTGAGGGTGATCTGAGGGTGTGGGGAGTTGATTAGGTGCCCGCACGGGGCAGATTAAGTCCTGATCTGATGGGTGGCAGACACAGGTGGTGACCGATGGGAGATCAGTGAGTGATTACAGGGGAGAATAGATGTAAACAATGCACTGGAGAGGTTATCAGGAGGGGGATCTGAGGTCAAAATCTAAGGGTCTAGGCGGGTGATCTGGTGCCCCTAAGGGACAGTTAAGGGTCTGCTCTGATGGGTGGTGGTGACAAGGGGTGATAGACAGGTGATAGACAGGTTATCAATGGGTAATCAGTGGGTAAGGCTGATGTATACAAATGTATACAGTATACAGGGGGTGGTCTGGGGGGGGGTCTTGAAGGGATCTGAGGGTAGGGGGGTGATCAGGGGACCCTAGGGAGCAGTTAGGGACCTAATCTAGGGGATAGCATTGACAGTTAGTGACAGGGAGTGATTGATAGTGATTGATGGGTTTTTAAAGTGGAATATAACACTGCATTTCAACTTTGCTCTAAAACATTATTTACAGTATATTATATGCAACCAGCATTTTTTTTTTTTTACTAGACCAGCATTGGAAGGGTTACACAGGGCTTTAAAGTTCCTGGAGATTTCTGCAGATGCATCCGAAGCTGAAATAGATACATTTTGTTTGCATAAATGTATCTAAGTGTTGAATGTGACTCACTCTCTCTGACTGAGAAGGAGCTTGGAGGACAGCCAAATAGTGTGTAACATTTATCAATAGATACATTCAACTAAATAGAATGTAGCAATCTGAACTTGCATATCTCTCCACGGAACTTTAAACCTCTGTGTTTAACCCTTCCAATGCTGGTCTAGTAAAAAAAAAGTGCTTTTTGCATATAATATGCTGTAAATAATATTTTAGAGCAAAGTTGAAATGCAGGGTTATATTCCGCTTTAAGGGCGTACTTGGGTGCAAACTGTGGTGTGCTGGGGTGATCAGGGGGTGTTCTGAGGGCTGGGGTGGTCGATCGGGGGTCTATGTATGTAAAAGTGTGTGTGTGTGTGTTTACTCACTGGGCTGCCGTCCTCTCTGATGATCCCATGACGAAGAGACCATCAGGGGAGGCGACAGCCTGTATAATACACTTTGTTATATAAACAAAGTGTATTATACACTTTCTATTGGCCAGATCTCGCAGTTTAAAACAGGCTCCGCCCACGTGGCGCAGTAACCCGCCAGCCAATTGGCAGCGCCGGCGGGTTACTGCGCCACGTGGGCAGAGCCTGTTGCCGGTGGCAGATTGCGTCACTCGTGACGCGATCGCCGCATAACCACGCCCGCCGCCTCCACCGGCGATGGGCGTATTGCGGTCGTTTAGGCCCAGCCTTTGCCGTCGGCTTAAGGCGGTCGGCAAGTGGTTAAATATATTTTGAGGCCCTGATTGACATACAGTGGTGGGATAATTAGAGTTTTGTATATATTTTGATCTGATGTGTATTTTATCTGCTCATTGATGGACGTTTTTATGTGATTTAAGTTTGTTTTAATAAAAACTCTGATTTTTTTAAACATTTTTCTGCACGGAAAATATTGTTTACATTGTTATTCTATAAGATGTGTTTTCAGTTTGATAAACCACAGCATCCTCTAGTAAAAAAAAAAACACACCATATCAGAGATTATTCAACTAGGGTTACCCCATTCATTCAATCAGCTGAATATACAGAAAGACAATCTCAGTGTTTCAGGACAGAGCACTGGGTACCTGAGGAAGGGAGCGTGGCTCAAATCATTGTGCTGGTCTTTTTATATGTTGTACAGGCTGAATTTTGGGGATAGACCTGGCATCCTGCCTTTTTCAGTGGTGTATCTGGGTTTTAGTGGTTAATTAGGAATTAGTGAGAACTAGTGTTGGGCGAACAGTGTTCGCCACTGTTCGGGTTCTGCAGAACATCACCCTGTTCGGGTGATGTTCGAGTTCGGCCGAACACCTGATGGTGTTCGGTCAAACCGTTCGGCCATATGGCCGAACTAAGAGCGCATGGCCGAACGTTCCCCGAACGTTCGGCTAGCGCTGTGATTGGCCGAACGGGTCATGTCGTTCGGACCCGAACGCGCTCTGATTGGCCGAACGGGTCATGTGGTTCGGGTCAATAAATACCCGAACCACGTCATTTCTCCGCCATTTGTCTGTGGGTTTAGCTTTGGGTAGGCAGGCAGGGTAGTTCTCTCTCCAGCCAGGCTAGCCAGGGTCCCCCCAGTCATTGTGTCGCTGCTGGGAACAGTAGTACACCGCTCACCCACACTATATAGCATTGTGTTTACTGCCACTCTGTGTACACCGCTCACCCACCACTGTATAGCATTGTGTTTACTGCCACTCTGTGTCTCTGCTGGGAACAGTAGTACACCGCTCACCCGCCACTGTATAGCATTGTGCTCTGTGTCACTGCTGGGAATAGTGGTACACCGCTCACCCACACTACATAGCATTGTGTCTACTGCCACTCTGTGTTTCTGCTGGGAACAGTAGTACACCGCTCACCCTGTATAGCATTGTGCTCTGTGTTGCTGCTGGGAATAGTAGTACACCGCTCACCCACACTATATAGCATTGTGTTTACTGCCACTCTGTGTGTCTGCTGGGAACAGTAGTACACCGCTCACCCGCCACTGTATAGCATTGTGCTCTGTGTCGCTGCTGGGAATAGTGGTACACCGCTCACCCACACTACATAGCATTGTGTCTACTGCCACTCTGTGTTTCTGCTGGGAACAGTAGTACACCGCTCACCCTGTAGAGCATTGTGCTCTGTGTTGCTGCTGGGAATAGAAGTACACCGCTCACCCACACTATATAGCATTGTGTTTACTGCACTCTGTGTCTGCTGGGAACAGTAGTACACCGCTCACCCGCCACTGTATAGCATTGTGCTCTGTGTCGCTGCTGGGAATAGTGGTACACCGCTCACCCACACTACATAGCATTGTGTCTACTGCCACTCTGTGTTTCTGCTGGGAACAGTAGTACACCGCTCACCCTGTATAGCATTGTGCTCTGTGTTGCTGCTGGGAATAGTAGTACACCGCTCACCCACACTATATAGCATTGTGTTTACTGCCACTCTGTGTGTCTGCTGGGAACAGTAGTACACAGCTCACCCTGTATAGCATTGTGCTCTGTGTTGCTGCTGGGAATAGTAGTACACCGCTCACCCACACTACATAGCATTGTGTTTACTGCCACTCTGTGTGTCTGCTGGGAACAGTAGTACACTGCTCACCCGCCACTGTATAGCATTGTGCTCTGTGTCGCTGCTGGGAATAGTGGTACACCGCTCACCCACACTACATAGCATTGTGTCTACTGCCACTCTGTGTTTCTGCTGGGAACAGTAGTACACCGCTCACTCTGTATAGCATTGTGCTCTGTGTTGCTACTGGGAATAGTAGTACACCGCTCACCCACACTATATAGCATTGTGTTTACTGCCACTCTGTGTGTCTGCTGGGAACAGTAGTACACCGCTCGCTCAGCCACACTATATAGCATTGTGTTTACTGCCACTCTGTGTACCTTGCTAAGCCACACTATATAGCATTGTGTTTACTGCCACTCTGTGTACACCGCTCACCCAGCACACTATATAGCATTGTGTTTACTGCCACTATGTGTCTGCTGGGAACAGTAGTACACCGCTCGCTCAGCCACACTATATAGCATTGTGTTTACTGCCACTCTGTGTACCTTGCTCAGCCACACTATATAGCATTGTGTTTACTGCCACTCTGTGTGTGCTGGGAACAGTACTACACCGCTCGCTCAGCCACACTATATAGCATTGTGTTTACTGCCACTCTGTGTACACCGCTCACCCAGCACACTATATAGCATTGTGTACTCTGCCAGTCAGTGTGTACTGAACGTCAACCACTATATGAGCTCACCATGAGTTCCTCAGAGACCTCCGCTGTGAGCAGCACTCCCAACAACAGCAACAGCCAACGCCCCACGCAAGCTATAACATCCACCCCAGCAGCCAGTGGTCAGCAGCAGCCCTCCCCGGAGGAGAACGTTGTGTCCATCGGTCCGGCGGTCCGGCGCCAGAGCGATTATTGAGGGCTGCCATTGAGGAGATGATGGGGCCTGATGTGGTGGAGGAGGTCGGGCTCAGGCCAGCATCCCAAGTTAATGTTGAGGACAATGAGGGGTCTGTGTCTGGGGATGTTGGGGTGGCAGAGGTGGTGGGTGGGTCAGACTCAGGAGAAGAGTTGTATGATGAGGATGATGATCGGGACCATCTGTATGTGCCTCAAAGTCCGACCCCGGAAAACATGTTGTATCGTGTGTTTAGGTACTAAAATCTGCGTTCCCACTTCCCAGTACTGCCCGGGTCCACGGATCCATATAATTTTTTGAGCAGCACTATCAAACTGTGGTACTATGAGTGAGTTGCCATGGTCCTTCTGTGCTGTCACACTCACCGTCTGTCTGCAGATGGATTGTTCAACACAGCTACGCCATCTGACATGTAGTCCTTGACCATCTTCTCCAGGCGATTGGTGTTGGAGGACGTGGAACTGCCCGATTGCTGTTCTGTGGGCTGCTGCATGGGTGTCAGAAAATGTTCCCACTCCAAGGACACTGCCAATACCATTCCCTTTTGGGCACTAGCAGCAGCTTGTGTTCTTTGCTGCCCTCCTAGTCCTCCTGGGTTTGCTGAAGTCAGTCTGTTGGCGTACAACTGGCTAGAGAAGGAGGAGGATGTCAATCTCCTCTCTAAAGTCTCCATCCTCAAGGGCCTGCTGGAATTGTTCCATTTTTGACCTGTCTGACACTTTCTTCAATCAGTTTTTTAACATTGTGTTTGTATAAACTGGGTATAAACCCAGTAATTGGTGTTGTCCAGAATAATGAATAATAATGAATAGTGAATAATGCGCGGGCCGCGTTCAATGCAGTCTAGCATGAATTGAGCCATGTGTGCCAGAGAGTCCTGCCAGACTCCTCTGTCTTCATGTTCTTGTGAGTGTTGTGATTGTTGTGATGCACCATATTAGTCACCAGCATCACTATCTTCCTCTTCTGCTGTCCATTCCCGCTAAATTGTGGAAGTCCAACGTGCACCGCTCTGTCCCTCGGCAGTGGGGGCATCCAATTCCTGCTCCAACTCCAGCTGTTCCAGGCGCGGACTGGGACGGGGGGATGGGGGGCATTTGCCCCCCATGCCGCCTTCTTCTCTCATGTTTTGGGCCGCTGGCCGGGATAGGAAGGTGAGCGAGTGGCTGGGTGCATGTAGCGGCAGCCAGTGAGCAGCTAAGGGATTGGAATGCAGGGCAGAGCGGGGATCAGATGAAATCTACAGTGCGCTGCTTCGTCTCATGTAACTCACACTCTCTCCTTAAAATGGCCAATCAGCAGAGCAGATTCAGAAGGGAGCGCGCGTGATTTGTATCCTCACGCAGAATGTAAGGCCATCCAGGAATAAACACTTCTCCCGACTGACAGAGCTTCACATCAGCGGCCTGACAAGCTGCTCGTGTCTGTGTTCAGCAATAAGCCAGCTTTGCAGGAGGGGTATCCGATAGAACACGCTGTCTCTGCCTTTTTCTCTGTCGCCAGGTGACCCTTAGATTAAAAGGTCAGTCAGAGTGCGGTTGAAGGGTCCAAGTTTCCTCCCGATGCATGAAGCAGGAGCAGGTCTCTGGCTCTAGTGCTAGCTGGATGAAAAGATCTGTCGGGGCAGCATTCATGTGCAGGATGGAGGTCAAATTCCAACGACGGCTAGTGACAAATGATGGATGGGGCATCTCGGCTTCTGGAATCAAGCAGCCACTGGAACAGTGAGAAACTAATACTGCATACCATCAGACAGGGGATCGACTGCTGATTCTTTCTTGCTGTATCTGTGCTATTGTGCTAATCATTTCATTACTTTTATGTGTACCAAGTTTTATTTGCAAGCTGATTTATTGATTGCAGCAATGTCCACTGCTGATGTATATGTTACGGCCAGAACCCGAAGTTTGGCCACTTCTAGTTCTGGCCGGCCAATGAGCGAAGTGGCCTCTGCGCTGTGGCCAATGTGAGAAATGGAAATGATTTCTGTAACATTAATGTATCTTCTGGCCGTCTCGCTGCGGCCAAATTTATCACAGTTAATTTAATTAAATGATGCCGGCGGCAATGTAGCAGATGAAGTCGCCGGATTTTGCTCTGCTTCTCTCTCCTCCCCCCCGCCTCTCTCTCTCTCCTACTGGCAGCTGGCGGGGACACGCGTGTCCCCGAGAGTCGTTTGTCACGCCAGGGAAGCAGAGCGGGGAGGCTGCAGACATTGCTTCTGCCAGCACCCGCTCTGCAAGAACGGCAGGATTACCCTGCCGCGACGAACGACTCTGGGAGGACTCGCGCGTCCCCGCCGGCTGCCCATACGAGAGAGAGAGAGAGGCGGGGGGGGGGGGGGAGAGGAGAGGCAGAGCAAAAGCCGGCGGCTTCCTCTGTTACATTGCCGCCGACTTCATTTCATTAAATTAACTAAGTTGTGATAAATTTGGCCGCAGCGAGACGGCCAGAAGATACACATTAATGTTACAGGAATCATTCCATTGGCACATTCCTGTGGCCAAACTTCGGGTTCTGGCCGTAACATATACACATCATAAAAAAAGTGCTCATTAAGCATACATTTAAAAAAGCTGCAGGTTGAAAAGAGTGTGGGAGATAACCGCTAGTTAAATATTGGTAAAATTATCATTTTACTAGTTAATTCTGATAGTAAAATAGCAGTAATTTTTATCAATATTTTACTATGACCTAACCGTCACAAGGGCCCTCCCTGTCGACCCCTAACCAATTCCCCCCAATCCCCCCTTCCCAGCGATGCCTAATCCTCCTCTGTCAACCCCTAAGCAATCATCCCCCCCCCCCCGGTGATGCCTAACCCTCTTCCTGGTCATGTCTAACCTTAGCCACCCTGGCCAGGAGCGTCACTATACATCATCCGCAGAGGGCCTGCCCAGGGCCGCTTGGGGGGGGGCAGAAGCGCCGTGTGCCGCATGATTGTGGGACCCCCCAGGTGTTGAACTGGCATCTATTAGACGCTGCACCAGTTCATTCCCCGCAGCACACCTTAGCCTGCAGGAGTCTCCCGGGAGGCAGAGCAGGGCTACGGGAAGATGGCTGACGAAGCCCTGCACTGGAGACTATTTGTGTCTTCAGTACAGGGCTTCGGGCGCCATCTTCCCGTAGCCCTACTCTGCCTGTTAGTGCGGGAGATTTGCTGCAGGAGCATCGTCGGGGAGCTGCGCGCTAGAGGCCGGTCAGGAGAGGAGACTTCTGCCAGGTGAGTATTTTTTTTATTTTTTGCAGGTGCGCTATTTTCTGGTGAAATGCTGCCCACATTACAATTTTTTCCTGGTGAAATGCTGCCCACTTTACGATTATTTTCTGGTGAAATGCTGCCCACTTTACGATTATTTTCTGGTGAAGTGCTGCCCACTTTACGATTATTTTCTGGTGAAATGCTGCCCACTTTACGATTATTTTCTGGTGAAATGCTTATGCTGCTCACTTTACAATTTCTGGTGAAATGCTGCTCACTTTACGATTATTTTCTGTTTCTGTTGAAATGCTGCCCACTTTACAATTAATTTCTGGTGAAATGCTGCCCACTTTACAATTAATTTCTGGTGAAATGCTGCCCACTTTACCATTATTTCCTGGTGAAATGCTGCCCACTATACAATTTTTTCCTAGTGAAATGCTGCCCACTTTACAATTTCTTGTGAAATGCTGCCCACTTTACAATTAATTTCTGGTGAAATGCTGCCCACTTTACGATTATTTTCTGGTGAAATGCTGCCCACTTTACGGTTAATTTCTGGTGAAATGCTACCCACTTTACGATTTTATGGTGAAACATTGCTGCATTACGATTATTTTATGGTGAAACGCTGCCTCATTACGATTGTTTGGCACCTATGGGTGGGGCACCAAAATTTTCGCAGGGGGCCCAGTGATTTCTAGACCCTGGTGATGCCTAACTCTAACCTTCCTCCTGGCCATGTCTAACCTTAGCCACCCTTGCAATGCCTAAAACAACTTTGTTGATGAATCTAACTGGAATCAGCCGGGAAACTTTTACTCAGGAAGTGCCCCGAGACTTTTATTGCTCTCCCACGGCCGGAGATGTAACTGTAAAATATATTGTTCCTTTAGGCCTCGTTCACAATATAAATCGCCAGTGCTATTGCAAGCGCTGAGTGATTTATTGAGAGTTTTGTAAGCGCTTTTCCTTGTGCTTTGCGCTTAGAAAAGCGATTTTGCAGAGCGATTTCGTTTTTTCATTTCCTGACGTCAGGAAGTGAACTCTTTAATCCGGAAGAGAATAAATACAATGTATTTATTCTTAAAAGTGCTCGGAAAATCGCTGCACAAAACGCTCTGTGATTTCCCTATACCTTCCATTGAGCCAAAGCGCTCAGAAAATGGTACAGGCAGCTCTTTGCTGAGTGGCACTGAATCAAACCGCTCATATGTGAACACTCTCATAGGAAATCATTACACAAGCGATTTTAGGGTGGTTTTCAAAATCGCCAGCGCTTAAAAAAAAAATACGCATATGCTTATAGTGTGAACAAGGCCTTACTCTGTCAAGACTGCCATTGATACATTTGCACGCAAGAAAGATAAGTATTTGGGCTGGGGCTGCCATGAAAGGGCCTCTGGGTTGTGTTTTCCCCCCAGGCCAAAAGGTCCCAGTCCTCCCCTGAGCTGTTACTCGTCCTGTTCTTTGTCATAGCTGGGACCAGCGTTTCCTGAGGCAGGTTGCCTGATGTTGGTATCATCACGCTGATCGTTTTCATCTTCAGATTCCCCCACTTGCATCATGCCAGCGGTTTCCATCTTCAACATTGATTTCTTCAGTAAACACAGCAGTGGTATTGTAATGCTGACTGTAGAGTTGTCACTGCTCAGTCACAAGCAACGTGGATTGCTCAAAATTTTGGAGGACTTGGCAGAGATCCAACATGGTGGCCCAATCAGATCCACAGAAGCTTGGTAGCTAGCTGCTGGAATGCGCCTCAGCACTGCGCAAAAGCGTGCTAGCATGTGCAGCGTAGAATTCCAGCGCGTAGGGAGGGACATCACCCAGCGAGCGATGGTGCGCTAGATTGAAGCGCTCCTGCATCTCTTGGTGAGTCCTTCAGAAGCGGTACTGTTTTTTTTTTCCTTCAACAGAAGATCTGCCACGTTGGAGTGAGGAGGACGCCGCCGACCCCGACACCAAGCTGAACCCCGGCGAACCCTGGTGAACTCCAAGCAGAGGATCTTCAGGAACCCTCAAGGCTTTGAGCAAGCTGAGGAGGATCAGCAGTCCCGACGAGACCTCTCCTCATATGTGACTGTGTGCAGTGGAGTAGAGCTCCCCAGAACAACCTCTCACTTGTCATTTTGTCACTTTGTCACTTGTCACTTTGTCACTTGTCACTTTGTCACTTGTCACTTGTCACTTTGTCACTTGTCACTTTGTCACTTGTCCAGATGATCTCGGTACACCTCCTGTGATTCAAATTCCTGCACACATTGCTCTGGGATTTGGGTGTGATGAATGATGCATCTAACTGGCCACCGGAGGCAATTAAGGCCTTCAAAACATTGAAAGCAGCTTTCTGTTCCGCCCCCATTTTGCGTCATGTTGAGTTGTTGACGTCATGTTCATCCTCGGCCTCGCCTTGCATTTCAGTGCGAGGTGCATTTTCCACAGAAAAAGGTTGTGAATCCGGGCACAACATTTGTGGCTGTTCCATTGACCTTTCACAGGTAGAAGATTGTGGGGGTGGGAATAGCTCCTCCGAATAGCCCATTGTGTCCTGAAAACTACTCATTGCATTGCTTTGCGCACGCATTTTTTTGTCCTCATGCAAGGCCTGAGTTGCGCCTGAAAGCGTGGCCTTCTCCTCCTGCGCCTCCTCCTGTTCCATCACGTCTGCTGCTGCTGGGTTAGCGTTGCCGGTACCTGTTTATTGAACCTCTCATCTTTATTACATTTATGACTGCATGGCGGTAAAAAGCATGCTATCCGCACGCTTCTTGTCCTCCTGCAAGGCCTGGGTTGTTGTGTCTCAAAGCGTGGCCTTCTCCTCCTGCGCCTCCTCCTGTTCCATCACGTGTGCTGCTGCTGCTGCTGGGTTAGCTTTGCCAGTCCCTGTTTATGGAACCTCTCATCTTTATTACATTTATGACTGCATGGCGGTAAAAAGCATGCTATCCGCACGCTTCTTGTCCTCCTGCAAGGCCTGGGTTGTTGTGTCTCAAAGCGTGGCCTTCTCCTCCTGCGCCTCCTCCTGTTCCATCACGTGTGCTGCTGCTGCTGCTGGGTTAGCTTTGCCGGTCCCTGTTTATGGAACCTCTCATCTTTATTACATTTATGACTGCATGGCGGTAAAAAGCATGCTATCCGCACGCTTCTTGTCCTCATGCAAGGCCTGGGTTGTTGTGTCTCAAAAAGCGTGGCCTTCTCCTCCTGCGCCATCACGTGTGCTGCTGCTGGTGCTGGGTTAGCGTTACCGGTCCCTTTTCCTGGAACCTCTTCTCTGTATTACATTTATGACTGCATGGCGACAAAAAGCATGTTACCTGTGCAAAGAAACATGACATTTTCCACATTTAAAAGACAGTTTTTCCTTTGAAACTTTACAATCAATTTTCTCAAAAACTATAAGCTCTTTTTCAAATATTTTTTTTCCTCTTGTACCCACTCCCAAGGTGCACATACCCTGAAAATTTGGGGTATGTAGCATGTAAGGAAGCTTTACAAAGCACGAAAGTTCGGGTCCCCATTGACTGCCATTATGTTCGGAGTTCGGCGCGAACACCCGAACATCGCGGCGATGTTCGGCGAACGTTCGCGAACCCGAACATCTAGGTGTTCGCCCAACACTAGTGAGAACACCTCTCTGGCAGTTTACATTTTTTTCTTGAACTTTGGATGGTTTTGTGATTTTTTTTTTGCAAGACAGTTTTGCACTAAAGTCAAGGGGCAAACTCTAGAGGTCAGATGCGTACTAGAGAATCACCAAAATTGCTAAATATGTTAAAGCATACCAGAGCCGAAAAGCATTGGAGAAACAAAGGAGCAGGCATGTAGCGGGAGTTGTCCTGACAGCCAACATTTCCCCGTTATCTTCTGTCTTCCTCCTTTTTTACCTAAAGACCCCTGGCAGCCTCTTCCGGTTTGCTGGGAGTCGCTGGAGTGGTGACCATCAGCACAGCTTCTCCTAAATGCCTGCTCTCCCCATTATTCTATACTGTTCAGCTGTGGTGTCCTTAAAGGGGAACTGTGGTAACAAGGGAGGATTAAAAGTGCCCTAAGGCCTGGTGCACACCATAGGAGTTTTTCTGAGCGTTTTGAGTTTTTAAATCTGCTGCTAATGTTATCCTATGTGTCTGTGCACACTGGAGCAATGAGGTTTTGTAAAAAAAACCCATAGCATTACATTGGGAAGAGCTTTTGAAACCTCTAAAAGCTCTTCCCAATGTAATGCTATGGGGTTTTTTACAAAACCTCATTGCTCCTCATTTTAATTCTGCTGCTAATGTTATCCTATGTGTCTGTGCACACTGCACAGACACATAGGATAACATTAGCAGCAGGATTTTGTGGTTTATGGCTGCGCCATTTTAATTAGCTAATAGACATTTTGGCAGCCAGCATAAAAGTCAGGTCTTTTTCTTTTCTATGCAGCATAATTACATAACAGAAGAATATCAAATTTCCTTGCACCTCTATTTCATAGATGCCATTTTTACCAAACTTTGAGAAAATAGAATTATGAATATATGACACGCATACAGATGTCTTGAAGATGCAGAAATATTATGCTCAAGGTTGGAGGACCTGAGATGAAGCATTAGTCAGTGAAAATAGTAGCAGTGTGATTTCCGGCCAGCTATGGCCATGGAGAATGCATTATAAGAGTTCTAGGCCTTATGCACTTGTGCCACAATAATTCAGTATTGATCAGTATCCTGGTTGATACTTTAGTCTGAGTTATTGTGGAAGCAGTAAAGTGTTGTACCGTGTTAGCCATGAGTAAAAGCAAGAAGTTTTGAATCAGGATGATACCATTTATTGGCTAACTTAGAGATGGATAAACAGTGAGCTTTCGACTTATAAAAAGCCTTCGTCGGACTGGTTCCTGACCAAAACTGAAAAACACAGCTTATATACACTGACATACAGAGGAGAAACATTCTTTAGCAAACATAAATGTAATTAGATGCCTTAACTGTTACTGAGGAGGCTTTCCCAGGCATCCTATCTAAACTGATAAGATCAATAGAATACTCAACATGACATAAAGCAGACTCTGGTGATGGGGAGACATTGTAAATTCATAATTCCAATTGTAACTGGCCTGGTTACATGCACCATTAATTCTAAGCTTAAAGGGGAACTTCAGCCTAAACAAACATACTGTCATTAAGTTACATTAGTTATGTTAATTAGAATAGATAGGTAATATAATCTTCTACCCACCCTGTTTTGAAAGAACTGGCAAATGTTTGTGATTCATGGGGGCTGCCATCTTTGTCATGGGGGCAGCCATCTTTTTGGTTGAAAGGAGGTGACAAGGAGCAGGAGACACAGTTCCAACTGTCCTGTGTCCTGATAACCCCTCCCAACTGCACATGCTAGGCTTCAAATGTCAAATTCAAAATGTACGAAAAAAAAGAAAAAAAAATTTGCACCAAAACAGCAGAACGAGAGCAATAACATCAGAAATCCCATCATGCTTTGCACAGCATCAGGGGAAAAAAGCCCGGGCAGTTTTCTTCTGTGCAGCTAAAAATGAGGCTTGGATAAAAGAAACAAAGTTCTGATGCTGTGAAACTGTTAAAGAAACACCAGGCCTTTTCAGTGCTGCTGAGTCGATTTTTAGTCCGGAGGTTCACTTTAAGAGAATTGTGGCATTTAAAGCCAGCACCTGAAAGCAAATAAAATGAATAGTGACAGTGAATTCCATCTTACACAGCATATGGCACTAAAATGAATAAAAAGATAGAAAAAATTTAAACTAAAAGAATTGTGGCATTTAAAACCCATCGTACCAGCACAAGAAGTTAGAGTCCTTGTTCAAACCATCTTCTACAGTTTTGAACCAATTTATAAACTTAGTTTCTTGTGTTAGTCTCATGTTTCCCGATTTGAAGCCACCCATTAATACAGTGACGCGAAAATCGCTTAAACTGTGTCCAGGTAAACAAAAGTGTGTTGGTATTGGGAGATCAGTATATTTTGTAAAATCCTTTCTCCTGCTGTTAATAGTGGATCTGTGGTGTGTCATGCGATCACACAGTGGTTGACTTGTTTCTCCCACATAAATTCCTTTGGGGCATTTTGCACACATGATCACGTATACCACATTAGATGAGTCGCAGGAAAAGGTGCCTTGTACTTTGTATTTCTGTTGTGTACCTGGTATTAGTATCCTGTCAGTGGAATGGATGTGTTTACAGGTCCCACACGGTTTCCCTCGGCAGGGAAATGTTCCATTCTGTTCTTGCCTATTTAAGGCACTCCTCACTATCATCTGCTTAAGATTGGGTGGCTGTCGGAACGCTAGGAGGGGAGGTTCAGGGAATATCTTTTTCAGTCTCTGATCCTTGTGTAGAACAGGATGAAGTTCTTTTGCAATCTTTCTTAAGATTTCCAGGCGTGGGTTGTAGGTTACTACCAGTGGGACACGGCTCTCTTCCTGGTTCTGCTTGTACTCCAGGAGCTGAGTCCTAGGGAAGTTGTTAGCTTTCTTGATTTGGGTCTCAGCTATTAGAGGATTGTATCCCTGTTTTATGAAATTCTTCTTCAGGTAATCCAGGTGTTTGTCTTTGTCATCCTTGTCAGAACAGATCCGATTGCATCTTATTGCCTGGCTGTAAATTATGGAATTCTTTATATGTTTGGGGTGGAAACTGTCATACCTGAGGTATGTGGGACGATCCGTCGGTTTGCGGTACATGGACGTTTGTAAGCTGTTCTCTCTGATGTATATGGTGGTGTCAAGAAAGTTAATCTCCCTGTGAGAATAGCTCAATTTCAGTTTGATTGTAGGATGGAAGGCATTGAAGTTCCTGTGAAATTGGATAAGATCCTCCTCACTTGCAGACCAGATGATCAAGATGTCATCGATAAAACAGAAGTAGGCCATGGGTTTTATATGACAAGTATTCAGGTATTCTTCTTCAATCTTTGCCATGAAGAGATTTGCGTACTGCGGTGCAAACCGTGAGCCCATTGCCACTCCCATTTGCTGTAAATAAAGGTCCTCCCCAAAAGTGAAATAATTGTGGGTGAGAACGAATCTCATTAGTCCAGCAATTGAGTTTATAGGTGTGCCCAAACCTCGAAGATATTTGCGACAGGCCGCAATACCATCATTGTGGGGAATGTTGGTGTACAGAGACTCTACATCCATAGTGGCAAGTTGCCAGTTGGTTCAGAAGGTGTGTAGTATCCTGTATGTAGCTGGGTCTTTTACAGACTAGAGGCTTCAAAATGTTTTCCAACCACCCTGAAATATTCTCTGTAAGAGTTCCATTCCCTGAGATTATGGGCCTGCCTGGGTTCCCCTCTTTGTGGACTTTGGGAAGCATGTAAAAGCAGGCGGTTCTTGGCTTTTCCGGGATAAGAGTCTGTACATGAAGCCTGGTGTTTACAGGCAATTTCTTTACCATCCTATTGAGTGCCATCCTGTACCTTTTTGTTGTGTCCCCCTGTAATTTGGCATAGTGCATGGTGTTAGACAACTGTCTTTGTGCCTCCTGGATATAGTCACTGGTGTTCATGATGACTATGGCACCACCTTTATCCGCTGGTTTAATAATAATGTCCTTATTCTCCTTAAGGGATGTGATAGCTTGTTGCTCTTGCAATGTTATGTTATGAGCCAGTGTTTTTCTTTTATTCAGAACCCTGTCAGAGATTTGGCGTCTAAATTTGTTGATGTATTTGTCCAGGGTAGGATTTTTTCCAGCTACAGGGGTCCATCCGCGTTTTTTTGTGGATCTGGTGTGTGTTGGCTCATTATCAGTAGTGTTGCAAGATTCCTTGTCATAGTAGTGTTCCTTGAGACGTAGCTTCCTGAAGAATTGTTCCATATCACCACAGAGTGCAATCTTGTCTATGGGCTTTGCAGGGCAAAATGATAGTGTTGGGCGAACAGTGTTCGCCACTGTTCGGGTTCTGCAGAACATCACCCTGTTCGGGTGATGTTCGAGTTCGGCCGAACACCTGATGGTGTTCGGCCTTTTAAGTTCGGGTTCGCCCCGAACTACTAATTGGCCACCGAACAGGGCCAAACAGGGCCCCTGTTCGGCCGAACAGGGCCCTGTTCGGCCGAATACTGCCCCCCTATGGGGTCGCAGGCATAAGGGGGGAGCATGCCCCGATCGCGGGGGCGGGTCGGAAATTCCCCCCACCCCCTCCGCTAGCGCTCCCCCCTCTGCCCGCTTCCCCATACAAAAGTTTCAGGAAGTACCGGTCCGGTGGTAGTGGGTGGCTGGCAGTGGGCGGCACTGTGAAGTGAGTGACTGAGGAGGAGGAGTCCGGAGAGTGACGCGTTGAGGGAGGCCGGGCAGCGGGCGGTTCAGCAGTAGTACCGTACTACTGCTGAACCGCCCGCTGCTCGGCCTCCCTCAACGCGTCACTCTCCGGACTCCTCCTCCTCAGTCACTCACTTCACAGTGCCGCCCACTGCCAGCCACCCACTACCACCGGACCGGTACTTCCTGAAACTTTTGTATGGGGAAGCGGGCAGAGGGGGGAGCGCTAGCGGAGGGGGTGGGGGGAATTTCCGACCCCCCCCCCACGATCGGGGCATGCTCCCCCCTTATGCCTGCGACCCCATAGGGCCCCCAAAAGCGGGATGTTCGGGGAGTTCGGGGTTCGGCCCGAACATGCCGAACATTGCGGCCATGTTCGGCGAACTTTCCCGAACCCGAACATCCAGGTGTTTGCCCAACACTACAAAATGACAGGCCTTTGGACAGTACTGCCATTTCAGCTTCAGTGGCCTGATAAGAGGAAAGGTTAATGACACCCGTGGGTTGCTCTTTCTCTGCTGCTGCGGTATCCAGGTGTCCACTCTTTATTTTGAGTCTCTGAAGTTTTTTCTTCTTGTTTTTAATTAAGATCCTCTGCAATTTCCTATAAAAGGTCTGTAGCAGTTCCCATGCTCCTGTGGGCTCATCAGTTAAAGATGATTTCAGACTTTGTATATGGTCCTTCACAATCCTCCTTATGTTATAGCAGATTTTTATTAGGTTGTTTCGTACTCTCTCTGAGCTCCTCCTGCAGATTTGTTCTGCAAACCTGCTATTGTATGTATGCAGGGTGGGATTCTGTATCCTCAGTCCTTGTGGTATAAGGTTCTCCTTTTTGCATGTAGTCAAGAAAAAGATGTCGCTGTCCAGCTGTGCAAGTTTCTTTAGGTCTTTTTTCAGTTCCAGGAATGTGCGGTACATTGCGGTATCTTTCAGCATAGTAGAAGCAGTAAAGTGTTGTACCGTGTTAGCCATGAGTAAAAGCAAGAAGTTTTGAATCAGGATGATACCATTTATTGGCTAACTTAGAGATGGATAAACAGTGAGCTTTCGACTTATAAAAAGCCTTCGTCGGACTGGTTCCTGACCAAAACTGAAAAACACAGCTTATATACACTGACATACAGAGGAGAAACATTCTTTAGCAAACATAAATGTAATTAGATGCCTTAACTGTTACTGAGGAGGCTTTCCCAGGCATCCTATCTAAACTGATAAGATCAATAAGAACAAGCACAAATGCTGAAACTTTTATAAGACAGATTCAGTCTATGGAGCAGGTGAGCATGATTGTGATTGGGTGTGACTCTTGCCAGTGAAACTGATACACACAGGGAAAAACAATGTGCCACTTTTGACACAGAAATTCAGGCAGAAATGAAACGCCCAGTGCATAAATGCATAGTGTTCTTTTCTTATTGCTGCCATTATACAAGACAAGAAAAATAACATTTATATTGTGCTTTTCTCCTGATTGAGGCAACAGCAGTGTTAGGGAGGCTAGCCCCAGGACTCCTTACTGAACAGGAAGCCCAAGGTGATGGCCTACTGAACAAGAAGAGCCAAGATTCGAACCCGGGTTACGTGTGTTTGGTGGTAATGGTAGTAAGTGTCAGCTCAGTACAGTAGCAGATGACTGGGCTGTCAAAGCAACAAGAGACCATATTGCTAGCTGGCATCATAACCTGCATGACATTATGAATATATGACACCCATAAAAGTGTCTTGAAGATGCAGAAATATTAGGCTAAAGGACAGAGGACCTGAGATGGAGCATTAGTCAGGAGAGAAAGCCAGAACAGTTCGCCTGTGGGCAGTATTCGGCAAACATCGGGCTGTTCAAAGTTCGTGTTGAATTCAATTTAAAAAGCAAAAAATTGCGTTCACATTTTCCCCATAGACTTTAATGACAAGCAAGCTGCCACCGACTTTAGCGGTTAATAGCAAAGCCCCTTACATGCTAGAAACACCAAATTTGTGGGGTATGTGAAGGGGGACCATGGGTACAAGGGGAAAAATATTAAAAAATAACTTATAGTTGTTGAGAAAATCAATTTTTAAAGTTTTATAGGAAAAAAGTATATTGTTAAATGTGGTAAATGACAGCTAATGTAGAAAACCTAACAGTAGTGTAAATGTACATATATCAAAAGTAAGAACAATGAATTTCATGACAGGGTTTCCAGGGGGGCCCCTGGAAAGCCCTCCAGAGTCTCAACACTTTGGCCAAGGATTGCTATACAGCCGCAATATGGCTGTATAAAGATCCCTGGCAAATTTACCTATTTTTAAAAACTTAAAAAAAAAGAGTGTGGGAATTTCTTTTTTTAAAATGACGTGGGGTCCCTCCTCCCAAGCCTCTGTAACCCCATGCCCCCCATGCAGACTGGAATAGCCAGAATGCTGAGCCCCGGCTGAGTGGGGCTTCGCACCCTGAGCTATACCAGCCTGCATGGATGAATGAATAAAAAACACAACAAAGAAAAAAGTCCTTTATTAATCCTACTTAATCAGAAAAATGTACCTGTACCTTTAAAAAAATGTTTCCACGCCAATATCCTCAGAAAAGTCCCACGCTAATGTTACAAGTTGATTGAAGATCTCAGCCGGCTGCAGCCACACACACCGCCCCAGCCACAGCTCTCAGCTATACTCCAGCTGTATAAAGATCCCTGGCCAAAGCGCTGCAACTCCAAAAACCCCGTCATGAAATTCATTGCTCTTTCTTTTGATATATGTAAATTTATACTACCATTAGGTTTTCTACATTATCTGTCATTTAGTGATTACTCGTGACTCAAATGAGCTGTAATTGCCACAGCTGAGTGGCTGAATGCGGCGGGGTTAATTACCCATAATGCTGCCATCCACCCTGAATTTCAAAGAGCTTGCACGCGTCCTATTAGTTGCGTTGCGAGCCTCACCATGGCGCACTTCCTCCTTCAAGCCAATGTTTCTAGCATATAAGGGGGCTTTGCTATTGACTGTTAAAGTCGGCGGCCATTCGTCTGCCATAAAAGTCTATGGAGCCCGCTGCAAACAGTCGGTTTGGGAACTTTTAAGGAAATTTTTGTTTAAAATTCATGAACTCAAAATCTGATGTGACATCTCTATTAGTCAGTGAGAAGAGTAGCAGTGTGGCATTAGGCCAGCTATGGCCATGGAGACTGCATTATAAGAGTTCTAGCATATACACATAACTCGGTATCCATCAGCATCCTGGTCGATACTTTCGTCTGAATTATTATGGCTCATATGCTGGAACGTTATATAATACAGATTAAGCCAATGGAGCAGGTAGTTGGAATTGCGTGTGACTCTTGCCAGTGAAACTGATACACACAGGGAAAAACTATTTTCCACTTTTGACACAGAAATCCAGGCAGAAATAAAATGCCCAGGAAGTTAAATAAATGCATAGTGTTTTTTTCTCATTGCTGGCATTACACACAGCTCCCCAGTGGGAAAAGGAGGAGGAATTTGTAGCGCTGTGAACATTCTTAATGAGGTTTTATAGAAAGGTTTTGTTTCTCCAAACAAGCTCAGGTGAAGAGTATATGCAAAATAAATAGACACTACAAGCTGGAGAATAACATTAGTGTTTGAATGGATCCTTAGTGATTCCTTAGGGAATGTAAATAAACAAGTATTTTGTGTGTGATGCTGTAAAGCTCTCTCTCATTTGTTGTCGGCCATGATGGCTCTGATAGCCCCTCACTCCTAAACATTATCAGTAAATTTTACTTGTGTACTCTGTAGAAATATTAATTTTTCAATAATTATATACAATTCTCAATTTCAAATTTGTTTCTGTATTATTAGTGCTACCACATTCATCAGTTCTTTTGACAGTATAAAGTCACCACAGACTATCCTTACATGGATTTCCATATCATTTGGTATTTGGTGAAACACTGCGTTTCTATCAAGTGTGACCCCTGCCGCTCTTGTTGCGGGTCATGTTGGCTCTAATAGTCTGTTGCTCTTAAACGTTATCAGTAAATTCTACTAGTGTAATCTGCACAGATATTCATGTTACTTTAATTACACAATGTTCTCAATGTTGGTTTTGTATTATTTTATAATGTTAATGTTTACATTTTGAGTATTTATATTGTGCTGACATATTTATCAGTACATTTGACAGTATATAGTCAGGTCCCTAACTGCCTCTGCTGCAGACATTTTGGTGTCAGACATCACAAGATACTTTTAACTACTAGCCGACCATGTCACATTGACAGGGGTGACCGTGGCAGCAGCCCCATGACCGCCTAACGCTGATTGGTGTTTGAGCTCGCCGATGCTTGCATCTCCGATTGAATGACGGAGCTCCGCTATCAGTCTCCCAGTGGCGATCGGCACTAGGAGACTGTTAGATGGCAAAACCGCCATCTATTTACACTGTACAGTGCTGCGATCTATGGCAGCGCTGTACTGGGGATAGCCGTGTGACATGGCTGCCCCCCTGGGATGGAGGAGAGCAATCAGCGCTCATTGGCTGAAGCCTATGACAGCCAATCGCTGTCATAGGCTGCCTTCAGGAGGGAGGGAGGGTTTTTAAAATGATTAAAAAAATGTCATTATTGAATGAAAAACAATATGTATATAAAAAATAAATATCCTGGGAGAAATCATAGCCCACCAACAGAAAAGGGGGGGATCACTTGTGTGCTGAGTTGTACAGCCATGCAGCGAGGCCTTCTAGCTGCAGTGGCCTATTTTGTAAGAAATGGCCTGTTCACTAGGGGGGGGGGGTTAAGCTTGTGGTCCTTAAGTGGTTACAGGTGTTTAGTGCTCATGCCTGCATAGATGTGAGGTGTTTTGGATGCATAAGGGGGGTTTGATAAAATATTAGAAAGGTTGCAATGTTTTTTTTTTTCAATTTAGATAATAACCTCAGTAGGGGGAAGCCTCTCTGGATGATCCAGAGGATTCCTCAATCCTCCGCAATCTCTCTGCTGCTGCATTTCCCTCAATGTAAAAGTGCAGCCCACTGTGGAGGTGCCAGTGGTTTTGCTCCTGTGCAGCAGCACGCAGACACTCGTGCATGGAAAAAAAAGCTGTGCATGGAGAAAAAAGCTGTGCATGAGCAGCCTTGTGCTACTGCGCAGGAGCAGGATGTACTTTGTGTCTGCACAGTGTGGCCACTTTGCAACTGCATAGTGCGAACATACTTTTTAACTTTTACTTGAAAAAAAAGCATATTGAACTAAATAGCCTGAACAATGCTTCAACTAATCATACTTAAAAATGTACATTAAATTAAATTTATTGATTTAATTTAAAGTGTAACTATTAGGCATTAAATGTAAAATACATTTTCAATTGCAGGGTGTTACACAGCAAAAAAGGGTGCTAACAAGGCAATTCAAACATTTAAAATCAATCTTACTTTTTTCCTGTTACAATTTTCCTCCTCATGCCCCAGGCTCTAAGAGGGTACGCACGGCCGCAGAAGAGAAGTGACAGGCAGGCTGAATCAGCCTGATTGGCTAAAGCCTCTGTCACTCACCTCTCTGCGCTGAGATTGGCCGCCTTGTCTCCCCTTCACTGCGGTGGATGTAGCCATTGTTAGAGTGCAGGGAGGGGGGCCAGAGGCTATCTCCTGTCTCTGTCCTCTGCCCCCCTCCTTCAGTAGCATGTCCACTCGGTCTCTGCCCACCTGCTGCATGTGTCACTGCTGCATTCCCCCTCTTCCCCGCACTGATTAATGGGGATGGATAAAGGCGGCGCACACAGACTCACCTAACAATGGTTCGAGGCGCAGCAGTTCCCCTCTATACTCTCTGCACTACCGCCAGTAGATGAGAACAGCAGCGCTTGGATCCATTATTAGGTGAGTCTGTGCCTGCTCCATTTATCCTCCCAGCTGTGCTCAGAATAAGTGCGGGGAGGAGGGGGATCGGGAGTGGGAAGCAAGAATCTACCCAAGGAACCAAGATGGCCACTGCCAGGAGGGGGATAGTTTATTAAGAAGGTTAAAAAATTTATGAAATCTAATAGGTGGACAGTGCAATACATATGTTATGTAAGTAGAGCAAGTATTTATCTACTCACATGTGTATTTCTTTAGGGGGCATATTATGGCAGTTGTTCTTTTAAAAAAACTGATCAGTTGTAAGCATCTTAATGTTATTTTGCAAAGTTATATAATATAAAATCTGACTCAAACACAAGAATAGCATTAACCTAGAGCACACCGTACATGGATTACCCAGGCAATACAAACAGCATTTTATTATCAGCAGGAATGTAGCTGCATCTAAGTCAGTCTGGTACTAATGATCAATTGCGCCATCAGCAGGAATGCTTTTTAAAAGTAGTTTTAATTTAAAAAAAGCACAGCTAACAAGTTTTTAAAGAAGGAAAGAGAATTTTGTGCTGTGATATATGTGTATTTAATAAATTCTAATAATACATAGGTTTTAGTGTCAAAGCTAAAAATAATAGAAAAAAAAATAAATAAATGAGAGTAAAGGTGTAACGATTGATGTAGCACACAGACGTCTGATTATTGGGTGATCTGCAGAATCACCAATAATACAGACTCTATACCTGATTATGTAATGATCTGCAGTATCACCAATAATGCAAGTATAGAAGGCTGAGAAACAGAGGTGTAAAGTGTTTGGTGCAACAGTAGATTAAATGGATAGATCTCACCAGAGAAGCTGGTGAGTACTATCTGAAACAACAGTGCTAGCCCTCACCAGGGGAGCTGGTAGGTACTAGCTGCAACACAGTAGTATAAATAATAGGTCTTACCAGAGGAGCTGGTAAAGTACTAACAGCAAGAGAGACAACAAAGTTTGGCTAAACCTTACCAGGGGAGCTGGTAAGGTACTATCAGCACAAGCGACTGAATAGTTAAACTAGACCTTACCAGAGGAGCTGGTAAGGTAATATCAGTCACAGGAGCTGTATAACTTAAACTAAACCTCACCAGAGGAGCTGGTGGGTATTTAGTCAAAAGAGCACCTCACCAGTGGCAAGGGCCCACTGGTGAGTAGAGAGGTCAGACAGGCAAGGTTTGGCAACTGAGAGGCAAATACAGTACAGAAACATGAGGCAGAAGAATAGTGAGTAATCAGGTAGAGGTTCAGCAACTAAGGTCAGATAGGCAGAAGTACAGAATCGATAAGCAATAGCAAGGTCAGAGTATAGCCAGAATCATACACAGGTAATCAGTAATACAATATAACAATAGTCCTACTCTTGTGTGAAATCCCTGGTTTCCTCCCAGATCAAAGCACACCGGGTACTAGTCTAAGGTCTGAGCGCTAACACGAGTGTATTCGCAACAGCAGACAAGTTGCAAATGACCAGCGAAGGCTTAAGAAGCCGAGGAGAGCTCACAGCCATGCCCCTTACCAATCAGCCAATCCGAGCGGTGTGAGTCACCTCCGACGTCAGCCGACCGGCAGGTCAGCTGATGCGCCTTCTTCCTGCATAAAGGTCCTGTCTCCGCGCGCGCCCGCGCGATACAGCGACCCTATGAGCCCGAGACAGTACCGTTCCCGGCATGCTAGACGCCGACAGAATGGATGAGGCCTGTGAACAGGGAACAAAGGCAGCTGTGGGTATACCCTGCGTGTCAGCAGCCACCATAGTTGCAGATGTTACAAAAGGTTCTATTGAAAGATACACATATTCACTTCCTATCCTTAAAGGAGTCTATAAAAAACGTGGTGCCATTTAACAATTTGAGAAGATTTGGTTCAGATGGTTGGACGATCATAAAAATGACCTAATTTAGGCTAACCGGACCCTTATCTGGATTCAGCATAGACAGGTTTGCAGTAATCTGTGATATTTTGTAAATGGGAGTGCTGCTCTGCTCCACTGTAATTGTTTTGTTTTGTTGTATGTGTTTGTGCCATCCATATCGGCACCTTTCGTTGTTAAAAATTCAATACAATTTGACATTAAAAATAGATATGCATATTCATGTGAGATTTCTAAGAAGATTAAGATTTTGAAGAGAATGCTTACCAAATTTGTGAATTTGGTGCGGAACATATTATTAGGTATTCATAGAACACTGAAACTGTACATCCTCTACTGACCTATTCATTGTGGATCTATCTATTGTTATGTTGTTGAAGAATCTCCAACTTTGATCAGCTCCTTCCATTTTCCTTTTGTTCATATTGTGGAATGTTAATGAAGTTATCACCTTGCTGGCTGGGTCTAATTTACATAAAGAGGTCTCGGAACTGTCTTTTAATAATATTGTAAACACAGCTTTTGTTCTTAACAATAAATTCTTTTTAACCAATGGAAAACAACCTTATGCTACTGAATGGAGAAGAAGAGAATAAAAGATGGGTCAGGCCTAAGTCAGACAGCAGAATAGCAGAGACTTCCCAGGAATAAGGAGCCCCTATACTACATCCTACCAGGTAACTATGACCATTCTGATTTACTCAGTTGTAATATTAGTCTAAACACATTGTTGTTAGGATTGTACTGTGTTATTTTGCTTTCTTTAGTTTGTATTTTTAAGATAAATTATGTTAATAATTGTGATATTGCATAAGCCAGTAAGTGTAACTCTTATGACTGGGTGGCACATGTGTGGGTTATATATTGTACAAAAGTGTACCTGTTAGAAGAAGAGCACTAAGGTTTGTGTTAGGCCTGGGCTATACTGGAGAGATTTTTTTGGGCATGTGATTAAAATATTTAAATTCTTGTTAACAGTTGCTCTTTATGTCAAATTTTGTTTGTTGATTTTAAAATAAAGTATAAATAATGTTATTGTGCATAAAGAGATTCTGAACAAATCCCACACGCAAAAATAATTTGATTAACAAACTAGGGATAATAAAAGGGATTTATAGTTTACTGGAGTTTAATAATCAGTCACAATGTGGTATGTAGGTCAGTTATAAGGTAAAATGAATGAATTCATTTGCTGCATTAATATCAAGTGCAGAGCGACCCTGATTATCTCTAAATAGACAATGTAATAATGTAATACTTTAAAATACTAGTAAAACTAATTTTGGAGGGCAGTAGTCAAATAAGGACTAAAGACTGAGGTTTGCAAATGAGTGGCCAGAGGGTACATTAATCAGAGTCATCTCAGGGTAAGTGGTATGAGGAATAGTGGCATGAGGCAGTAACAAAGCATCACCTGGCTAAGACCTATACAAAGATGCCAACAAGCCTGCTTTTTCATGGCACATGATTCTGGCAGCTGGAGAGTGCAATTTGTATATAAATAAAAGTGACTTGTGTTCATTTTCAAACTATTATTACTGTTGTTAACAATATTTTAATACCAGTCTAGCATCAGTAATATGCATGTTATTATTATCATTGCTTAATTATCTTTAACACTCCTAATGTTAAATTGAGCTTAACCTCCTAACACTATCAAATCTAGCCTCCTACTAACCTATCTAATAACACAAACTCTTCGATATCTAAGCCACACTAACCCTCCTATAACTAACCCTCACCTGAACTTGTTACCCTATCTCCTAGCACTAACCCTGCTATTACTAAGCACAGCACTAGCCTCTATAGATGAGCTCTTCAGCTTCATCATAGCCAATATCATTACTCCGGTATAAATATTGCCGATAGTGGTACTTGGCTGTATCAGCACTGCACCCAATCCGGAATCCCCGATGCTGACTGCCCAACCCCACACCTTGCTATGCCAATAGTTGGAGTTCAGCTATGTAATAGTCGAACCTCAGTATCAAATTAAATTACTCAGTGCTCCATAGCTGCACATTTACATTGTGTTCTATAACAGCACCTGACTTTAAAAACAAACTGTACATGCAAATTAGCTGCTTTGATGCACTTCTTTTCAGAGAGTGCTTCTGATCATAAAGATATTCCTGAGAAAACCCCAGAAGGACTCAGACAAATCTAAAACCTGTAGGTGAGAGCTTCAGAGCTTTCAGCTACTAATACCCACTGTAAGTGAAATCTACACAGAAAAAATACATTTACAGTGCATTTTACTCTGGGGCAAATGTCCCCCAATATGTGTATATGCTAACATAATTTTCAATTGTCATTTTAAATTAATGTACAAAAGCCCCAAAAATCATTGGTTTGTGGTGAATCCAGCAATGTGTAATATGTTGGAAAGTTCAATAAATACTATTTTAATAATAACAAGGTTTGTATTATGTTTATTTACAGTGTTACATTTTTTTATCCTGAGAGAAATTATAAATGTGTTTTATATATCTGTTCTATTGTTGTTGATTAATTATATGTCAAGCTAAATTATTTCTCCAATGTACAAATCCTATTAGTTTTATTTATTTTTTTTATTGCATGCAAGCAAACCTATTATGCCAAAACATTGTATCTGTTCTTATAGAGTGGCCACAAAAAAATTCCTTTTAAAGGGGTTCTGTGGCATGTGAATAAAAAAACACTTACCTGGGGCCTCTATCAGCCCCCTGCATCTGTCATGTCCCACGCCGTCGTCCTACGATCCTCCATTCCCCACCGCTGGCATCGGTCAATTATTCCTCTAACAAGATGACTAGTGCGCAATCCCACTCGCATCTCCAGGAGCTTCCTGTACAGGCACAGCACAAGGTTTTCTTGTACTGTACCTATGCAGTAAGTGACATGTGTGAGAGCGAGCAAGCATGCGGTCATGGCCGTGCAGTCGCGTTAGAGGAATAATTAGACCGGGACCAGCGGCGTGGAGGATCGTAGAGGATGGCATGACATGACAGCTGCAAGGGCTGATGGAAGTCCAAGGTAAGTGTCAGGTTTTTTTTTATTATTAATATGCCACAGAACCCCTTTACATTAAAGGATACCTTATCTGAGCAAGCAGAGAAAAATAAAATTATAAATGTGTGTAGGTAGGGGTGCAGATGCTTACTGCACATCCCGGTGACAGTGTCACCCTCCATTGTGCATTAAAAGGCCCTGTTCCATAACCCTAGTCACCAGGCTCAGTATGTCAGGTCAGCAGCCTTGTGACTGTGCTCCCTGCTTGTCTCCTTCTATGGGTGTATTCACACATGTGGGGAGCACAGTCACAAAGCTGCCCACCTACTGCACATGCACAGCGTAGTCTGTCCACATTAAAGGGCACTGACCACAGTTAAGGAAAATTATTCCAATTGCATTTTTTAGAGATGACAATTTTTCTATGTAATTCTTGTAAATGACGATCTAATAAGCCACATTATGGATTATCATGTGCTAGTTTCAAGTGTCTTAAAAGGAATTATCATCTGAAGTGCAGTTTTATAATAGACTAGGGATGATTGGAAATGCCGATTACCGCTACCGATTTACTCCTTCCGCGTATTTCCACATTCCCATGCGGATTTTACACCAAAAATAAATTTTCAAGTTCTCTGATTAACTTAATCATTAGTCTTCTGAAGTTCTGATTGTCTTAAAATTACCCAATATTGGTAAATAGAGTTCTGCGAAAAAATGCATTATCTGATTGGCTAATTAATTCCAATTTTCTGAGTCTTCTGATTGGCTTAAAATTACCCAATATCGGTAATGCGGATTTTCCACCAACATTTTTGCCTAAAATCCACAATCACTGATTGATTGTTTTATTTATTCCTAAATTTTCACATCTCCACAAAAATTCGTGTTCCGCATTAGTATTTCCAAGTTCCGCATTCCGATGTGGAAATACAGATTTCCAATCTGAATTGCGGCAATTGCATTTCTGCGGAATCTGAATGAGCATCCCTATAATAGACCAATTTTTTGTTTGACACACAGTTAGAGCTTCTGGTAATATAGCAACAATAACATATAATATATTCAATTGCAGGAGCAAAAAGTATCTCCAGCAGCCCATGATGAGTCACAGAGGAGACAAGCCGCATCAGTGCTCAGAGTGTAAGAAAAGCTTCACTTATCAATCAGAGCTTATTAGACACCAGAGGAGACACACCGGGGAGAGGCCATTTTTCTGCTCAGAGTGTGAGAAAAGTTTCAATCAAAGGTCAACTCTTAAGTTACACCAGAGGATCCACACCAGAGAGAGGCCATTTTCTTGCTCTGAATGTCAAAAATGTTTCAGTCAGAAGGGAAACCTCATGGCTCATCAGAGGATTCATACTGGAGAGAAGCCTTTTTCTTGCTCAGAATGTGACAAATCTTTCACTAAGAAGTCATCCCTTATAAAGCATCAGTTGATTCATACTGGAGAGAAGCCTTTTTCCTGCTCAGAATGTGACAAATCTTTCACTGAGAAGTCATCCCTTATAAAGCATCAGTTGATTCATACTGGAGAGAAGCCTTTTTCCTGCTCAGAATGTGACAAATCTTTCACTGAGAAGTCACACCTTATAAGGCATCAGTTGATTCATACTGGAGAGAAGCCTTTTTCCTGCTCAGAATGTGATATGTCTTTTACTGAGAAGTCACACCTTATATGGCATCAGAGGATTCATACTGGAGAGAAGCCTTTTTCTTGCTCAGAATGTGACAAACCTTTTACTAACAAGTCACACCTTATAAGGCATCAGTTGATTCATACTGGAGAGAAGAATTTTTCCTGCTCAGAATGTGACAAATCTTTCACTGACAAGTCACACCTTATAAGGCATCAGTTGATTCATACTGGAGAGAAGCCTTTTTCCTGCTCAGAATGTGATATGTCTTTCACTGAAAAGTCACAACTTATAATGCATAAGTTGATTCATACTGGAGAGAAGCCTTTTTCTTGCTCAGAATGTGACAAATCTTTTACTAACAAGTCACAGCTTATAAGGCATCAGTTGATTCATACTGGAGAGAAGAATTTTTCCTGCTTTGAATGTCAGAAATGTTTTGCCACAAAATACAGCCTCATAGAACACCAGAGGATTCACACAGGAGAGAAGCTGTATCCTTGCTCAGAATGTGAAGACAGTTTTGCTTTCAAAGCAAGCCTCAAATACCACCAGAGGATTCACACAGGAGAGAGGCTGTTTCCTTGCTCTGAATGTGATAAGTCCTTCAGCACTAAACAAGCATTAAGTGTCCATCTCCGGATTCACACTGGGGAGAAACCATATAAATGTAGAGAATGTGATAAAAGGTTCTCACAGAATATAGCTCTTACTCTGCATCACAGAACTCACACAGGAGAAAAGCCATTTAGTTGTTTAGAATGTAACAAGAGCTTCTCACAACAGTCATATCTGAGAAGTCATCAGAAGACACATGAGCGAGTGGATGTCAGCCTAGAAGCTGTGTCTTAATAAACATGTTGCTGTAGCATCGCAGGATTATGATTATTGATAAGTAGAACAGATTAATTAATTAACATATGTGATTTGGGGGTTGTTTCATGAAGCTGCAGTAATATTACTATACGCAGACAGTTCACAGCAATATCACCATTACTGCCGGTATCAGGTTATCATGAGTTCCATTATTAGTATGACCCGTGGCACTCGTGGAAAATGATCATTACTAATGCTTGTTATCGTAGCAACATCAGCAGTACTTAACCACTTCACCACTGAGGGGTTTTACCCCCTGAGCACCAGAGCAATTTTCACCTTTCAGCGCTACTTCCATTCATTCGTCTATAACTTTATCATTACTTATCGCAATGAAATGAACTATATCTTGTTTTTTCCGCCACCAATTAGGCTTTCTTTAGGTGGGACATTATGCCAAGAATTATTTTTTTCTAAATGTGTTTTAATGGGAAAATAGGAAAAATGTGGGGAAAAAAATAATTATTTTTCAGTTTTCGGCCATTTTAGTTTTTAAATAATGCATGCTGCTGTAATTAAAACCCATGGAATTTATTTGCCCTTTTGTCCCGGTTATAAAACCATTTAAATTATGTCCCTATCACAATGTTTGGCGCCAATATTTTATTTGGAAATAAAGGTGCATTTTTTTCAGTTTTGCGTCCATCCCTAATTACAAGCCCATAGTTTATAAAGTAACAGTGTTATACCCTCTTGACATAAATATTTAAAAAGTTCAGTCCCTAAGGTAACTATTTATGTATTTTTTTTAATTGTAAATTTTTGAATTTTTTTTTAATTACAAAAAAAAAAATGGGGAGTGTGGGAGGTAATGAGCATTTATTTGTATGTGAAAAAGGTGTAGGGTGTAGTTTACTATTTGGCCACAAGATGGCCACAGTAACTTTTTGTTTTAATGCGACCTCCAAGCGTCCTTCCGGAAGCTTGGAGGAAGTATAAGGAGGCTGGACACGTGAGTTTTTTCTCACAATGATTGCGCTGCCCATAGGAGAGCAGCGGATCATTGTGGGGCTTAGATCAACGAACGGGAATGGATTTTCCCATTCATTGATCTCCGGGCGAGCGGGCGGCGGCGTGTTTACTAGCGGCGGGCGGCGTGTTTAAGAGCGGGAGCGCAGACAGCGTCGGGTACGCGGAAAGTACGGATTTCTCTGTCCCTGGGGGTTAAAGGATGGAAAAAGGGACGGAGAAATTCGTACGGGCGGGGGTAAAGTGGTTAAACACCACAGGTTGTGCTAATAGCAAAACTTGCAGTAACTTGCTGCCAGTAGTAATGCTAATATTGTTGTGCACTGTCTGCATACAGCAATATTACAGCAGCTTCATGCACCCCGTAGAAGCTTAATCCACCATCACAGACCACAGGACAGACAGAAATTACATTGTTTTTGGTGACATATTAAGTTAATCACAAATGAAGTGAACTATGATCAGCTGGCACATGGAAACCTGGTCATTTTTTAAAATATAAATTTACATTATGTTTCAGTGTGTTATGTACTGTTAGATTTATAATCTGTAACTTGCCCTTAAAGAGACTCAGTGATGAGTATTAGGGTATTTTTTTACTTATCTGGGGCTTCCTCCATCCCCATAAGCATGGATGCGTCCCTTGCCGTCCACCTGCAGTTTCCCGTTCAGCCGTGGGGAGCCCCGGTAATATGCTCAGTGACATCAATCTGGAGCGCATGAAGACCCAGACTGGCTTCGACTGAGCCCATTACCGGGGCTCACCGCAGCTGAACAAGAGACTGCAGGAGGACAGCGAGGGACACATCTGTGCTTATGGGGCTGGAGGAAGCCCCGTGTAAGTAAAAATAAAAAAACCTCAGTACTCATCTCTGAGTATCTTTAAAATCTATTGTTTACTTTGATGGGAAGTGATTCTCCATTTTTTTATTTCTGTATTTGCATGAATTCGTATTTAGCATTGGAATTAGATACTTTCTATCAACTTGGAGTTGAAATATATTTTAAAGCCTTGATTGACATACGGTGATGGAATAGTTTTTTCTATATATATTTGATCTAATGTGTATTTTATCTGTTCATTGATGGAGGTGGTGATGTGATTTAAGTTTGTTTTAATAAAATCTCTGATTTTTTTAAACATTTTTCTGCACTGGAAATATTGTTTGAATTGTTATTCTATAAGATGTTTCTTCAGTTTCATAAACAACAACATTCTGTATTGAACAAAAAACACCATAGCAGATATTATCCAACTAGGGTTACCTCATTTATTCAATCAGCAGAACATACAGAAAGACAAGCTCAGTGTTTCAGGACAGAACACTGGGCACCTGAGGAAGGGAGCATGGCTCAAATCATTGTGCTGGTCTTTTTATATGTTCCACAGGCTGAATTTTTGGGATAGACTTGGTATCCTGCTTTATTCAGTGGGGTATCTGGGTGTTGTGGTAACTAGGAATGAGTGAGAACACCTCTCTGGCAGTTTTAATTTTTTTCTTGAATTTTGGATAGTTTTGTGATTTTTCTGCAAGACAGTTTTACCTTAAAGTCAAGGGCAAACTTTAGAGGTCAAATGCATACTAGAATCGCCAAAATTGCTAAATATGTTAAAGGACACCAAAGCCAAAAAACATAGGAAAAACAAGGGAGGAGGCATGTAGCGGGAGCTGTCCTGATGGCCACCACTCCCCTCCGTTATCCTTTGTCTTCCTCCTTTCTTACCTAAAGACCCCTGTGAGCCTCTACTGGGTCACCGGGAGTCGCCAAAGTGATGACCATCAGCACAGCTCCCCCTACATGCCTGCACTCGCTGTTTCTTCTATACTTGTCAGCTGTGGTATCCTTAAAGGAGAACAGTGGAGAACAAATCATATATAATTAGATAAATATTTGCTCTACTTATAATAACGTATGTATTGCACAGTCCACGTTTTGATTTTAGTGATTTTTTTATAGTAAAAAAATAAGAAAATTATTCTTAGGATTCTCCATTTTGACTGTGTCTCTTAAAGCCAATTCTGATGTCATTTCCTCCCTTAATCTCCTCTGCCTGATTCTGTATGCATTGCCTGCCCTCCTCCCGGTCTTTAGGCACTCCCTGTGCAAAAGAAAGTGCATTGTCTTAGCATGATAAATATTGGTCAATCAGAGAAGAACAGAGGTGTGGGAGGGGAAAACAGGAGGGTAAAGGCCCATACACACGTCGGATTTTAGCGAATGACCCGTCGTTTGACCGTTCCGTCGTTCGGACGTTTCCGCGTCAAATCCGACGTGTGTACAGACTATCGTTCGGGTGATAAGACTGGTTACCAGCGATCCGCCCGGCGGATCGTTGGTAACCAGTCTTATCACCCGAACGATAATCTGTACACACGTCGGATTTGACGCGGAAACGTCCGAACGACGGAACGTTCAAACGACGGGTCGTTCGCTAAAATCCGACGTGTGTATGGGCCTAAAGAGGCTTCAGCCTATCAGGCTGCATTAGTTTAGTCTGAGAAGAAGGTAAAGAAGAACAAAAGACAACCCAACATGCCCTGCAACTTCCTTTGAATGGCAATGTACCAAATAAGAGTCGGGTAAACTAGGAAATGCTCATTTATCAACAAGAAAAGTAAAAGTAATTTTTAACTTTTGGATTGCCTGGTTAGCATCCTTGTTACTTGTTTACCAGATGAAAATAAAAAAATTGATTTTTTATTTTATGCCTGATAGTTACACTTTAAAGCGGAATATAACCCACAATTTTTTCTTTGCTCTAAAAGATTATTTACAGCATATAATATACTAACACAATTTTTTTTTAGTAAAACAGCATTCAAAGGGTTACATCACAGGGCTGACTCTTTCTTCTGCAGGGAGAACCCACATCCGAACTGCTGTTAAGCGTATCTTGTGTACACATTCTTTACTTGATACATTTATGTAAACATTCTCTGGCTGTGCAGGACTTCAGCTGATGAGTCCTGGGGTGAAACACAGGTGAGAAATCACTGATGGCTGCATTCACAACATAATTACAACAGTTATGAATAAAATGCACCAGCAGCTTTAAAAATAAATTAACTGAACTTTGGGAAGTGTTAATGTCTAAATGAATAATAATACTTGTGCACAAAAGCAAATATGATAATTGTATGGGTTATAAAAATTAGGAAAACACATTTTTGTTAAAAAATTTGTCAGAGTTTTAAACCGCTTTAAAGACCTTATGGATAATTTCCCTAAAAATTGGATTTAAAGTGACTGTATTTTAAAAAAAATGCAGTAAAATGACAGAATTTGTAGCTGGTTTACAGGGAGTGATTAATCTGTTTATGGGATGTGGGACTGCGAGCAAAGTGCAGCACACAGATGACAGCACATGCAGATTGTACAACCTACATGATGCAGATGGTGTACATGAAACATGACATGTTTTTAAAGCAGTAACATACTCTTACCCATTTCCAAAAGGCTAAATGAAATAAAAATGCAACAAAGAAAAAAGTCATTTAACCACTTCCCCTCCCTCGGGAGGAGTAACTACGTCCCTGCAAGTTCCCATAACTTCTTGCAGGGGCTTAGCTATCACCTCTCTCCCCGCCATGCGTTACCACTTGCCCCCCCATGCTCGTTACTGCCGCCGATCGTTAGCTGCTACATCAATGAATGGGAACGCAGTTCCCATTTATTGATCTAAGTCCCTGGGTGAATGACAGCAGCTGTCAATTAGATGGCACTGTCATTCACAAAACCCATCCCCACAGTGCTTCCTGTATGTGTACTAATAGCATGCATACAGAAGACTCCTGCGAGGGCATCTTATAGGCAAATAGTGAAATTACATCTGCACTTTTTTTTCAATAAAGGACCTATTTTTACCTTATTTTTACTTTTTAAATTAATCCATGACCTCCCACACTCCCCAATAGTTAGCAGGTTTTTTTATTAAAAAATTACAAAAAAATACATATATAGTTACTTTAGGGACTCCTTTATAAATTATGGGCTCGTAATTAGAGATGGACACAAAACTGAAAAAATGCACCTTTATTTCCAAATTAAATATTGGTGCCATACATTGTACTAAGGAAAAATGTTAAATGGTGCAATAACCAGGACAAATAGGCAAATCAAATGTGTGGGTTTTAAACACAGCAGCATGTATTATTTTTATACTATCATGGCCAAAAACTGAGAAATAATATTTTTTCCATTTTTTTCTTCTTTTTCCTGATAAAACAGTTTTAGAATAATATAATTCTTAGCAAAAAGTACCCCCAAAGAAAGCCTAATTCGTGGGGAAAAAAAAAGATATAGATTGTTTTGTTGTAATAAGTAGTAAAAAAGTTATAGGCGAATGAATGGAAGGAACGCTGACATGCAAAAATTGCTGTGGTTTTTTAAGGGGAAAAACCCTTCGAGGTGAAGTGGTTAATATTCTTATTCTTAATATTCCCAAGTTTTGCCAGTGAGCTGTTCGGGCCATTCCTACTGCAGGGAATAGCAGTGAGATAAGTGAGAAAGACCCTGCACATTCTGGCAAGTTGGTGCAATATGCATTTGCTGTGCCTTTTATATTAGCTAATAGACATTTTGGCAGCCAGCATAAAAGTCAGGTCTTTTTCTTTTGTATGCAGCATAATTACATAACAGAAGAATATCAGATTACTTTGTGCCCCTATTTCATAGATGCCATTTTTCCCAAACTTTGAGAAAATACAATGATGAATATATGACATGCATACAGATGTCTTGAAGATGCAGAAATATTATGCTCAAGGTTGGAGGACCTGAGATGGAGCATTAGTCAGGGAGAACAGTAGCAGTGTGATGTCCAGCCAGCTATGGCCATGGAGAATGCGTTATAAGAGTTCTAGCATATGCACTTGTGCCACAATAACTCGGTATCCATCAGTATCCTGGTCAAAACTTTAGTCTGAATTATTGTGGCACAAGCACATATGCTGGAACTTTTATAAGACAGATTCAGTCTATGAAGCAGGTGAGAATGATTGTGATTGTGTGTGACTCTTGCCAGTGAAACAATGTGCCACTTTTGACACAGAAATCCATGCAGAAGTTAAGTTAGGAGGTTAATTAAATGCATAGTGTTCTTTTCATGTGTTTGGTGGTAATGGTGGTAAGTGTCAGCTCAGTACAGTAGCAGATGACTGAGCTGTCAAAGCAACATGAAACCACATTGCTATCTGGCATCATAATCTGCATAACATTATGAATATTTGACACCAATAAAGGTGTCTTGAAGATAGAAATATTAGGCTAAAGGATGGAGGACCTGAGATGGAGCATTAGTCAGTAGAGATGGCCTGAACAGTTTGCCGGTGGGCAGTATTCGGCAAATGTTGAACGCAATTTAAAAAAATAAAACTTCATGTTCACATCTTTCCCATAGACTTTAATGGCAGGCAAGTGGCCACCGACTTTAGCGGTTAATAGCAAAGCCCCCTTACATGCTAGAAAAAATAAATTTGCAGGGCATGTGAAGGGGGACCATGGGTACAAGAGGAGAAATAAAAAAGAACGTATAGTTGTTGAGAAAACCGATTTTAAAGTTTCATAGGAAAAAAGTACATACTGTATTTAAATGCGATAAATGACAGATAATGTAGAAAACGCAACGGCAGTGTAAATTTACATATATCAGAAGGAAGAGCAATTAATTTCATGATGGGGTTTCTAGGGGGACCCCCTGGAAACCCCTTCAGAGTCAAAACGCTTTGGCCAGGGATCGCTATACAGCCGCAATATGGCGGAATAAAGATCCCTGGCAACTGTACCTATTTACCTATTTATGGCAACTTAAAAAAAATGTTCATAGTGTGGGATATTTAAAATAAATGACATTGGGTCCCCTTTCCCGAGCCTCTTTAACCCTTGGTCCCCCATACAGGATGGGATAGTCAGAATGCATAGCCCCAGCCGAGTAGGGCTTTAAACCCTGAGCTATACAAGCCTGCATGGTCCATGGAATAGGGGGCATGGTCCAATCCATGGACAAGGGGCTCTTCCCCACTTCCAGTGCTCCAGATGCCTGTCCCCCTCCCCTTTAAGAAGAAGACCCCCAGATGCCCACCCTTTCCCCAGAGAAATGAGTATAATAGTACAAAGTACCCCTTACCCATTTCCACAAAGGGTTAAATGAGATAAACAACAATGAAAAAAAGTCCTTAATCTTAATTAACCAGAAATAATTACCTGTACCTTTAAAAAAAATGTTCCCACGTCAATATCCTCAGAAAAGTCCCACGCCAATATTGCCAGTTGTTTGACGATCTCAGCTGGCCACAGCCAAACACGCCGCCCTGGTAACAGTTCTCAGCTATACTGCAGCTGTATAAAGATCCCTGGCCAAAGCGTTGCGACTCTGGTAACCCCATGAGGAAATTCATTGTTCTTTCTTTTGATATATGTAAATTTACACTACCGTTAGGTTTGCTACATTATCTGTCATTTACCGCATTTCAATGTCTAACTTTAAAATCGATTTTCTCCAAAACTTTAAATTTGGTGTTTCTAGGGGCTTTGCTATTAACTGTTAAAGTCGGCCATATAAGTCTATGGAGCTCGCCAGTTCGGGAACTTTTGAGGAAATTTGCGTTTGCAATTCCTGATCCCAAAATCTGATGTTTGTGACATCTCTATTAGTCAGTGAGAAGAGAAGCAGTGTGGCATTAGGCCAGCTATGGCCATGAAGACTGCATTATAAGAGTTCTAGCATATGCACATAACACATCAGCATCCTGGTCGATACTTTTGTCTGAGTTATTGTGGCTCATATGATGGAACTTTATATAATACAGATTAAGCCAATGGAGCAGGTAGTTGGAATTGCGTGTGACTCTTGCCAGTGAAACTGATACACACAGGGAAAAACAATTTTCCACTTTTGACGCAGAAATCCAGGTAGAAATAAAATGCCCAGGAGGTTAAATAAATGCATAGTGTTCTTTTCTAACTGCTGGAATTACACACAGCTCCCCAGTGGGAAAAGGAGGATGAATTTGTAGTGCTGGGAAGATTCTTAATTTGGTTTTATAGAAAGTTGTTGTTTCTCCAAACAAGCTCAGGTGAAGAATATATGCAAAATAAATAGACTCTACAAGCTGGAGAAAAACATTAGTGTTTGAATGGATCCTTAGTGAATCCTTAGGGAATGTAAATAAACAAGTATTTTGTGTGTGATGCTGTAAAGCTCTCTCTCATTTGTTGTCGGTCATGTTGGCTCTGATAGCCCCTCACTCCTAAACCTGATCAGTAAATTTTACTTGTGTACTCTCTAGAAATATTCCTTTTCCAATAATTATATGCAATTCTCAATTTCAAATTTGTTTCTGTATTATTTTATAATATTATAATGTTTAAATTTTAATAATTTAAATAGTGCTACCACATTCATCAGTAATTTTGACAGTATAAAGTCACCATAGACTATCCTTACATGCATTTCCATAGCATTTGGTATTCGGCGAAACACTGTGTTTCTCTCAAGTGTGACCCCTGCCGCTCTTGTTGCTGATCATGTTGGCTCTAATGCTTGGCATACACGGGTCGTTTTTGCGGCTTGATTAGCCGCTGGATCGACTCTTGCGTCCCCGTGCATCCCCGCTCGTTCCCGGCCGCGCCTGGATCGATTCCCGCTCGTCCCCGCGGGCGCTTCCTTATCTTCCACTCATTTTCCGCTATTGTCCGCCCGTGGGGATCGAGCGCAGGATCGATCTGCCGCGTCATCGGACACATCGGATATTATCAATCGAGCCATCAGCGACTCGATTGATAACAAAAAAACGACCCGTGTATGCCCAGCATAATAGTCTGTTTCTCTTAAACATTATCAGTAAATTCTACTAGTGTAATCTGCACAGATATTCATTTTACTTTAATTACATAATGTTCTTAATGGTGGTTCTGTTTTATTTTATAATGTTAATGTTTACATTTTAAGTTTTTATATTAAGCTCACATATTTATCAGTTCTTTTGACAGTATATAGTCTGGTCCCTAACTGCCTCTGCTGCAGACATTTTGGTGTCATAACTCACAAGATACTTTTAACTACTAGCCGACCGCGTCACACCGATGGGCGTGACCATGGCGGCAGCCCCAGGACCGTCTAAAGTCTTGAGGTGGGGATTTGCAAGAGATCTCCATTTGTATGACGGAGCTCCACTCTGCCATCAGTCTCCCAGTGGCGATCACCGCTAGAAGACTGTTAGATGGCAAAACAGCTATTTAGTCTATACAGCACTGTGACTTATGGCAGCGCTGTACTGGAGACAGCCATGTGACACGGCTGTCACTCTGGGACGCAGGAGAGCAATCAGCTTTTATTGGCTGATCGGCCGTCAATAAATGCTATTATTTATAGAAAAAAAATGTATATAAAGAATAAACATCCTGGGAGCAATCACAGCCCACCCACAGAAAGCTCTGTTGGTGGGCAGAAAAGGGGGTGGGGGGGAATCACTTGTGTGCTGAGTTGTACAGCCATGCAGTGAGGCCTTATAGCTGCAGTGGCCTATTTTGTAAAAAATGGCCTAGCCACTGGGGGGTTTAAGCCCGTGATCCTTAATGGTTAAAAGTGTTTAGTGCTCATGCCTGCATAGATGTGAGGTGATTTGGATGCATAAGGGGGTTTTGATAAAATATTAGAAAGGTTGCAATGTTTTTTTTTTTTTTTATTATTATTTAGATAATAACCTCAGTAGGGGGAAGTCCCTGGATGATCCAGAGGCTTCCTCAATCCTCCGCAATCTCTCTGCTGCTGTGTTTCCCTCAATGTAAAAGTGCAGCCACACTATGCAGGTGCCAGTGGTTTTGCTCCTGTGCAGCAGCACGCAGACACTCGTGCATGGAGAAAAAAGCAATGCATGGAGAATAAAGCTGTGCATGAGCAGCCTTGTGCTACTGCGCAGGAGCAGGATGTACTTTGTGCGTGTGCAGAGTGGCCACTTTGCAACTGCATAGTGCGAACATACTTTTTAACTTTTACTTAAAAAAAAGAATATAAATAGCCTGAACAATGCTTCAACTAATCATACTTAACAATTTACATTAAATAAAATGTATTGATTTATTTAAAGAAAACTGATCAGTTGTCTACATCTTAATGTTATTTTGCAAAGTTGTATAATATAAAAACTGACTCAAATGCAAGAATAACATTAACCTAGAGCACAACCTGCATGGATTACCCAGGCAATACAAATAGCATTTTATTAGCAGTAGCAATGTAGCTGCATCTAAGTCAGTCTGGTACTAATGATCCATAGCGCCATCAGCAGGAATTCTCTTTTAAAAGTAGTTTTAATTAAAAAAAAGTTAAGTTAAATAGGATATTATGAAATATTGTCAGTGAGAGCAGATCACAATATGACAGCTAACAAGTTTTCAAAGTAGGAAAGAGAATTTTGTGCCGTGATGTATGTGTATTTAATACATTCCGATAATACATATGTTTTAGTGTCAACGCTAGAAAATAATAGAAAAAAGTAAATGAATGAGGATAAAGGTTCCATTTTAAGATACGCATATTCACTTCCTATCGGTAAAGGAGTCTATGAAAAATGTGGGGCTATTAAAAAATTTGATAAGATTTGGTTCAGATGGTTGGACGTTCATAAAAATGACCTAATTTAGGTTAACTTAACCCTAATCTGGATTCGGCATAGACAGGTTTGCAGTAATCTGTGATATTGTGTGAATGGGAGTGCTGCTCTGCTCCACTGTAATTGTTTTGTTGTATGTGTTTGTGCCGTCCATATCGGCAACTTTTGTTGTTAAAAATTCAATAAAATTTCACTTTAACCACTTGAGGACCACAGTGGTAAATCCCCCTAAAGACCAGGCTGTTTTTTTCATAACTGGCGACTGCAGCTTTAAGGCCTAGCTGCAGGGCCGCACAACACAGCACACTAGTGATTCCTCCCCTTTTCTCCCCACCAACAGAGCTCTCTGTTGGTGGGGTCTGATCGCCCCCCTTGTGTTTATTATTTTTTTATAAATATTTATGTTCATATTTTTTAAATATTTTTTTCTATTTCTGTGTTTCTTTGTTTTTTCCAATCCCCTCCCTCCCCCCAGCCGGCCAATCACGGCGAACGGCTATCATAGGCTTCTGCCTATGAGAGCTGATTGCTCTCTTGTCCCCCAGGGGGACAGCCGTGTCACACGGCAGTCCCCAGTACAGCGCTGCTGCTGATTGCAGCGCTGTACTAACAGTCTCCTGAGCGGCGATCCCTGCTCGGAGACTGAAGGCAGGGCAGAGCTCAGCCCCCCAAGCAGGAGATGCACGCAGCCTGCGCGCAATCTCCTGCAAACTGCAGCCCCAGGACTTGATGCCGATTGGCGTTAGGCGGTCCTGGGACTTCCACCGCAGCCACGCCCGTTGGTGTGGAGCGGTCTTAGAGGAGTTAAAAAAGGTATGCATATTCATATGAGATTTCTAAGAAGATTTGAGGAGAGGGCTTTCCAAATTTGCGAATTTCGTACTGAACATATTATTATGTATGCATAGAACACTGAAAGAAACTGTCCATCCTCTACTGACCTATTCATTGCAGTTCCATCTATTGTGATGTTATTGAAGAACCTCCAACTTTGATCAGCTCCTTCCATTTGCTTTTTGTTCATATTGGGGAATGTTAATGAAGTTTTTACCTTGCTGGCTAGGGGTTAATTTACATAAAAAAGGTCTTGGAACTGTCTTTTAATCATACTGTAAACACACATTTTGTTGTTAACAATAAACACTTTTTAACCAATGGAAAACCACCTTATGTTAGTGAATGGAGAAGAAGAGAATAAAAGATGGGTCAGGCCTAAGTCAGGCAGCAGAATACCAGAGATTTCCCAGGAATACATCCTACCAGGTAACTATGACTATTCTGATTTACTTAGTTGTAATATTAGTCTAAACATATTGTAGTTTGGATTGTATTGCATTATTTTGCTTTCTTTAGTTTGCATTTTAAAGATAAATTATGTTAATAAGTGTGATATTGCATAAGTTAGTTAGTGTAATTCTTATGACTGCGTGGCACATGTGTGGGTTTTATATTGTACAAGAGTGTACCTGTTAGAAAAAGATCACTAAGGCTAGTGTTAGGCCTGAGCTATACTGGAGAGATTTTTGGGGGCAAGTGATTAAAATATTAAAATTTTTGCTAACAGTTGCTCTTTATGTCAATTTAGTTTGTTGATTTTAAAATAAAGTGTAAATAATGTTATTGTACATAAAGAGATTCTGAATAAATCCCACAGGCAAACATAATTTGATTAACAAACTAGGGATAATAAAAGGGATTTATAGTTTATCAGAGTTTAATAATCAGTCACAATGTGATATGTAGATCAGTTATAAGGTAAAATTAATATATTCATTTCCTGCATTAATATCTAGTGCAGTCCTGCCCTGATTATCTTTACGTAGACAATGTAATAATGTAATATTTTAAAAGATTGGTAAAACATATTTTGGAGGGCAATAGTGAAATAAGGACTAAAGACTGAGGGTTGAGAATGAGTGGCCAGAGGGCACATTAATCAGAGTCATCTCAGGGTAAGTGGTATGAGGAATAGTGGCATGAGGTAGTAACAAAGCACTCCCTGGCAAGCACCTATACAAAGATGCCAACAAGCCTGATTTTTATGGCACATGGTTCTGGCAGCTGGAGAGTGCACTTTGCATATAAATAAAAGAGGCTTGTGTTCATTTTCGAACTATTATTACTGTTGTTATCAATATTGTTAACAATATTATAATACCAGCCTAGCATCAGTAATATGTATATAATTATTATCAATGCTTAATTATCTTCAACACTCCTAATGTTAAATTGAGCTTAATCTCCTAAAACTATCAAATCTTACCTCGTACTAACCTATCTAATAACACTAACTCTCCTATATCTAAGCCACACTAACACTCCTATAACTAACACTCACCTGAACTTGTTACCTTGTTGTTACCTTGTATCTCCTAGCACTAACCCTGCTATTACTAAGCACAACACTAGCCTCTATAGATGAGCTCTTCAGCTTCATCATAGCCAATAACATTACTCCGGTATACATATAGCCGATAGCAGTACTTGTCTGTATCAGCACTGCACCCAATCAGGAGTATGCAGCGCTGACTGCCCAACCCCACCACTTGCTATGCCAATAGCTGGAGTTCAGCTATATAATAGTCGAAGCTCAGTATCAAATTAAATTACTCAGTGCTCCATAGCTGCACATTTACATTGTGTTCTATAACAGCACCTGATTTTAAAGACTAACTGTACATGCAAATTAACTGCTTTGGTGCACTTCTTTTCAGGGAGTGCTTTTGATCATAAACAAAATCCTGAGAAAACCCAGAAGGACGCAGACACATCTAAAACCTGTTGGTGAGAGATTCAGAGCTGTCAGCTACTAATACCCACTGTAAGTAGGGATGGTCAGAATGCCAATTTCCGATTCCGCGGTAAATCCGCATTCCGCCATTGCCAATTACCGATTCCGCTTTCAGATACCAATTTCCGCAATCCAATGCTGAATTTCCGCTGGAAATCGTGGAACCGACTTTAACATCGATTTTCTCAGTTTCTTGTTCAGAAGATTCTGTTTACTAAACCCTGAAAATTTGGTGTTTCTAGGACTTACGGGGGCTTTGCTATTAACCACTAAAGTCGTCGGATTTTTACTGTAATGTAAAATGCAGAAAATAGGCAGATGCAGATTTTCTGCATTTTACATTGCAGTAAAAATCTGCCGACTTTAGCGGTTATTAGCAAAGCCCCCTTAAATCCTAGAAACACCAAATTTTCAGGGTTTATTAACCTGAATCTTGTGAACAAGGTGCAAATAAAAGTTTTCAAAAAGACGTTTTAGTTTTTGAGAAAATCGATGTTAAATTCGGGTGGAATTTCTGCAATTTCCGGCGGAAATTTCCGCGATTTCCGGCGGAAATCTGCCTACCGCACTTGCATTACCGATTTCCGCATTCCGATGCGGAAATGCAATTTCCGATCGGAATTTCAGAAATTGCATTTCCGCGGAATCCGAATGAGCATCCCTAACTGTAAGCGACATCTACATAGGAAAAATACATTTAGGCCTCTTTCACAGTGGGACGGTGCGTTTGATGCGACGTTAAAGTCGCACAACGTGCCCCTAATGCAGCGCATGTAGGTTATAAAATTGGATGTTATGTGTCTCTTGGTGCGCTGTTTTCATCGCATATTGATGGAACGAAAACGGCGCATGCGTTACATTTAAAAAAAAAACATTACTGAGCATGTGCAACACACATAATGCAGCAAATGTATTGCTAAATGCACAGCATGCAGCACTCTCTAAATATTGCTACACGTTACACACAACGCAACGTGTGCATTGTGAATGTCACACAGACTTTGCATTGCTGTGCGTTAGTCTGCGTTGGAACATTTAACAACTTTAACGTCGCACTGTGAAAGAGGCCAAACAGTGCATTTTACTCCGGGGCAAATGTAACTCTATATGTGAATATGCAAACATAATTTTCAATTGTCATTTTAAATTAATGTACAAAAGCAAAAAAAAATCATTGATTTGCGGTGAATCCAGGAATGTGTAATATGTTGGAACCTTCCAAAAATACTACTTTAATAATATAAAAGTTTGTATTTTGTTTCTTTACACTGTTTTTTTTTTATCCTGAGAGGAATTATAAATGAGTTTTATATATCCGTTCTATTGCTGTTGATTAATTATATGTCAGGCTAAATTGATCCTCCAATGTACAAATCTTATTTGTTTTTTTTTTATTGCATGAAGGCAAACCAATTATGCCACAACATTGTATCTGTTCTTATATTGTGGCCACAAAAACTTTCCTTTTTAAAGGGGTTCTGTGGCATGTTAATAAAAAACAAATACCTGGGGCTTCTATCTGCCCCTGCAGCTGTCACGTCCCACGCCGTCCTCCTACGATCCTCCGTTCCCAACCACTGGCACCAGTTAATTATATGACTAAGAACACGTGTCTCCGGGAGCTTCCTGCGCAGGTGCAGTACCAGGTTTTCTTGTACTGCGAGTGCACAGTAAGCTCCTAATGACGTACATGGGAGCCGCAGTCGCATTAGAAGAATGATTACACCGGGACCGATGGCATGGAATGAAGGATCATAGAGGACAGCACGGGACATGACAGCTGCAGGGGGCTGATTGAAGCTCCAGGTAAGTGTCACTTTGTTTTTTTCTTAATATGTCACAAAACCCCTTTAAGTTAAAGGATACCTGATCTGAGCCAGTAGAGAAAAATGGAAATTATAAGTGTGTGTAGGTAGGGGTGCAGATGCTTACTGCACATCCCAGGTGCCAGTATCCCCCTCCATTGTGCATTAAAAGGCCCAGTTCGGTATCCCTAGTCAGTATGCTCAGCATCCTTTAACTGGGCATACTATGCTGCGCTTGCACAGTATGTCAGGTCAGCAGCCTTGTAACAGTGTTCACCGCTTGTCTCCTTCTATGTGTGTATTCGTACATGCGGGGAGCACAGTCACAAAGCTGCCCACCTACTGCACATGCACAGCGTAGTATGTCCACATCATTAGGCACTGACCACTGTTAAGGAAAATTATTCCAATTACATTTTTTAGAGGTGACAATTTTTCTGTGTAATTCTTGTAAATGACGATCTAATAAGCCACATTATGGATTATCATGTGCTAATTTCAAGTGTCTTAAAAGGGATTATCATCTGAAGTGTAGTTTTATAATAGAATAGGGATGATCGTAAATGCTGATTACCACTACCGATTTACTCCTTCTACGTATTTCCACATTCCCATGCGGATTTTCCACCAAAAATAAATGTTCACATTCTCTGATTTACTTATTCATTGTAAGTCTTCTGAAGTTCTGATTGGCTTAAAATTACAGCATATCGGTAAATGGAGTTCTGTCAAAAAACGCATTATCTGATTGGCTTATAATTACCCAATATCGGTAATGCAGATTTTCCATCAACATTTTTGCCTAAAATCCGCATTCACTGATTGGTTTATTCATTCTGAGTCTTCTAATTTGCTTAAAATTACTGCATATCGTTAAGCGTAATTTCCACATAAATTTTCACATTTCTGCAAAAATCTGTGTTCCACATTAGTGTTTCCAAGTTCCACATCCCGATGTGGAAATACAGATTTCCAATCTGAAATGCGGCAATTGCATTTCTGTGGAATCAGAATGAGCAACCCTATAATAGACCAATTTTTTTGTTTGATACACTGTTAGAGCTTCTGGTAATATAGCAACAATAACATATAATATATTCAATTGCAGGAGCAAAAACTATCTCCAGCAGCCCATGATGAGTCACAGAGGAGACAAGTTGCATCAGTGCTCAGAGTGTGAGAAAAGCTTCACTCGTCCATCACATCTTATTAGACACCAGAGGAGTCACACTGGGGAGAGGTCATTTATCTGCTCAGAGTGTGAGAAAAGTTTCAATCGAAGGTCAAGTCTTAAAGTACACCAGAGGATCCACACCGGAGAGAAGCCATTTTTGTGCTCTGAATGTCAAAAATGTTTCAGTAAGAAGGGACACCTCATGGCTCATCAGAGGATTCATACTGGGGAGAAGCCTTTTTCCTGCTCAGAATGTGACAAATCTTTCACTGAGAAGTCAACCCTTATAAGGCATCAGTTGATTCATACCGGAGAGAAGAATTTTTCCTGCTTTGAATGTCAGAAATGTTTTGCCACAAAATACAGCCTCATAGAACACCAGAGGATTCACACAGGAGAGAAGCTGTATCCTTGCTCAGAATGTGAAGAAAGTTTTACTTTCAAAGCGAGCCTCAAATACCACCAGGTGATTCACACAGGAGGGAAGCTGTTTTCTTGCTCTGAATGTGATAAGTCCTTCAGCACTCAACAAGCATTAAGTATACATCTCCGGATTCACACTGGAGAGAAACCATATAAATGTAGAGAATGTGATAAAAGGTTCTCACTGAAGGAACATCTTACTCTGCATCACAGAACTCACACAGGAGAAAAGCCATTTAGTTGTTCAGAATGTGACAAGAGCTTCTTATGCCAGTCACATCTGAGAAGTCATCAGAAGATACATGAGCGAGTGGATGTGAGCCTGTGAAATGTGTTTTAATAAACATGTTGCTGAAGCATCAATGGATTACGATCATTGATAAGCAGAACAGATTTATTAATTAACATGTGATTTGGGGGTTGATGCCCACAGACAGTGCACAGCAATATTACCATTACTGCCGGCAGCAGGTTACCGTGAGTTCCATTATTAGTATGACTTGTGGTACCCATGGAAAATGATCATTGCTACAGTAAGAACATTACTAATGCTTGTTATTGTAGCAACACCAGCAGTACTTAAGCACCACAGGTTGCGCTAATAGCAAAACTTGCAGTAACTTGCTGCCAGTAGTAGTGGTAATATTGCCCCCCACTGTCTGCATACAGCAATATTACCGCAGCTTCATGCACCTCTAAGAAGCTTAATCCACCATCAGAGATCACAGGACAGGCAGAAAGTACATTGTTTTTGGTGACATATTAAGACAATCACAAATGAAGTGAAGTTTGATGAGCTGGTACATGGGAATCTGGACAGTTTATTAAATATTCATTTACATTATGTTCACAATGAACTCTAATAATAGAATACACATTTAATCAGTGTGTTATGTACTGATAGGTTTATGATCTGTAACTTTCCTTAAAATGTATTATCTATTGTTTACTTTGATGGGAAGTGATTCTACATTTTTTTTATTTCTGTATTTGCATGAATTTGTGCTTAGCATTGGGATTAGATAAATGATGTCAACTTGGAGTTTAAATATATTTTGAGGCCCCGATTGACATACGGTGGTGGGATAATTAGAGTTTTGTATATGTTTTGATCTGATGTGTATTTTATCTGCTCATTGATGGAGGGTTTTTATGTGATTTATGTTTGTTTTAATAAAAACTGTGATTTTTTTAAAACATTTTTCTGCACGGAAAATATTGTTTGAATTGTTATTCTATAAGATGTGTTTTCAGTTTGATAAACCACAGCATTCTCTATTAAACAAAAAAACACCATATCAGAGATGATTCAACTAGGGTTACCCCATTTATTCAATCAGCTGAATATACAGAAAGACCAGCTCAGTGTTTCAGGACAGAGCACTGGGCACCTGAGTAAGGGAGCATGGGTCAAATCATTGTTCTGGTCTTTTTATATGTTCTACAGGCTGAATTTTGGGGATAGACCTGGCTTCCTGCCTTTTTCAGTGTTATATCTGGGTGTTGTGGTAATTAGGAATTAGTGAGAACACCTCTCTGGCAGTTTACATTTTTTTTCTTGAACTTTGGATGGTTTTGTTGTTTTTTTTGCAAGACAGTTTTGCATTAAAATCAAGGGGAAAACTTTAGAGGTCAAATGCGTACTAGAATTGCCAAAATTGCTAAATATGTTAAAGCATACCAGAGCCGAAAAGCATTGGAGAAACAAAGGAGCAGGCATGTAGCGGGAGCTGTCCTGATAGCCAACACTCTACTGTTATCTTCTGTCTTCCTCCTTTCTTACCTCAAGACCCCTGGCAGCCTCTTCTGGGTCGCCGGGAGTCGCCGGAGTGGTGACCATCAGCACAGCTTCCCCTAAATGCCTGCTCTCCCCATTCCTCTATACTTTTCAGCTGTGGTGTCCTTAAAGCTAATGGGAACCCATACTTAAATAAAAAAGAGTCAGATACTCACCTAAAGAGAGGGAAGGCTCGGTCCTAATGAGCCTTCCCTCTCCCGGTGCCCTCGGTACTGCACTAGCTCCCCCATTCACATCCCCCACCGAGGGGACTTCGTAAGTTTTTGGGAGCCGAGTCCTCCCAAAGACAGGTAGCTCCATTCTGCGCATACGTGAGTGCATCATAGAGGGTGCTCACATGTGCGCAGTGTAGAGTGGCCCGTCTTCGGGAGCACTCAGGCTCCCGAAGTATTTCCAAAGCCTCCCTTTGGCCGGGAAACAGCGGTATTTGACCGAAATGGTCGAATACCGCTACAGGGGAGCCAGTGCAACAGCGGGGACTGGGAAAGGAGAGGGGATGCTCTATGGGACCCAGAGCCTCCCTCTCCTTTGGTGAGTATCTGACTTTTTTTATTTAAATATAGGTTCCCATTCACTTTAAAGGAGAACAGTGGTAACTAGGGAAGATTAAAAGTGCCCTTAAAAAAGGAGCTGTCAGCCATAATATCTCAGATAAAAAAAAAAACACTTATACAAGTAGATATATACTTGCTCTACTTACAGAACAGATATGTATTGCACTGTCCACGTTTTGATTTCCATGATTTTTTTATTGTAAAAAAAGAGAAAATCCTTTTTAGGATACTCCATTTTAACTGTGTCTATCCTGAAGCCAATCCTGATGTCATTTTCTCACTTAATCTCCTCTGCCTGATTGTGTATGCACTGCCTGCCCTCCTCCCAGTCTTCAGGCACTCCCACCTAGCTCTGCAATAGAGAGTGCAATGTCTCAACATAGGATATATTGGCCAATCAGAGAGGAACAGAGGTGTGGGAGGAAAAAACTTTAGGGAAAGAGGCTTCAGCCAATCAGACTGCATTAAGTCTGAGAGTAAAGTAAAGAAGCAAAAAAGACAACCCAGCATGCCCTGCAACTTCCTTTGTGCGTCAATGTACCAAACCAGAGTCAGGAAAACTGGGGAATGATTTATCAACAAGAAAAGTAAAAGTGATTTTAACTTTAGGATTGCCTAGTTAGCATCCGTAGTACTTGTTTACCAGAGAAAAATAAAGAATTGTTTTTTTAGTTTATGCCAGACAGTTACCCTTTAAAGACCTTATGGATAATTTCCCTAAAATTGGATTTAAAGTGACTGTATTTAAAAAAACAAACAGTAAAATGACAGAATTTGTAGCTGATTTACAGGGAGCGATTAATCTGTTTATCGGATGTGGGACTGCAAGCAAAGTGCAGCAGGATTGTACAACCTACATGATGCAGATGGTGCGCATAAAACATAACATGTTTTTGAAGCAGTTATGTACTCTTACCCAACAAAGAAAAAAGTCTTTTAGGGCCTGAACACAGTGCTGCGCTTGTGCTGCGCTTTTCAAATCACATGCGCTTTTTAATTGCAAGGTCTTTTGAAAAATAATGAGAATCATGAAGACCTGTACACACTGGTGCGATGCGCTTTTTCTATTCTCATGAAGGCTTGCGATTTTAAAATCGCATGCGATTTCAAAAGCACAGCAGTGTTTTCAAGCCCATAATCTTCTTAATTAACCTAGGCTGACCAGGTGTCCTCTTTTCCCCGGACAGGTCCTCCCAGGTTTTTGAAATGTCTCCGGTGAAGAGAGCCGAACACAGTGCGAGTCAGAAGAGCCGATTGAAGAGACAGAGAGACGAACAACCAAGACTCAGTCTAGTGTTTTCCCCAGAGCCTATCAGCTGGGCAGTAGTGTTGTCCGGATCATGAATGATTCGGATCTTTGATCCGGATCTTTTCTGTGAGTCCAATCATTCGAATCATTCAATCATTGTGATGATCCGGATGATTCGACTCACAAAAAAGATTCGGATCAAAGATCCGAATCGTTCATGATCCGGACAACACTACTGCCCAGCTGATAGGCTCTGGGGAAAACACTGGACTGAGTCTTGGCTGTTCGGCTCTCTGTCTCTTCAATTGGCTCTTCTGACTCCCTATGTGTACGGCTTTCTTCACCCGGGACATTTCAAAAACCTGTGAGGACCTGTCTGGGGAAAAAAAGACACCTGGTCAGCCTAAATTAACCATAAATACTTACCTGTACCTGTGTAAAAAATGTTACCACGTCAATCTCCTCAGAAATTATCCCACACCAATATTGTCTAATGAACTTGATTGAAGATCTTTTCCCCACACCCACCACCACTCACCACAGCTCCTCGATGCAGCTCTAGCTATACTAGTAGGGATCCTCCTGATCCCCATCGATCTGTTAATAGACCAATGGGAAGCCTTGGAGCCAAATTTAAATATGCTTTTTGGCTCTAGCTAAACTGTAGTATAGCTAGAGCTCCATCCTCACTGTCCTCAGTAGCTCCCACGCTCTACTGTGTACAGGGGCATTGCTATTAACCGCTAAAGTTGGTGGCCAGTGACTTATTAAATTTTTTACAAAAATGTTTGTCAAATGCAAATGGTAAACAGCCTAAGTTTGCCAGGAACTGTCCACCGGTGATCTGTTCGGGCCATTCCTACTGCAGGGCAAAGCAGTGAGATAAGTGGATGCAATATGCATTTGCTGCACCATTTTAATTAGCTTATAGACATTTTGAAAGCCTGCATAAAAGTCAGGTGTTTTTTTTTTCTATGCAGCATAATTACATAACAGAAGAATATCAGTTTACTTTGCACCTCTATTTCATAGATGCCATTTTTCACAAACTTTGAGAAAATAGAATTATGAATATATGACACACATACAGATGTCTTGAAGATGCAGAAATATTATGCTCAAGGTTGGAGGACCTGAGAAGAAGCATTGTCAGTGAGAACGGTAGCAGTGTGATGTCCAGCCAGCTATGGCCATGGAGAATGCATTATAAGAGTTCTAGCATATGCACTTGTGCCACAATAACTCGGTATTGATCAGTATCCTGGTCGTTACTTTAGTCTGAGTTATTGTGGAACAAGCACAAACGCTGGAAATTTTATAAGACAGATTCAGTCTATGGAGCAGGTGAGCATTATTGGAATCATGTGTGACTCTTGCCAGTGAAACTGATACACACAGGGAAAAACAATGTGCCACTTTTGACACAGAAATTCAGGCAGAAATGAAATGCCCAGGAGGTTAATTAGCCAAGGTGCTGGCTTACTGAACAAGAAGAGCCAAGATTCAAACCCAGGTTGCATGTGTTTGGTGGTAATGGTGGTAAGTGTCAGCTCAGGACACTAGCAGATGACTGACCTGTAAAAGCAGCAGGAGACCACATTGCTGGCTGGCATCATAACCTGCATGACATTATAAATATATGACACCCATAAAGGTGTCTTGAAGATGCAGAAATATTAGGCTAAAGGACGGAGGACCTGAGATGGAGCATTAGTTAGTAGAGATGGCCCGAACAGTTTGCCGGTGGGCAGTATTCGGCAAACATTGGGCTGTCCACTGTTTGCATTGAACACAATAAAAAAAAAAAAACTTCACGCTCCCATTTTTCCCATAGTCTTTAATGGCAGGCAAGCGGTCGCCGATTTTATCGGTTAATAGCAAAGACCCCTTACATGCTAGAAACACCAAATTTGCAGGGTACGTGAAGGAGCCCATGGGTACAAGAGAAAAAAAAATAATATAGTTGTTGAGAAAATAGATTTTAAAGTTTTATAGGAAAAAAGTATACTTTTAAATGTGGTAAATAACAGAAAATGTAGAAAACCTAACAGTAATGTAAATGTACATATATCAAAAGGAAGAACAATGAATTTCATGACAGGGTTTCTAGGGGGACCCCTGGAAACCCCTCCAGAGTCTCAACGCTTTGGACAGGGATCACTATACAGCCGCAATATGGCTGTATAAAGATCCCTGGCAACTTTACCTATTTTTGAAAACGTAAAAAAAAATGTACAGAGTGTGGGAATTTTTTAAAAAAATGACATGGGATCCCGCTCCAGAACCTTTTTAACCCCTTGTTCCCCATGCAGTATGGGATGACCAGAATGTGGAGCCCCGGCCGAGTGGGGCTTCACACCCTGAGCTATACCAGCCTGCATGGTCCAATCCGTGGGGGGCGTTGACTCCCTGGGGGATTCATGGTGGCATAATGTGGCATCTGGAGACCCCCAGATGCCAACCCCCCTCCCAGGAATAATTAGTATAGGGGTACGAAGTACCCCTTACCTATTTCCACCAAAGGGTTAAATGAAATAAAAACACAACAAAGAAAAAACTCCTTTATTAATCTTAATTAACCAGAAATTCTTACCTGTACATTTAACCTCCCTGGCGTTAAGTCTCCCTAGGATTTTTGTGTAGAAAGTGATCTAATTAATTTTCATAACCATTTTTCCTGTAACTTGCCAAAATGTGTCAAGCAAGGGTCTAGTATACAGTGCAGGAGAGTATTGATGTGTATGCACGCCAAATACTGTTCACAGCATGTTTTGCATTGATGAGTATTTCCATCAATCAATACCGCTAGGGAGGTTAAAAAAAAAATCCCATGCCAATATCCTCGGAAAAAACCCACACCAATATTACAGGTTGATTGAAGATCTCAGCCGGCCGAAGCCAAACACACCACCCCGGCCACAGCTCTCAGCTATACTGTAGCTGTATAAAGATCCCTGGCTAAAGCGTTGTGACTCCGAAAACCTGTCATGAAATTCATTGCTCTTTCTTTTGATATATGTAAATTTACACTACCGTTAGGTTTGCTACATTATCTGTCATTTACCACATTTAAATGTACACGTTTTGCCTATGAAACTTTAAAATCGATTTTCTCAAAAACTTTAAATTTGGTGTTTCTAGGGAGCTTTCACTATTAACTGTTAAAGTCGGCAATATAAGTCTATGGAGCCCGCTGAGAACAACCGGTTCGGGAACTTAAGAGGAAATTTGCGTTTGCAATTCATGAACCCAAAATCTGATGTTCGCGACATCTCTATTAGTCAGTGAGAAGAGAAGCAGTGTGACATTAGGCCAGCTATGGCCATGGAGACTGCATTATAAGAGTTCTAGCATATGCACATAACTCGGTATCATCAGCATCCTGGTCGATACTTTCGTCTGAGTTATTGTGGCTCATATGCTGGAACTTTATATAATACAGATTGAGCCAATGGAGCAGGTAGTTGGAATTGCGTGTGACTCTTGCCAGTGAAACTGATACACACAGAGAAAAACAATTTTCCACTTTTGACACAGAAATCCAGGCAGAAATAAAATGCCCAGGAAGTTAAATAAATGCATAAATGCATAGTGTTCTTTTCTCATTGATGGCATTACACACACCTCCCCAGTGGGAAAAGGAGGAAGAATTTGTAGCGCTGTGAAGATTCTTAATTTGGTTTTATAGAAAGTTGTTGTTTCTCCAAACAAGCTCAGGTGAAGAATATATGCAAAATAAATAGACACTACAAGCTGGAGAATAACATTAGTGTTTGAATGGATCCTTAGTGAATCCTTAGGGAATGTAAATAAAGAAGTATTTTGTGTGTGATGCTGTAAAGCTTTCTTTCAATTGTTGTCGATTGCCCCTCCCTCCAAAACCTGATCAGTAATTTTTACTTGTGTACTCTTTAGAAATCTTCATTTTCCAATAATTATAATCAATTCTCAATGTCAAATTGGCTTCTGTATTATTTTATAATATTATAATGTTTAAATTTGAAGAATTTAAATAGTGCTTCCACATTCATCAGTACCTTTGACAGTATAAAGTCACCATAGACTATCCTTACATGGATTTCCATAGCATTTGGTATTCGGTGAAACACTGCGTTTCTATCAAGTGTGACCCCTGCCGCTCTTGTTGCGGGTCATGTTGGCTCTAATAGTCTGTTGCTCTTAAACATTATCAGTAATTTACTAGTTTTATCTGCACAGATATTCATGTTACTTTAATAACATAATGTTCTCAATGTTGGTTCTGTATTATTTTATAATGTTAATGTTTACATTTTGAGTATTTATATTGTGCTGACATATTAATCAGTTCTTTTGACAGTATATAGTCTGGTCCCTAACTGCTCCTGCTGCAGAAATTTTGGTGTTATACATCACAAGATACTTTTAACTACTAGTCGACGGGTGTGACCATGGCGGCAGCCCCAGGACCACCTAAGGCCAATCGGCGTTAAAGTCCTGAAGCGGGAATTTGCAGGAGATCGCACATGATGATATCCGCTTGGATGACAGAGCTCCGCTCCTCCTTCAGTCTCCTAGCGGCGATCGCCACTAGGAGACTGTTAGATGACAAAACAGCTGTCTATTTCATCTATACAGCGCTGCGATCTATGGCAGTGCTGTACTAGGGACTGCCGTGTGACATGCTGGGATGCAGGAGAACAATCAGCTCTCATTGGCTGAAGCCTATCACAGCCGATCGCCGAGAAAGCTCTGTTGGTTGGCAGAAAAGGGGGAGAATCATTTGTGTTGAGTTGTATGGCCCTGCAGTTAGGCCTTAAAGCTGCAGTGGCCTTTTTTGTAAAAAATGGCCTGGTCACTAGGGGGTTTAAACCCGTGGTCCTTAAGTGGTTAAAGCTGTTTAGTGCTCACGCCTGCATAGATGTGAGGTGTTTTGGATGCATAAGGGGGTTTTGATTAGAGTTGGGCCGAACCTCCGATTTTAGGTTCGCGAACCCTGTTCGCGAACTTCCGCGAAAGGTTCGGTTCGCGAAAAAGTTCGCGAACCGCCATAGACTTCAATGGGGAGGCGAACTTTCAAAGTTTTAAAAAATTCTATCAACTGGAAAAATGATAGAAAACATGTTTCAAAAGCTCTAATACCTGGAGCCACACCTAATTGAGTGAAATACACATCACTGCTGGAGGACCAGCCCACCCTCCCTCCTCCAAGCAAGGTCCTTTATACCATTTGCCTACCTACACTAATTAGTTATGGGACAGCTGCTACACTCTCTGCTAGGGAGATTTTAATACCTCCCTCCTCCCTCCTACCGGAGGGAGGAGGGTCTCTTCTGCCAGGGAATTATACTATTTTAAAAACCAGTATACATCATACCATAGCTGGTACATCATACCATAGCTGGGAATACATACATGAGTATACATCATACCATAGCTAGGAATCGAACCCAGATCTCACTGTGTGGTGGACACGTCACCCTAAGCACTGTACCACTACAGAAGTAAGTAAAACTAGCCTAAAATTTAACATTTATGCTCAATGCAATAGAACCATTAGGTTTCTTAAAGGAGAACTGTAGTGAGAGGTATATGGAGGCTGCCATATTGATTTCCTTTTAAGCTATACCAGTTGCCTGGCAGCCCTGCTGATCTATTTGGCTGCAGTAGTGTGAATCACACCAGAAACAAGCATGCAGCTAATCTTGTCAGATCTTACAAAAATGTCAAACACCAGTTCTTACCATAGCTGGGAATCAAACCCAGATCTCACTGTGTGGTGGGCACGTCACCCTAAGCACTGTACCACTACAGAAGTGAAGCTAGCTTAAAATTTAACATTTATGCTCAATGCAATAGAACCATTAGGTTGCTTAAAGGAGAACTGTAGTGAGAGGTATATGGAGGCTGCCATATTGATTTCCTTTTAAGCTATACCAGTTGCCTGGCAGCCCTGCTGATCTATTTGGCTGCAGTAGTGTGAATCACACCAGAAACAAGCATGCAGCTAATCTTGTCAGATCTTACAAAAATGTCAAACACCAGATCATACCATAGCTGGGAATCAAACCCAGATCTCACTGTGTGGTGGGCACGTCACCCTAAGCACTGTACCACTACAGAAGTAAGTAAAACTAGCCTAAAATTTAACATTTATGCTCAATGCAATAGAACCATTAGGTTTCTTAAAGGAGAACTGTAGTGAGAGGTATATGGAGGCTGCCATATTGATTTCCTTTTAAGCTATACCAGTTGCCTGGCAGCCCTGCTGATCTATTTGGCTGCAGTAGTGTGAATCACACCAGAAACAAGCATGCAGCTAATCTTGTCAGATCTTACAAAAATGTCAAACACCAGATCATACCATAGCTGGGAATTGAACCCAGATCTCACTGTGTGGTGGACACGTCACCCTAAGCACTGTACCACTACAGAAGTAAGTGAAGCTAGCCTAAAATTTAACATTTATGCTCAATGCAATAGAACCATTAGGTTGCTTAAAGGAGAACTGTAGTGAGAGGTATATGGAGGCTGCCATATTGATTTCCTTTTAAGCTATACCAGTTGCCTGGCAGCCCTGCTGATCTATTTGGCTGCAGTAGTGTGAATCACACCAGAAACAAGCATGCAGCTAATTTTTCCTTTTAAAATAATACCAGTTGCCTGAATTGCCTGCTGATCCTGTGTCTCTAATACTTTTAGCCACAGCCCCTGAACAAGCATGCAGATCAGGTGCTCTGACTGAAGTCAGACTGGATTAGCTGCATGCTTGTTTCAGGGTGTGATTCAGCCACTATTGCAGTCACAAAGATCAGCTGGACTGCCAGGCAACTGGTATTGTTTACAGGAAACAGCCATATCACTCTCAGTTAAGGTTCCCTTTAAAGGAGAACTGTAGTGAAAGGTATATGGAGGCTACCATATTGATTTCCTTTTAAGCAATACCAGTTACCTGGCTATCCTGCAGATCCTCTGCCTCCAATACTTTTAGCCCTAGACCCTGAACAAGCATGCAGCAGATCTGGTGTTTGACATTTTTGTAAGATCTGACAAGATTAGCTGTATGCTTGTTTCTGGTGTGATTCACACTACTGCAGCCAAATAGATCAGCAGGGCTGCCAGGCAACTGGTATAGCTTAAAAGGAAATCAATATGGCAGCCTCCATATACCTCTCACTACAGTTCTCCTTTAAGCAACCTAATGGTTCTATTGCATTGAGCATAAATGTTAAATTTTAGGCTAGCTTCACTTACTTCTGTAGTGGTACAGGGCTTAGGGTGATGTGTCCACCACACAGTGAGATCTGGGTTCGATTCCCAGCTATGGTATGATGTATACTCATGTGTGTATTCCCAGCTATGGTATGATGTACCAGCTATGGTATGATGTATACTGGTTTTTAAAATAGTATAATTCCCTGGCAGAAGAAACCCTCCTCCCTCCGGTAGGAGGTAGAAGGGGAGGAGGGAGGAGGGAGGAATTAAAATCTCCCTAGCAGAGTGTGTAGCAGCTGTCCAATAATTAATTAGTGTAGGCAGACAACTGAGTCAAATGGTATAAAGGACCTAGCTTGAAGGGAGGGTGGGCGGGTTCTCTAACACTGAAAGCAGTGTGTTTGACAATAACATGTCTGCTGACAGTGAAATGGAGGCTAAAAATTTTGCTCAATACAGCATTATGGGGCGAATCGAACTTCCGCAAAAGTTCGCCTGATGCAGGCGAACGCGAACCCCCAAAGTTCGCCTGGAACCGTTCGCAGGCGAACCGTTCGGCCCAACTCTAGTTTTGATAAAATATTAGAAAAGTTGCAATGTTTTTTTTTAAATTTAGATAATAACCTCAGCAGGGGGAAGCCTCTCTGGATGATCCAGAGGCTTCCTCAATCCTCTGCAATCTCTCTGCTGCTGCATTTCCCTCAATGTAAAAGTGCAGCCGCACTGTGCAGGTGCCAGTGGTTTTGCTCCTGTGCAGCAGCACGAAGACACTCGTGCATGGAGAAAAAATCAATGCATGGAGAAAAAAGCTGTGCATGAGCAGCCTTGTGCTACTGCGCAGGAGCAGGATGTACTTTGTGCCTGTGCAGTGCGGCCACTTTGCAACTGCATAGTGAGCACACACTTTTTAACTTTTACTTAAAAAAAAGAATATAAATAGCCTGAACAAGGCTTCAACTAATCATACTTAAACATTTACATTAAATGACATTTATTGATTTAAATTAAAGAAATCTGATCAGTTGTCCGCATCTTAATGTTATTTTGTGAAGTTGTGTAATATAAAAACTGACTCAAACGCAAGAATAACATTAACCTAGAGCACAACCTGCATGGATTACCCTGGCCATACAATACAAACAGTATTTTATTATTAGCAGCAATGTAGCTGCATCTAAGTCACTTCGGTACTAATGATCCATTGTGCCATCAGCAGGAATGCTCTTTTAAAAGTAGTTTTAACTTAAAAAAAAGTTAAGTTAAATAGGATATTATGAAATTTTGTTAGTGAGGGAGGTCACATGATAGCACAGCTAACAAGTTTTCAAAGCAGGAAAGAGAATGTTGTGCTGTGGTCTACATGTATTTAATACATTCAGATAATATATATGTTTTAGTGTTAAAGCTAGAAATAATAGAAAAAAAATTAATGTATGAGAATAAAGGTTCCATTTAAAGATATGCATATTCACTTCCTATCCTTACAGGAGTCTATGAAAAACATAGTGCTATTAAAAAAAAATAGAAAATGTGGTTCAGATGGTTGGACATTCAGAAAATTGACCTAATTTAAGTTAACCGAACCCTAATCTGCATTCGGCATAGACAGCTTTGCAGTAATCTGTGATATTTTGTAAATGAGGGTGCTGCTCTGCTCCACTGTAATTGTTTTGTTTTGTTGTATGTGTTTGTGAAGTCCATTATCGGCACCTTTTGTTGTTAAAAATTCTATAAAATTTGACTTTAAAAAAGATATGCATATTCATATGAGATTTCTAATAAGATTTTGAGGAGAATGCTTTCTAAATTTGTGAATTTGGTACTGAACTTATTATTATGCATGCATAGAACACTGAAACTGTCCATCCTCTACTGACCTATTCATTGTGGTTCCATCTATTGTAATGTTATTGAAGAATCTCCCCCTTTGATCAGCTCCTTCCATTTGCCTTTTGTTCATATTGTGGAATGTTAATGAAGTTTTCACCTTACTTGCTGGGGGTTAATTTACATAAAGAAGTCATGGAACTGTCTTTTAATAATACTGTAAACACACCTTTTGTTGTTAACAATACATTCTCTTTAACCAATGGAAAACAACCTTATGCTAGTGAATGAAGGAGAAGTGAATAAAAGATGGGTCAGGCCTAAATCAGGTAGCAGAATACCAGAGACTTCCCAGGAATAAGGAGTTCCTATACTACATCCTACCAGGTAACTATGACCATTCTGATTTACTCAGTTGTAATATTAGTCTAAACACATTATAGTTAGGATTGCATTGTATTATTTTGCATTCTTTAGTTTGTATTTTTAAGATAAATTATGTTAATAAGTGTGATATTGCATAACCCAGTAAGTGTAATTTTTATGACTGGGTGGCACATGTGACGGTTTTATATTGTACAAAAGTGTACCTGTTAGAAGAATAGCAGTAAGGCTTGTGTTAGGGCTGGGCTATTCTGAAGAGATTTTTTGGGGGCATATGAGTAAAATATTTAAATTCTTGTTAACAGTTGCTCTTTTTTTTCAATTTTGTTTGTTGATTTTAAAATAAAGAGTAAATAATGTTATTGTACATAAAGAGATTTTGAATAAATCCCACCGGCAAAAATAATTTGATTAACAAACTAGGGATAATAAAAGGGATTTATAGTTTATCAGAGATTAATAATCAGTCACAATGTGGTATGTAGGTCAGTTATAAGGTAAATTAATGTATTTAGTTGCTGCATTAAAGCGGACCCAAACTGAACAATTTTTTTAGTTGCACCACTCTGACACATACAAAGATAAATAAACACTCCTTCAAGCCTATGAGCATTTCAGTGCACGCTTTTCACCCTTCTCTTTTTATAACTAGGATTATACTGGGAGCAGCCATTAGCAATTCCTCCATTGCCGGACACCACCTACTCCACCAGTTTGCCGGATTCTGTCCCGGCAATATGAAAGGAAGGGAGGGGTTCCTCCAATAAATGTAAAATATTTTATATTTGTCATCATGCAGCTGAAAAAAGGCTGCTATTTATTATTATAATTTAGAAAATAGATTTTATTTCTGAAATCTTGTATTTTTAATTTGGGTCCACTTTAATATCAAGTGCAGTGCTACCCTGATTATCTCTGCGTAGACAATGGCCTCAATTCACTAAGACCATGCTGGAGATAATAAGGCAAGAGAAAACTTACCTCCACGCAGTGAGAGAGTTATCTTATCTCTTTATTCCTTAAGTTACCTCCTCTGTAGTTATTTTCACATGCAGTTAATTAACAGCCTGTCTTTAACTTTAGAATTCTGGAGATATTTTAAGGATCAAAGAGTTAACTTTAGGTTTACCTGAGGTAAAATGTTTCCTGAATACTACATGCCATATCACCATTGTGATAACTCTAGAAACGTTATTAAGGACAAGAGATAAGCTTAGCAAATTGAGGCTATTGTAATAATGTAATATTTTAAAATAATGGTAAAACAAATTTTGGAGTGCAGTAGTCAAATAAGGACTAAAGACTGAGGGTTGCAAATAAGTGGCCAGAGGATCTATTAATCAGAGTCATCTCAGTGTAAGTGGTATGAGGAATAGTGGCATGAGACAGTATACAAAGATGCCAACAAGCCTGCTTTTTATGGTACATGATTCTGGCAGCTGGAGAGTGTACTTTGCAAATACATAATAGAGGCTTGTGTTCATTTTTGAATTATTATTACTGTTGTTATCAATATTGTTAACAATATTATAATAACAGCCTAGCATCAGTAATATGCATATCTAAGCCACACTAACCCTTCTATAACTAACCCTCACCTGAACTTGTTACCCTATCTCCTAGCACTAACTTAGCTATTACTAAGCGCAACACTAGCCTCTATAGATAACCTCTTCGGCTTCATCATAGCTAATAACATTACACAGCTTTACATGTAGCCGATAGTGGTACTTGGCTACATCAGCACTGCATCCAATCCGGAATCCCTGATGCTGACTGCCCAACCCCATCACCTGCTTTACCAATAGTTGGAGTTCAGCTACATAATAGTCAAACCTCAGTATCAAATTAAACTACTCAATGCTCCATAGCTGCACATTTGCATTGTGTTCTATAACAGCACCTGATTTTAAAAACAAATTGTACATGCAAATTAACTGATTTGGTGCACTTCTTTTCAGGGAGTGCTTCTGATCATAAAGATATTTCTGAGAAAACCCCAGAAGGACGCAGACGAATCTAAAACCTGTTGGTGAGAGGTTCAGAGCTGTCAGCTACTAATTCCCACTGTAAGTGAAATCTACATAGGAAAAATACATTTACAGTGCATTTTACATTTACAAATGTACTCCTATATGTGTATACGTAAACATAATTTCCAATTGTCATTTTAAAAAAGGGGGTTCTGTGGCATGTTAATAAAAAAAAAACACTTACCTGGGGCTTCTCTCGGCCCCTGCAGCTGGCATGTCCCGCGCCATCCTCCTACGATCCTCCGTTCCCCACCGCCAACACCAGTCAATTATTCGACTAACAAGACGACTAGTGTGCACTCCTGCTTGCGTCTGCAGGAGCTTCCTGCGCAGGCACAGTAGGAGGTTCTTTTGTACTGCGTCTGCACAGTAAGCTCCTAATGACGTACATGGTAGCCACAATCGCGTTAGAAGAATAATTAGACCGGGAGCAATGGCATGGAACGGAGGATCATAGAGGATGGCGCGGTACATGACAGCTGCAGGGGGCCTATTGATGCTCCAGGTAAGTGTCAGTTTGTTTTTCTATTAATATGCCACAGAACCACTTTAAGTTAAAGGATACCTGATCTGAGCCAGCAGAGAAAAATGGAAATTATAAGTGAGTGTAGGTAGGGGTGTAGATGCTTACTGCACATACCGGGTGTTGGCATCTCCTTCCATTGTGCATTAAAAGGCCCTGTTCTGTAACCCTAGTCAGCAACGTCCTTTAAACTGCATATATTATGCTGTATGACATATGTATAGTATGTCAGGTCAGCAGCCTTGTGACTGTGCTCCCCGCTTGTCTCCTTCTATGTGTGTATTCGCACATGTGGGGAGCACAGTCACAAGGCTTCCCACCTACTGCACATGCACAGCGTAGTCTGTCCACATCAAAGGGCACTGACCACTGTTAAAGAAAATAATTCCAATTGCCTTTTTTAGAGATGACAATTTTTTCTGTGTAATTCTTGTAAATGACGATCTAATAAGCCACATTATGGATTATCAAGTGTTAATTTCAAGTGTCTTAAAAGGGATTATCATCTGAAGTATAGTATTATAATAGACTAGGGATGACCGGAAATGCCAATTACCGCTGCCGATTTACTCCTTCCGCGTATTTCCACATTCCGATGTGGATTTTCCACTAAAAATAAATTTTCACGTTCTCTGATTAACTTATTCATTGTAAGGCTTCTGAAGTTCTGATTGGCTTAAAATTACCAAGTATCGGTAAGCGGAGTTCTGCAAAAAAACACATTTTCTGATTGGCTTATTCATTCCGACTTTCTGAGTCTTCTGATTGTCTTAAAATTACCCAATATCGGTAATGCGGATTTTCCGTCAAAATTTTTGCCTAAAATCCGCATTCACTGATTGGTTTATTCATTCTGAGTCTTAAATTTTCACTTTTCCACAAAAATCCATGTTCCACATTAGTATTTCCAAGTTCCACATTCCCATGTGGAAATACGGATTTCCAATCTGAAATGCGGCAATTGTATTTCTGCTGAATCTGAATGAGCATCCCTATAATAGACCATTTTTTTGTTTGATACGCTGTCAGAGCTTCTGGGAATATAGCAACAATAACATAAAATATATTCAATTGCAGGAGCAAAATGATGAGTCACAGTGGAGACAAGCCGCATCAGTGCTCAGAGTGTGAGAAAAGCTTCACTTACCAATCAGCGCTTATTAGACACCAGAGGAGTCACACTGGGGAGAGGCCATTTATCTGCTCAGAGTGTGAGAAAAGTTTCAGTCGAAGGTCACTGCTGAAGATACACCAGAGGATCCACACCAGAGAGAGGCCATTTTCTTGCTCTGAATGTCAAAAATGTTTCAGTCATAAGGGAAACCTCATGAATCATCAGAGGATTCATACTGGAGAGAAGCCTTTTTCCTGCTCAGAATGTGACACATCTTTCACTGAGAAGTCACACCTTATAAGGCATCAGAGAATTCATACTGGAGAGAAGCCTTTTTCCTGCTCAGAATGTGACAAATCTTTTACTAAGAAGTCACACCTTGTAAGGCATCAGTTGATTCATACTGGAGAGAAGAATTTTTCCTGTTTTGAATGTCAGAAATGTTTTGCCACAAAATACAGCCTCATAGAACACCAGAGAATTCACACAGGAGAGAAGCTGTTTCCTTGCTCAGAATGTGAAAAATGTTTTACTTTCAAAGCAAGGCTCAAATACCACCAGAGGATTCACACAGGAGAGAAGTCATTTTCTTGCTCTGAATGTGATAAGTCCTTCAGCACTCAACAAGCATTAAGTATACATCTCCGGATTCACACTGGAGAGAAACCATATAAATGTACAGAATGTGATAAAAGGTTCTCACAGAATGCAAATCTTACTCAGCATCAGAAAAGTCACAAAGGAGAAAAGCCATTTAGCTGCTCAGAATGTGACAAGATCTTCTCAGTACAGTCAAATCTGAGAAAACATCAGAAGATACATGAGCGAGTGGATGTCAGCCTGTAAACTGTGTTTTAATAAACATGTTGCTGTAGCATCACAGGATTATGATCTTTGATAAGTAGACCAGATGTATTAATTAACATATGTGATTTGGGGATTGATGCATGAAGCTGTAGTAATATTGCTGAACACAGACAGTGCACAGCAATATTATCGTTACTACCGGAAGCAGGTTACTGTGAGTTCCATTATTAGTATGATCCATGGTACTTCTGGAAAACGATCATTGCTACAGTAACACCATTACTATTGCTTGTTGTCGTAGCGACACCAGCAGTACTTAAGCACCACAGGTTGCGCTAATAGCAAACCCCACAGTAACTGTAGTAATGCTAATATTGCCCCCTACTGTCTGCATACAGCAATATTATTGCAGCTTCATGCAACCCTCAGAAGCTTAATCCACCATCAGAGATCATACAACAGGCAGAAAGTATATTATTTTTGGTGATATATAATCACAAATTAAGTGAACTGTGATCAGCTGGTACATGGAAACCTGGACATTTTTTAAAATATACATTAACATAATTTTCACAATGGACTGTAATAATAGGATTCTCATTTAATTAGTGTGTCATGTACTGTTAGGTTTATGATCTGTAACTTGCCCTTAAAATCTATTGTTTACTTTGATGGGAAGTGATTCTCCATTTTTTATTTCTGTATTTGCATGAATTTGTGTTCATCATCGGGATTAGATAAATTATGTCAACTTGAAGTTGAAATATATTTTGAGGCCCTGATTGACATACGGTGGCGGGATAGTTAGAGTTTTGTGTAAGTTTTGATCTGATGTGTATTTTATCTGCTCATTGATGGAGGTGGTTATGTGATTTAAGTTTTTTTAAATAAGAACTTTAATTTTTTAAACATTGTTCTGTGCTGCTGGAAATCTTGTTTGAATTGTTATTCTATAAGATGTGTCTTCAGTTTGATAAACCACAGCATTCTCTACTGAACAAAAAAAAACATATCAGAGATCATCCAACTAGGGTTACCCCATTTATTCAATCAACAGAACATAAAGAAAGACCAGCTCAGTGTTTCAGGACAGAGCACTGGGCACCTGAGGAAGGGAGAGTGGCTCATATCATTGTGCTGGTCTTTTTATATGTTCTACAGCAGGCTTTCTCAACCAGGGTTCCTTGAGTGCTCTGCAGGGGTTCCATGGCATTTCCCCTCATCATGGGGTAAGTATAATAGGGCACATTATAATAGGTGGTACTTTAACAAGATGTACTAAATTGGGAGGGGGGGCTCAGGAGACAGTATAATGAGTGACAGTGTAATAGGAGGTACTGAAATAAACAGTCACACATACTTTTAAAGACCATGCCTCCTGAAAAATAAATGCAGGGGTTCCTTAAGATCAAAAAATTGTTTGCAGGGGTTCCTTAAGATCCAAAAGTTATTTGCAGGGTTCCTCCAGGTACCTAGGTTGAGAAAGGCTGTTCTACAAGCAGAAATTTTGGGACAAACCTGCCATCCTGCTTGTTTTTCAGCAGTGCATCTGGGTGTGGTGGTAACTAGGAAGAGTGAGTACACCTCTCTGGCAGTTTCTTTTTTTTTTTTTTTTTTTTTTGAACTTTGGCTGGTTTTGTGATTTTTCTGCAAGACAGTTTTGCATTCAAGTCAAGGGGCAAACATTAGAGGTCAAATTCATTCCAGAATCGCCAACATTTCTAAATATGTTAAAGGATACCAGAGCTGAAAAGCATAGGAGAAACAAGGGAGCAGGCATGTAGCGGGAGCTGTCCTGATGGCCAACGCTTCCTCCATTATCATCTGCCTCCCTTCTTTCTTACCTAAAGCATAGGAGAAATGGAGAGCAGGCATGTAGCAGGGGCTGTCCTGATGGCCAACGATCCATCATTATCCTCTGTCTCCCTCCTTTCTTACCTAAAGAGCCCCGACAGCCTCTTCTGGGTCGAGAGTGTGTGTGTGTGTGTGTGTGTGTGTGTGTGTGTGTGTGTGTGTGTGTGTGTGTGTGTGTGTGTGGTGTGTGGTGTGTGGTGTGTGGTGTGTGGTGTGTGGTGTGTGTGTGCCGCGATCACTCAAAAACACCTTGACCGGAGTCTCCACACTTGGGACAGTTGGTCAATTGGTGACCGAGTTTACAAATCCAGGAAAAAAGTGGGTGGATCATAAAACAGCCTATCGAATTTCAGCCATTCATTTTAAATGGGAAAATGTAAACTGCAGCCATTCTTACACTGTAAAAATCAAGATAGGTTGCGCTGGCAGGGCCGTATCTACTAAGAGGCACCCGTGGGCCGGTGCCATGGGCGGGTCCTCGGGGGGGGCGGCCACCTATAGTTCATTTATTTTTTTTTTTATTTATTTTTTTTTTCTATTCATAAAAAAAATTTTTTAATTTTTTTTTTTTTGCTGAGCGGGGGGGGGGGGGGGGGGGGGGGGGTTGGGGGGGCGAGCGGCGGAGAGGGCACTTACAGATAAGGGGAGCTCGCTCACCCCCGCCCTCCAGCAGAGTGGCTGCGGCCGGCCAGGACATAATCCTTAACTCTGCATGCCGCCGCCTGGTCTAGTGACGTCACTAGACCAGGAGGGGGCATGCAGAGTTAAGGATCTCGTCCTGGGCCTGGCCAACAGCTGCCACTCTGCTGGAGGGCAGGAGCCCGGGAGACACGCGCCGCTGGCAACTGCAGCCCAGCTACCCAGCCAGGAGCCAGCTCGCCCAGCCAGGTAGGTACCCAGCCAGCCCGCATGCCCAGCCAGGTACCCAGCCAGCCCGCTGCCCAGCCAGGTACCCAGCCAGCCCGCTGCCCAGCCAGGTACCCAGCCAGCCCGCATGCCCAGCCAGGTACCCAGCCAGCCTGCTGCCCAGCCAGGTACCCAGCCAGCCCGCTTCCCAGCCAGCCCGCATGCCCAGCCAGCCCGCATGCCCAGCCAGGTACCCAGCCAGCCCGCATGCCCAGCCAGGTACCCAGCCAGCATGCCCAGCCAGGTACCCAGCCAGCCAGCATGCCCAGCCAGGTACCCAGCCAGCCCGCTGCCCAGCCAGGTACCCAGCCAGCCCGCATGCCCAGCCAGGTACCCAGCCAGCCCGCTGCCCAGCCAGGTACCCAGCCAGCCCGCTGCCCAGCCAGGTACCCAGCCAGCCCGCATGCCCAGCCAGGTACCCAGCCAGCCTGCTGCCCAGCCAGGTACCCAGCCAGCCCGCTTCCCAGCCAGCCCGCATGCCCAGCCAGCCCGCATGCCCAGCCAGGTACCCAGCCAGCCCGCATGCCCAGCCAGGTACCCAGCCAGCATGCCCAGCCAGGTACCCAGCCAGCCAGCATGCCCAGCCAGGTACCCAGCCAGCCCGCTGCCCAGCCAGGTACCCAGCCAGCCCGCATGCCCAGCCAGGTACCCAGCCAGCCCGCTGCCCAGCCAGGTACCCAGCCAGCCCGCTGCCCAGCCAGGTACCCAGCCAGCCCGCTGCCCAGCCAGGTACCCAGCCAGCCCGCTGCCCAGCCAGGTACCCAGCCAGCCCGCTGCCCAGCCAGGTACCCAGCCAGCCCGCTGCCCAGCCAGGTACCCAGCCAGCCCGCTGCCCAGCCAGGTACCCAGCCAGCCCGCTGCCCAGCCAGGTACCCAGCCAGCCCGCTGCCCAGCCAGGTACCCAGCCAGCCCGCTGCCCAGCCAGGTACCCAGCCAGCCCGCATGCCCAGCCAGGTACCCAGCCAGCCCGCTGCCCAGCCAGGTACCCAGCCAGCCCGCTTCCCAGCCAGCCTGCTGCCCAGCCAGGTACCCAGCCAGCCTGCTGCCCAGCCAGGTACCCAGCCAGCCCGCATGCCCAGCCAGGTACCCAGCCAGCCCGCTTCCCAGCCAGGTACCCAGCCAGCCAGCATGCCCAGCCAGGTACCCAGCCAGCCAGCATGCCCAGCCAGGTACCCAGCCAGCATGCCCAGCCAGGTACCCAGCCAGCATGCCCAGCCAGGTACCCAGCCAGCCAGCATGCCCAGCCAGGTACCCAGCCAGCCAGCATGCCCAGCCAGGTACCCAGCCAGCCAGCATGCCCAGCCAGGTACCCAGCCAGCCAGCATGCCCAGCCAGGTACCCAGCCAGCCCGCTGCCCAGCCAGGTACCCAGCCAGCACGCTGCCCAGCCAGCCCGCATGGCCAGCCAGGTACCCAGCCAGCCCGCATGGCCAGCCAGGTACCCAGCCAGCCCGCATGGCCAGCCAGGTACCCAGCCAGCCCGCATGGCCAGCCAGGTACCCAGCCAGCCCGCATGGCCAGCCAGGTACCCAGCCAGCCCGCATGGCCAGCCAGGTACCCAGCCAGCCCGCATGGCCAGCCAGGTACCCAGCCAGCCCGCATGGCCAGCCAGGTACCCAGCCAGCCCGCATGGCCAGCCAGGTACCCAGCCAGCCCGCATGGCCAGCCAGGTACCCAGCCAGCCCGCATGGCCAGCCAGGTACCCAGCCAGCCCGCATGGCCAGCCAGGTACCCAGCCAGCCCGCATGGCCAGCCAGGTACCCAGCCAGCCCGCATGGCCAGCCAGGTACCCAGCCAGCCCGCATGCCCAGCCAGGTACCCAGCCAGCCCGCATGCCCAGCCAGGTACCCAGCCAGCCCGCATGCCCAGCCAGGTACCCAGCCAGCCCGCATTCCCAGCCAGGTACCCAGCCAGCCAGCATGCCCAGCCAGGTACCCAGCCAGCCCGCTGCCCAGCCAGGTACCCAGCCAGCACGCTGCCCAGCCAGCCTGCATGGCCAGCCAGGTACCCAGCCAGCCCGCATGGCCAGCCAGGTACCCAGCCAGCCCGCATGGCCAGCCAGGTACCCAGCCAGCCCGCATGGCCAGCCAGGTACCCAGCCAGCCCGCATGGCCAGCCAGGTACCCAGCCAGCCCGCATGGCCAGCCAGGTACCCAGCCAACCCGCATGGCCAGCCAGGTACCCAGCCAACCCGCATGCCCAGCCAGGTACCCAGCCAGCCCGCATGCCCAGCCAGGTACCCAGCCAGCCCGCATGCCCAGCCAGGTACCCAGCCAGCCCGCATGCCCAGCCAGGTACCCAGCCAGCCAGCATGCCCAGCCAGGTACCCAGCCAGCCAGCATGCCCAGCCAGGTACCCAGCCAGCCCGCATGCCCAGCCAGGTACCCAGCCAGCCCGCTGCCCAGCCAGGTACCCAGCCAGCCCGCTGCCCAGCCAGGTACCCAGCCAGCCCGCATGCCCAGCCAGGTACCCAGCCAGCCCGCATGCCCAGCCAGGTACCCAGCCAGCCCGCATGCCCAGCCAGGTACCCAGCCAGCCAGCATGCCCAGCCAGGTACCCAGCCAGCCCGCTGCCCAGCCAGGTACCCAGCCAGCCCGCATGGCCAGCCAGGTACCCAGCCAGCCCGCATGGCCAGCCAGGTACCCAGCCAGCCCGCATGGCCAGCCAGGTACCCAGCCAGCCCGCATGGCCAGCCAGGTACCCAGCCAGCCCGCATGGCCAGCCAGGTACCCAGCCAGCCCGCATGGCCAGCCAGGTACCCAGCCAGCCCGCATGGCCAGCCAGGTACCCAGCCAGCCCGCATGGCCAGCCAGGTACCCAGCCAGCCCGCATGGCCAGCCAGGTACCCAGCCAGCCCGCATGCCCAGCCAAGTACCCAGCCAGCCCGCTGCCCAGCCAGGTACCCAGCCCACTGCCCGCTCGCTTAGCCAGGCAGTGGCTGGAAAGTGTAATGGTTAAGGGCTCTGCCTCTGACACAGGAGACCTTGGTTCAAATCTCGGCTCTGCCTGTTCAGTAAGCCAGCACCTATTCAGTAAGAAGTTTCTTGGGCAAGTCTCCTTAACACTGCTACTGCCTACTGAGTGCGCTCTAGTGGCTGCCTCGCAAGTGCTTTGAGTCCAACAGGAGAAAGGCGCTATACAAATACTGCAATTAATTACTCAGCCAGCCCACTGCTTGCTCACCCAGCTACCCAGCCAGCCCACTACCCGCTCACCCAGCCAGGTACTCAGCCAGCCCACTGGTGTTATGCTGCCCACTGTGTGATTTACTGCTGAAATGCTGCCCACATTGTGATTATTTTCTGGTGAAATGTTGCCCACATTGCAATTATTCTCTGCTGAAATGTTGCACTCATTGCGATTATTTTCTGGTGCAATGTTGCCCACATTGCGATTATTTTCTGGTGCAATGTTGCCCACATTGCGATTATTTTCTGGTGAAATGTTGCCCACATTGCAATTATTCTCTGCTGAAATGTTGCACTCATTGCGATTATTTTCTGGTGCAATGTTGCCCACATTGCGATTATTTTCTGGTGAAATGTTGCCCACATTGCAATTATTCTCTGCTGAAATGTTGCACTCATTGCGATTATTTTCTGGTGAAATGTTGCCCACATTGCGATTATTTTCTGGTGAAATGTTGCCCACATTGCGATTATTCTTTTCTGAAATGTTGCACTCATTGCGATTATTTTCTGGTGAAATGTTGCCCACATTGCGATTATTCTTTGCTGAAATGTTGCACTCATTGCGATTATTTTCTGGTGAAATGTTGCCCACATTGCGATTATTCTTTGCTGAAATGTTGCAATCATTGCGATTATTCTTTGCTGAAATGTTGCCCACATTGCGATTATTTTCTGGTGAAATGTTGCCCACATTGCGATTATTTTCTGGTGAAATGTTGCCCACATTGCGATTATTCTTTGCTGAAATGTTGCACTCGTGATTATTCTCTGCTGAAATGCTGCACACATTACGATTATTTTATGGTGAAACGCTGCCCCATTATGATTATTTGGCACCTATGGGGGGGCATCCAAATTCTCGCAAGGGGGCCCAGTGATTTCTAGTTACGCCCCTGACTACTACCTAAACTGGGGATACCTATAGACCTGGATATCTATACTGGGGACACCTATAGTATGTCTACATTTGGACACCTATAGACCTGGCTACTGTACTTATACTAATTTATATAGCGCCAACATATTACGCAGCGCTGTACAGAGTATGTATTGGTTTGTCATATAACTGTCCCACAGAGGGGCTCACAATCTAATCCCTACCATAGTCATATGTCTATGTATGTATCGTAGTCTAGGGCCAGTTTTTAGGGGAAGCCAATTAACATTATACTTATCTGTATCGTATGTTGTTGGGATGTGGGAGGAAACCAGAGTGTCTTAAGGAAACCCACACAGACAAAGGGAGAACATACAAACTCCTTGCAGATGTTGACCTGGCTAGGATTCGAACCAGGAACCCAGCGCTGCAAGGCGAGAGTGCTAACCACTACGCCATCATGCTGCCATACCACTGTACTATATTGCACTTACATCTTTAGCAGTACTTCACGGAGTACGTAGTCATGTCACTAACAATCCTCTGAGGAGCTTACAATCTAATTCTCCCATAGTCTAATGTCCTACCATATTATTATGTATTTATATAGCACTGGCATCTTCTGCAGCACTTTGCAGAGAACATAGTCATGTTACTGACTTTTCTCAGGGGAGCTCACACTAATACCTACCACTATTTTGTGCGAGAGAACACTGGCTAGTGTGTGTGTGTGTGTGTGTGGGGGGGGGGGGGTTTGGGGAGGGGGGAACATTTCCTACTTGCTTTTTTAAAGAGACTCTGTAACATTAAAAAGATCCCCTGGGGGGTACTCACCTCGGGTGGGGGAAGCCTCCGGATCCTAATGAGGCTTCCCACGCCGTCCTCTGTCCCACGGGGGTCTCTCCGCAGCCCTCCGAACAGCCGGCGACTGTGCCGACTGTTAGTTTAATATTTACCTTTGCTGGCTCCAGCGGGGGGCGCTGTGGAGGCTTTCCGTTCCGAACTACACGGAAATACCCGATCTCAGTCGGGTCCGCTCTACTGCGCAGGCGCCGGAAACTTGCGCCTGCGCAGTAGAGCAGACCCGACGGCGATCGGGTATTTCCGTGTAGTTCGGAGCCGACAGCCGTCAGAGCGCCTGCGCTGGAGCCAGGAAGGTAAATAATGACGTCACCGCTGCCCGGACTCCACGGAGGGCTGCAGCGAGACCCCTGACGGATGGAGGACGGCGTGGGAAGCCTCATTAGGATCCGGAGGCTTCCCCCACCCGAGGTGAGTACCCCCCAGGGGATCTTTTTATGTTACAGATCCTCTTTAAGGTCACTTTACTTATACCCAGGGAGAAACCATGGTCCCACTGACTTTGGGCTGCACTCTTACTAGGATATTTTAATTGGCCACACCCACTGTGTTATGGACACGCCCACTGCATTCTGTGGCCACGCCCATTTTTCGCCGCGGCGCGCTTCGCGCGCCGCCAACTTTCTCCTGGGGGGGCGCCATAGGTTTGGGGTGCCTAGGGGAGCCCCAACCCTAAATACAGCCCTGTGCGCTGGGTCTATATCAATATGTGTATTAGGTCAAAAGTGTATATATATATACACACAACATATAATCATAAAATATATATTTATTTAGGAATATTTAATTCATATAATCACAGTCTAAAAAGCGTTAATATATATGGAACACAATATAAATCACAGAATAAAAATATCAATGTGCTTAATATATCACATATCATTTGCACATCCACTCACTCAATCGTACCCGGACCATCCAATGTGTGCAAAAAATGTTGTGGTAAAAATAAAGATAAAAAGTATCAAGTTGAATGGGACAGCGATACAAAATCTCCGTGTAAGAACAGTTCATATTGATTGTGTAAAAGTTCCTGCTGTCTTGTATCAGTATCGAAAGGCTATAGTTCTTTAGTGCAGATCCTTTTTAAGTATATCACAGGGTCAAAAGTTCTGTTCTATAAAAAGTATTTAGCATAAATCACAATTGGCTCTCAAGTTTAGGTAGACACTCCGTAACAGATTACCTCTGTGGTGCCAGTGAGTTGTATGTGTCGCTTAGCATATACTCACACTCCCAACTAGGTATCCGGTGGTTGTTCAATCGGTAGATCACTCGACAGGTCAGAGCTCCGGCCGGTAGCTCAATGGCCTGTATCTGTAGTATCAGCTCTCTCCTCCCGTGTAGTTCCGCTTTGCGCTTGGATGACGGCAAGTAGTACTTACGGGTGGCGGCTGGTTCACTTCCTGGTGACGTCACCTGCGTCTCACGACTTTGGTTGCTAAGTTGCTAGGTTACCGTTGTTATGCGGTGTTTGCTTAGGAGCGTACTTAGATGTTCCCAGGCAATTGTAGCGTCTTTATTGTTGCAACTCCTGGCGTGGGATGCATAAAAGTGGGCTAACGCGTTTCAGCGGTCTCGGTCGCCTTTCTCAAAGCCAATTCTTTGTGAACTGTCCACCACGATGCTGATATAGTGTCCTAATCCCTCCTCTCATTCTGATAGTTCCTCCTGGGTCATAGAGGGAGAATGAATTCATTTAATGCTGCGTTATGTGCAATATAAGACATATTGTTGCAAATGATTTCTTACTGTATAAAAATTATATATAAGAACGAGAATTAATAGTCAAATGAAGGATAGAATATAAAAAATGTTCTTTTAATACTGAAAAATGTATACAAATATATAAATATATAAAAGGCTGAGGAGGCTTGAATTCAGTTAGATTTCATACCGATTCTGACTTTTAGAACTCAGACCAGTGACAGGCATCTCCTCGCGTGGATGAGCATAAGTGCACACACATATTGATATAGACCCAGCGCAACCTATCTTGATTTTTACAGCTTTATCCTTTAAGTGTGGGGAAGTGGGAACCCACCTCTAACTGGTTAGCAGCGGGCGAAACAGATACCATAGGGAACACCCACGAGCGCCCTCCAAATTAATTCAGCCATTCTTACACTGTTGGTATGGTTTTCAAACTTGGCACACTTGGTCACTGAGTGAATGAGATTAAGATTCAGGAAGATGGGTGGAGCTTACAATAGCCAATCAAAATTCACCTATTGGTTTTCAAGGGGAATATTTAAACTGCTGCCATTCTTACAATATTAATGGCAGAGGCATCAAACTAGCTACAGTCGGTCATTGGGTGACCGGGGTCCAAATTCACTAAAGGGGTGGGGCCAAAAACAGCCAATCAGATTTCCTTGGTGGATAAACTGCTTCATTCACACATTTTTGATGCCAGGAACCTGAAAGCTCACAAACTTGGTCATTGAGTGCCTGTGTGTCCAGGTTACAAAAAGACTGCGGAGCCAAAAACAAATTTTACTGAGAAAATATAAACTGTGCCATTCTTACATAGTTAATGGCAGGGTTCTCAAACTTTGCACAGTTGGTCACTAGGTGACTGGGATTAAAATTCAGGAAAATGGGTGGAGCCTACAACAGCCAATCAAAATCCACCTGTTGATTTTTAAGGGTAATATTTAAATTGCTGACATTCTTATACTGTTAATAGCAGATGTCTCAAACCTGGAACAGTTGGTCACTGGGTGACTGGGGTTCAAATTCAGAAAGGGGGCAGAGCCACAAATAGACAATCAAATTTGTTTAATTTCAATGGGAATAAACAAATTATTGATACCAAGGACCCAAATGCTCATAAACTTGGTAATTTGACTGTCAAGGTTAGAAAAAGTGGGTGGCACCAACAACTACATTTTTTACATGGCAGGGTTCCTAAGCTTGACACAGTTGGTCACTGGATGACTGGGATTAATATTCAGGAAAGTGGGTGGAGCCTACAGCAGCCAATTAAAATTCATCTATTGATTTTCAAGGGGAATATTTACATTGCTGCCATTCATACACTCTTAAAGGATACCGAAGTGACATGTGACATGATGAGATAGACATGGGTATGCACAGTGCCTAGCACACAAATAACTATGCTGTGTTCCTTTTTTTCTTTCTCTGCCTGAAAGAGTTGAATATCAGGTATGTAAGTGGCTGACTCAGTCCTGACTCAGACCGACAGTGACTACCGTGTGACCCTCACTGATAAGAAATTCCAACTATAAAACACTTTCTTAGCAGAAACTGGCTTCTGAGAGCAAGAAAGAGATAAAAAAGGGAATTTCTTATCAGTGAAGGTCACACTGTAGTCACTTCCTGTCTGAGTCAGGACTGAGTCAGCCACTTACTGACCTGATATTTAACTCTTTCAGACAGAGAAAGAAAAAAAGGAACACAGCATAGTTACTTGCGTGCTAGCCCCTGTACATACACATGTCTATCTCATCATGTCACATGTCACTTCGGGAATCCTTTAATGGCAAAGGCCTCAAATCTGGTAAATCAGTTCCTGGGAGACTGGAGTAGTTTCAATTCTGAAAAGGGGCAGGCCAAAAACAGCCAATCAAATGTGTTTAATTTTAATGGGAAAATGCAACTTATTGATGCCAAAAACCCCAAAGCTCATAAACTTGGTCATTGAGTGACTGCATGTCAAGGTTTGAAATAATGGGCTGAGCCAAAACAACTAATTTTTTACCTGGGAAAATATAAACTGCAGCCATTCTTACACTGTTAATGGCAGGGTTCTCAAACTTTGCATAGCTGGTTACTGTGTGACTGGGATTAATATTCAAAAAAGTGGGTGGAGCCTAAAATCCAATCAAAATTCACCCTTTTGATTTTCAAGGGGAATATTTAAATTACTGCCAATCTTGCATTGTTAATGGCACAAGCCTCAAACCTGGTACAGTTGGTTATTGGGTCACTGGGGTTCAAATTCAGAAAGAGGGTGGAGCCACAAACAGCCAATCAGATTTGTTTCATTTCATTGGGAAAATACAAATTATTGATGCCAAGGAGCCCAAAGCTCACAAATTTGGTCATTGAGTGACTGTGTGTCCAGGTTACAAAAAGTGGGTGGAGCCAAAAACTAATTATACTGGGGAAATATAAACTGCAGCCCTTCTTACACTGGTTGTGGCAGGGTTCTCAAAATGTTCCCAGCTGGTAGCTGGGTGACTGAGATTAATATTCATGGACGTGGGTGGAGCCTATACTAGCCAATCAAAATTCACCTGTTGATTTTCAAGGGAAATTTTTAAATTGCTGCCAATTTTACTCTGTTATTAGCAGAAGCCTCAAGCCTGCTACAGTTGGTCATTAGGTGACTGGGGTTCAAATGCTGGAGAGGAGCACAGCCACAAACAGTCAATCTGATTTGTTTAATTTCTATGGGAGTATAAAAATGTTTGATGCCAAAGACCCCAAAGCTCACACACTTGGTCATTGAGTGTTTGTGCGTTAGGGTTAGAAAAAATGGGCGGAGCCAACACCAGCCAAATACATACCCGGGCAACGCCGGGTCACCAGCTAGTGTACCAAATTAAATTTGAGTAAATTGGGGAAGTAATAGTGATTGTTAACTTTTGGATTGCCTGGTTAGCATCCTTATTACTTGTTTACCAGATAAAAATAAAGAATTGATTTTTTATTTTATGCCTGACAGTTACATATTAACCTTCTGTGGACCGGCAGCCTATCCCCCTTTAAAGAGAATCTGTATTGTTAAAAACACACAAAAGTAAACATACCAGTGCGTTAGGGGACATCTCCTATTACCCTCTGTCACAATTTCGCCGCACCCCGCCGCATTAAAAGTGGTTAAAAACAGTTTTAAAAAGTTTGTTTATAAACAAACAAAATGGCCACCAAAACAGGAAGTAGGTTGATGTACAGTATGTCCACACATACAAAATACATCCATACACAAGCAGGCTGTATACAGCCTTCCTTTTGAATCTCAAGAGATCATTTGTGTGTTTCTTTCACCCTGCAGTTCTCATGCACTGAAGTTTCAGGCTGCTCTTTTCTTCCTGCAAACAGCTTTGCCCTTGTCTGTAATTCTTCAGTATGTGAAAGCCCAGCCAGCTCAGAGGACGATTTATCCAGCTTGTAAAAGATAAGAGAGAAGAGAGAAGCTGCTCTAATGTAAATAACACACAGGCAGTGTGCAGAGAGGGGCCTGGAAGGGGGAGTTCATAGCAGAACCACAACACTGAAGAACTTGGCAGCCTTCCAGACACAGGCTGACAAGTCTGACAAGAGAGAGATAAGTTGATTTATTACAGAGACTGTGATAGTACAAAGTGCTGCAGTAAGCCAGATCACATTAGAATAGCTTTTGGAACTTGTAGGATGATAAAAAACAGGATGCAATTTTTGTTACGGAGTCTCTTTAAGGACCAGTGTATTTTACATGCAGGGGGCACATTTGGGGGGGTCAGGCAGCCAGATTCCCAGTATAGATAGCTAGGCATTGCTGTCCCCAGTATAGCCAGGTGTCCCCAATATAGCCAGCAGCCATTACTCACCTCCCTGGGTCCTGCGATAAGCAGCATTAATTAATGAATTGTCATCAAGCCAAGACCCAACATAAGAGTCAGAGTGAGCAGAGATGCCGGCCAGAGCAGAGGGGTGCAGTGATTGCCGGGGGAACGTCAGGAAGGTGAGTGGATCCTCTTATTCCCCTCCTACCACCGCTGTTCTGATAGGGATCACTATGATCGGCCGGCATGCAGGGGTGCTCGGATACCCCTTTTTAAAATCTGAATTGATTCGGATTCAGATCCGGATACCCAGATATCCGGAGCTGATATTCCCGAATCCGAACGTTCTGATATCCGCGATCGTTCGGATATCCGAACGTATTATCCGCGGATATCTGACCTGTTCGGATATCCACATAGAAAACCGGAAGTGGCCTCTAAATTGCTTTTAAAACAATTTTTAGGGTAAATGATGCATGCAGCATCATGTTTTATCAAAGAGAAACACTAATTGATTATGTGGAGAGTTAAAAACACACACACACAAAAAAAGGCTGTCAATTAACATCAGGATTCAGGACTAGGTTCCAGACAGCGGTCGTGCAGCCCACATTGTGTCCAAAGTCCAACCACACAACTAGGACATCATAGTTTTCAGCCCAGACACCTCCAAAAAAACGACACTGCAATTGTGTTTGGGGTTAAATATAGGTGGTGGTATCAGCAGCAGTGGCCTGTGGCACCGTGGCAGTGGGAGCCAGAGCCAGCTTGCTTCAGCCTCTTGAACTCCTCATGCTCAACAACATGTTTTTTTGGCCAGATGGGTGATGAAGCTGGAAGTGCCATACTTGTAGTTGTCACAACCTTTGCTCATCTGTAGTTTGCACACATTGCATATGGCAAACTTGCTGTCCAATGAGGGCAAAGTGAAAACCCGCCAGATTGGGGAGGTGAAGATTCCCCTGTGGCCTGAATGGGATGCTGCTGCTTTTCTCCCTGTGGCAGTTGGGGCTTGAGTGGTGCGGCTGGTGGTAGCAGCAGAAGGCTGTGGGTCCCGCATTCCACGGCCACTGTCTGCAATGCTGATCCTCCATGCCAAACCCACCGACGCATCCTCCTCCTCAGAGTCAGAGCTGACATCCCCATCCTGTGGATGGTAGTCACGGTCCTTCATCTCCTATCAACATCATACCCTTCTCCTCAAAACCCAGAATATCCTCCTCAAACTCCTTGCGGCTAACAGCCCTGAGTTTGATCGTGGCGCCTGGAGCGAAAAGCTCGCTGACTGAGGGTAGGCTGCCCGCTGGGGTCGACACTGACACGGCAGACCTTCTGAGGGTGGCCGCAATGTTGCTCCCTGTCCTCTTGCCCTTGCTGCCCCTTCCCTGGCTGCCGGTGCCAGCAGACATAGTACAACTTATACGTGATGATGTCATCAGATGATGTGGGGTACTTGTACTTTAATAAAATCGGAGTTGGACTTTAAAGCAAATCAGCACGGAGTGACAGACCACAGAGTAGAGGACAGTGCACACTATTTGTCTGTCACACTGACTCTGCTCAGCACAGTAACACTGCAGTAATCTGTAGTAAGCTAACACAGTACTGCTCTAACAACTAACTGCAGTACTAACTATATACTGTACAATAACACAGTAATCCTATTCCCTAACCTATACTGTCCTGCTGGCCTGCACAGCACACACAGACACAGACAGGACCTAACTGAGTGAATGAAATCAAAAAATTACAAGCTAGCTAGCTAAAAAAAACAATACAACAATAGTGTAGTGAAAGTGTTTAGCACTCAAAGCGTTAGGTTTATCACTGTATACAGCACTTGCTAAGCCAGAAGCACTGGAGCATGTCTCTCAGTGAGCAGCCACACAAGCAAGGACGATATGTCTCATCATGCCAGCCCTCCTTATTATACAGGGGGGCTGGCCAGGGTTCCCTTCTGTGATTGGATGCTAGGGCTTATTCTGGGAGCCCTCTGATTGGCTCAATGAGGTCAGGTGGGGCTGGCCAGGGTTCCCCTCTGTGATTGGTTGCTAGGGCTTCTGCTGGGAGCCCTCTGATTGGCTCAACGATGTCAGCTCCTTAGTTACAGTAATTGGATCCGGATCTCTGCGGATATCCGCAGAGATCCGGGTATGCGACCAAATATCCGCATAGCGCTATGCGGATTTCAGCCCAGGTATCCGGAATCTGAATCCGGTCGGATAGCGCTAAAAAGTTTGGATATCCGGGTTACCCGGATATCCGGAATCTGGATGAGCGTCCCTGATCACATGATGAGGAGCCAATTGCCATGGCTCATAATTACTGAGAGGAGATGTCAGCTGTCATGTGAAAGCTTAATCTCCCTTCTCAGGTGCGCACGATCACAGTGGGAGTGAGATGAGCAGGTAGGCAACATAAACCCTACGCTGCATCAGAGTTAAGCAGCCACAAGTGTGGCGTAGGATTTACTACAGGTGGTCCCCAGAAGGTTAAAGACCTTATGGATAATTTGGATTTAAAGTGACTATATTTTTTTTAAACGCAGTAAAATGACAGAATTTGTAGATGGTTTACAGGGAGCAATTGATCTGTTTATGGGATGTGGGACTGTGAGCCAAGTGCAACACACAGATGACAGCACATGCAGATTGTACAACCTACATGATGCAGATGGTGTACATGAAACATGACATGTTTTTGAAGCAGTAACATACTCTTACCCATTTTCACAAAGGACTAAATGAAATAAAAACACAACAAAGAAAAAAGCCCTCTAATATTCTTAATTAACCATAAATACTTACCTGTACCTTTAAAAAAATGTTACCATGCCAATATCCTCGGAAATGATCCCACGCCAAAATTGTCTAATGAGTTTCATTGATGATTTCTGCCCTACACCCGCCACCACACACCACAGCTCCTTTCCGCAGCCTTAGCTATACTAGTAGGGATCCTCCTGATCCCCATTGGTCTGTTAGTAGACCAATGGGGAACCATGAAGCCAATTTAAAGATGCTTTTTGCTCTAGTTATATTTTAGAATATCTAGAGCTCCATCCTCACTGTCCTCCATGGATCTCGCTCTCTAGCACCTATGGGGGCAATGCTATTAGCTGCTAAAATCTGCGGCCAGTGGCTTTAATGTAAAAAATGCTATTTTTTTACAAAAGAAAAAATTTGCATCAAATGTGAATGGTAAAGAGCCCAAGTTCGCCAGGAACTGTCCGCCAGTAAACTGTTCGGGCCACTCTTACTGCAGGGAGGTGAGATAAGTGAGAAAGACCTGCACATTCTGGCAAGTTGATGCAATATGCATTTGCTGCACCATTTTAATTAGCTAATAGACACTTTGGCAGCCAGCATCAAAGTCAGGTCTTTTTTCTTTTGTATGCAGCATAATTACATAGAGCCTAACAGTAGAATATCAGATTTATTTGCTCCTCTATTTCATAGATGTCATTTTTCCCAATCTTTGAGTAAATAGAATTATGAATATATGACACACATACAGATGTCTTGAAGATGCAGAAATATTAGGCTCAAGGTTGGAGGACCTGAGATGGAGCATTAGTCAGGGAGAACAGTAGCAGTGTGATGTGCAGCCAGCTATGGCCATGGAGAATGCATTATATACCTCGGTATCAATCAGTATCCTTGTCAATACTTTTGTCTGAGTTATTGTGACACAAGCTCATATGCTGGAACTTTTATAAGACAGATTCAGTCTATGGAGCAGGTGAGCATTATTGGAATCATGTGTGACTCTTGCCAGTGAAACTGATACACACAGGGAAAAACAATGTGCCACTTTAGACACAGAAATCCAGACAGAAATAAAATGCCCAGGAGGTTAATTAAATGCAAAGTGTTCTTTTCTTATTGCTGCCATTAGACAAGACAAAAAAATAACATTTATATAGTGTTTTTCTCCTGATTGAGGCAATAGCAGTGTTAGGGAGGCTAGCCCCAGGACTCCTTACTGAACAGGAAGCCCAAGGTGCTGGCTTACTGAACAAGAAGAGGTAAGATTCAAACCTGGGTTGCGTGTGTTTGGTGGTAATGCTGGTAAGTGTCAGCTCAGTAGTCAGGACACTAGCAGATGACTGAGCTGTGAGAGCGACTGGAGACCACATTGCTATATGGCATCATAACCCAGGGCTGGGCCAAGGCAGAGGCAAGAGAGGCTCCAGCTTCAGGGCGCAGTGTAGGAGGGGCACACAACTCATTCAGCTATCATTCCCCTATTGTGTTTGCAGCAGGGAGAAATAAGAAAAGGAGATACATGGCAGTGACTGCACGCCAAATAACTAGAGATTAAGGTGTTTGGGGTTGGGTGCTCTGGGGCACCTCTTAGTCTAATAGCAATCCGTGTGGGACAGCTGGGGTGGGTGGGATGGAGGGGCGCAGTTTTATATCTCAGCCTTGTCCCGGCTATGTTATAACCTGCATGACATTATGAATATATGACACCTATAAAGGTGTCTTGAAGATGCAGAAATATCAGGCTAAAGGATGGAGGACCTGAGATGGAGCATTAGTCAGTAGAGATGGCCCGAACAGTTCGCCGGTGGGCAGTATTCGGCAAACATTAGGTTGTTCGCAGTTCGCGATGAACGCAATTTAAAAAAAAACTTCACGTTCACATCTTTCCCATTATGGCGGTGTGATACACACATTTTATGCCTTGTATGATACTTTCAAAAGAGCTAAAATAAAAAGAAGATTTTAGATGGTGCGGATCCTTATTTGCTTGGATATCCCTATGCGCTCCAGGTGCGATCGCTGCACATCAACATTATCCATTGGTGCTGATCCACTTGAAACATTAACACATCTTTGCCATAGAATTTAATGGCAGGACAGCGGCCGCCAAATTTAGTGGTTAATAGCAAAGCCCCCTTACATGCTAGAAACACCAAATTTGCAGGGTATGTGAAGGGAGACCATGGGTACAAGAGGACACAAAATAAAAAAGAACTTAAAATCGATTTTAAAGTTTCATAAGAAAAAAGTATACTTTTAAATATGGTAAATGACAGATAATGTAGCAAACCCAATGGTAGTGTAAATTTACATATATCAAAAGAAATAACAATGAATTTCATGACAGGGTTTCCATGGGGACCCCCTGGACACCCCTCTAGAGTTGCAACGCTTTGGCCAGAGATTGCTATACAGCCGCAATATGGCTGTATAAAGATCCCTGGCAACTATACCTATTTTTGAAAACTTAAAAAAAAAAATTCACAGCGTGGGAAATTTTTTACAAAATTACGTGGGGTCCCCCTTCCCGAGCCTCTTTGACCCCTTGTCCCCCATACAGGATGGGATAGCCAGAATGCATAGCCCCAGCCGAGTGGGGCTTCAAACCCTGAGCTATACCAGCCTGCATGGTCCATGGAATGGGGGCATGGTCCTATTCATGGACAAGGGGCTCTTCCCCACCTCTGGTGCTCCAGAGGCCCGTCCCCCTCCCCTTTAAGAAGAAGGACCCCAGATGCCCGCCCTCCCTCCCAGGAGAAATGAGTATACGGGTACAAAGTACCCCTTACCCATTTCCACAAAAGGGTTAAATGAAATAAAAACACAACAAAGAAAAAAGTCCTTTATTAATCTTAATTAACCAGAAATACCTGTACCTTTAAAAAAAAAATGTTCCCACGCCAATATCCTCAGAAAAGTCCCACCCCACGCCAATATTGCAAGTTGATTGATGATCTCAGCCGGCCGCAGCCACACACGCCGCCCCGGCCACAGCTCTCAGCTATACTGCAGATGTATAAATATCCCTGGCCAAAGCGTTGCAACTCCGGAAACCGCGTCATGAAATTCATTGTGCTTTCTTTTGATATATGTAAATTTACACTACCGTTAGGTTTGCTACATTATCTGACATTTACAGCATTTCAATGTCTACTTTTTTTCTATGAAACTTTAAAACCAATTTTCGCAAAAACTTTAAATTTGGTGTTTCTAGGGGCTTCGCTATAACTGTTAAAGTCGGCCACAGAAGCTGGCTCGGGAACTTTTGAGGAAATTCACATTTGAAATTCATGAACCCAAAATCTGATGTTTGTGACATCTCTATTAGTCAGTGAGAAGAGAAGCAGTGTGGCATTAGGCCAGCTATGGCCATGGAGGCTGCTTTATAAGAGTTCTAGCATATACACATAACTCGGTATCCATCTGCATCCTGGTCGATACTTTCGTCTGAGTTATTGTGGCTCATATGCTGGAACTTTATATAATACAGAATAATCCAATGGAGCAGGTAGTGGGAATTGCATGTGACTCTTGCTAGCGAAACTGATACACACAGGGAAAAACTATTTTCCACTTTAGTATTGACACAGAAATCCAGGCAGAAATAAAATGCACAGGAGGTTAAATAAATGCATAGTGTTCTGTTCTCATTGCTGGCATTACACACACCTCCCCAGTGGGAAAAGGAGGAAGAATTTGTAGCTCTGTGAAGATTCTTAATTTGGATTTATAGAAAGGTGTTGTTTCTCCAAACAAGCTCAGGTGAAGGGTATATGCAAAATAAATAGACACTACAAGCTGGAGAAAAACATTAGTGTTTGAATGAATAATTAAGCATTATATAACTCGGTATCAATCAGTATCCTGGTCAATACTTTTGTCTGAGTTATCGTGACACAAGCTCATATGCTGGAACTTTTATAAGACAGATTCAGTCTATGGAGCAGGTGAGCATTATTCGAATCAGGTGTGACTCTTGCCAATGAAACTGATACACACAGGGAAAAACAATGTTCCACTTTTGACACAGAAATCCAGACAGAAATAAAATGCCCAGGAGGTTAATTAAATGCAAAGTGTTCTTTTCTTATTGCTGCCATTAGACAAGACAAAAAAAATAACATTTATATAGTGTTTTTCTCCTGATTGAGGCAGGGAAAACGGGGGGAGCAGGCTTGTGTAGTGGGCTCTCCTCATGGCCACCGCTTCCCCCGTTCTCCTCCGTCCCCCTCCATTAGTCAGTAGCGACCCCCCAAACTTCTGAGTTGGGTGGTGGCGGCTTACTGTGCAGGTGATGCCCGGTGAAGCACATCCTTCTACGCATTTACACGGACGAGAGCACTCTGCGCATGCACACTACGTAGCTGTAACAACACAAGTACATAATGTGCTTGCACAGAGCACTCCCACCTGGCTGAATGAACACATACAAGGATACGCTTTGCCGGGCAGTGCCTGTGCAGTAAACCGTCACTACCCCAACCCCAACCCAGAAGTGAGTTCAGGGGGTCGCTACTGACTAACAGAGGGGGACGGAGGAGAACAGGGGCCATGTGGAGAGCCCATTACACATGCCTGCTTCCCTCGTTTTTTCATATTATTTTCCACTAAAGTGTCATTTTTTAATACCAGTGCGTTGGGAGGGCCAGATTTGTACTTTTTACCGCCCAAGGCCCAGTGCCTCCAGTAGCCCCATGAAAACAGCTTGACTATGATTGGGTTATCGGGCATAGGAAAAGGAAGGAGATTAGAGATACTGGTGGATCAGGGAGCTGTATTAGGTATTTAAAAAAAATTGTAGTTTAGGTAGTAGGAGAGATTAAAGGCTAGGCATTTTGGCAAATGGGGAAGGCTAGGAATTAGATAATAGGATTATGGGAAAAAGGATAACATTTTCAAGTTAGGACCTTTTTCCACTACCCTGCGATTTGCAATTTGATTTGCAAATCGCAAGGTACATTAAACTAATGGTAACTGCAGCAGCAATTTCCATTAGTGCGATCCGATTGCAATGCGATTTTGGTCAAAACGCAATCGTCGTCCTGACACGTTTTGGATGCGATTGAGCTTTACTATACTGAGTGTAGTAGTTCAATCGCAATTGCATGGTGGAAATTGAAACGCAATTGCGTTCCCGATCGCAATCGCATTTCATAGTGGAAAAGAGCCTTTAAGGTTACTGATCACAAGATTCACAAGAAGAAATAGATAAAAATCTATGCTGCCAAGTGCATGTCCGACCAACAATGCGATCAATTTTGGGATGAAAATTGGTTGCATTCTTGATCTTGCATGCTGCAAGATGTCTGGCGACCTGTTCTATTGAGTGCACGGCGGGAATGGCGTGCAACTTCATGACTATCGACGAACGCGTTGAACTCCCCGGCGCTCTCCCCCCCCAATGAAGAATGTCCCCGGGTGCCCTGTGTAAAGTATACATTTACCTGTCTGCGGCCTACACTTGTCCCTTCGCTGCTCAGGGCGCATTACCCTCTCCATACACACACGCCCCATGTGGTTTACTAGTAGAGGTGCGCGTGTGACATCACACACGCCCTTACTAGTGAACCACGTGGGATGCGCATGTAAGCAGAGGAGATATCCCAGGGGCAACGGGGGACAAGCGCAGGCCACGGACAGATCTCTCTCTTATCAGATTTGATAAGAGAGAGACTTGTCTCTTGGTCGAATCTGTCCATACATTGCTAGATGTATGACTACCATTCGGGAATGAAGGGAAATGACTGTGTGGGAGGGGAGATGGGGAACACTGCACGATTAACAAACTGAAGTGTGAGAGAGGGCTGAACTGAGATAAGGCAAGTGATAGGAGCCAGGCAGCTAACAGGACAGGAGGGGAGAGTCAGGAAGCTAACAGGACTAAAGGGGTGAGTTAGGAAGCTAACAGGACAGGAGGGGAGAGCCAGGCTGCCCTGTTTCAACAGCTTCAGATGTCACGGCTGCTCAGGCTGGGGGAGAGAAATAAGGGGGGAGAGGGAGACAGCTGGTCACTCACTGAATCTACAGCAGCTCAGGACCAGGCAGCGTGCTGCAAGTGTATGTACAAAATACCTGCAGATCTGCACACAGTTCACTCTCTCCGAGTCTCCGTGATCCTCACAGTGCTGCCTGAGTGTCTAATAACTTCTTCCTCCTCCTCATGGGCTCAAATCTCGGCTCTTCTCCTCTCTTCTCAGCCCCGATCAGTGTCAGAGAGGAGAAGAGGGACAGCTTTCTCATCTCTGCTGTGTGCACACACTGGAGAGACAGGGGACAGCTGCAGCAACCCCAGCTCTCCTGCCGCTCAGACAGCTGAAATCTGGGGGCCCTGGGCCCCCTGTAGTTCCCTGAGAGCACGGGCCCGTCACTGATGTAATGGTTGTCCCCCCCTGACGGCGGCTCTGGCTGACATGTTTGTGTGAAGTCTGAGGGAGGAGAAACAGAGATTCACACATGTTTATGTGGCGAGAGTAGTCCCCAGGTAAGTATGGATTCTTTGTAGGTTTTCTTCTGTTTTATAGGTAGTTCTGCAATAAGAGGTAGATATGCAATAGGTACACAGCAGTGCTGGAATATAAAATTTAAAGTGTCCATTAAAAACAAATGTCAACAACAAACAAAACAAGTGAAACGAGGAGCTGCAACTGTCCATCTGGATACTTAAACTGGCTGCAAACTGTCTGCCAGTGTTAACAGTTGTTGCAGGTCGGCAGTAAGGTGCTACATTGAGTTGTCGAAAACTAGGGTTATTCGGTCCACATCTGTTTGAATTTGGTCCATGCGCTACATAACCTGCTGGTGAACATGTGCCACATCTTGGCTTTTGTCTCTGTCTTCACCTGCGTGGGAAAAACAACATCTCAGGCCATAAAATAGTTACAAGCAATAACAACATGTGGGTGTCAAAGGGCTCCTGTACTGCGGTGCCTATACATGGTCAAACCTGTTGTACGGCATCTATACACTGGCTAGCCTGTACATTGGCTAACGTGTTCTCCGGCACCTATACTGATGTACAGCGGCACCTTGTCTGGCTAATCTATACTGTGGCACACATACTGGCTTACCTGTACTGCGGCACCTCTTCCTAGGTAATCATTCCTAGAACACCTATAGTTGGGTAAACTATACTGGGGGCACCTATAGTTGGCTACACTGTACGGCGAGCAACTATATATGGCAACCTATCCTGGGGTAACTCATACTCACCAGTGGTGGGCAGATCCATTGTTGTGCACAGAACCTATACTATACTATAAATCAATACATTGTAAATGGAATCAGAGCGGTGCTTTGAGGGCTACACGTAACGGGAGGCGGAAAGCATTGGAATCACAATGGTAGGTGAGTCCAGAGGAATGGGGGAAGGGCGAAAGCAGAGGTAGGGGAGGGTGGGTGTTGAAACGGAGGCACAAAGCAGGTAACATATGGAGGGGCACAGAAGGGGGGGGCTGAGTACACACTGAGGCACACAGAGGGTTCAGAGGCTCAAGGATATTTTGCGGATGGAACAGGGTTATTCTTACTTTCAAGTAGTGATATTGTTGTGGAGTCCTGCATCTCAGTGTCAGAAACATATTTCCCAGGCCAGTAGAAGCCCTTTTTCTTTTGTGAAGTGTGGATTCTTTGTGACCTGTGAAAAACAAATGTACTGTAAACAGCTAACCCACTTTGTGCGTTGTCCTTGTAGACCTGTTGAGGTAATTTGGTGAAAACTGATTTAGAGACATGCACGAGACACACCGTTTATTATTGTAACTGCATACACTACAACATTGTGGCGCACTGGCCCACAGATAGCCACTAAAGTGAGGAAGGTTGGCAGGGACATATGAGGCAGAAGGCATCTCATGACAACACCAAGTCATTCACAAAACATCAGAGGACAGCAGGAGAAGGGGGAAGGATGATGGCCGGTGAAGATAGGGGTTAGCACAATTAAGAACTTAATGCACCAGGTGCAGTATAATCATGCCCTGGGAAACTTCTCTTGAAGTCCAGGGCCCTGAAAGTTTGTCAATGGAGGCGGGCGGACACTCCTGTGTGTGCAGCGGCATGCCCTGCCGTTACCGCTAAAACTGAAAAAATGCACCTGTATTTCAAATAAAATATTGGCGCCATACATTGTACCTGGGAAATATACAATGTACTTGGGAAATGGTGGCAGAAAAAACAAAATGTAGTGCCAGTCGTTGTGATTACTTGCGAATAAAGCCATTGGGAGCCACTTTATAAATTTAAAAAAAATATATACTGTGCTTACCCTCTGGCAACATGATATTTGGGAAAAACACAATTATGAAACATACCTTGCTGCACACAAAGCGACTCTTGCAAAGGCATAACGCTCTACAAAATACCAAAAACACATCAGAGAAATTTACCTTTTTGTATAGCCTTGCGGACCTGCTGCAAACGGTGGGCATCTCTCTTCGATTCAAACCATCGTTTTTGTAACGCATCCTGGGCTTGTGAACATTGAATTTTGCGTACAGCTCTCGTAATACTTGATTTATAATTACATTTTTGTGGGTGTTCGGGTGGGCTAATCTGGTATACCGACAGTCATAATCTTCCTCATCAAAACGTTTCACCATGACCAACATCTGATCAAATGGCATTGCGTCTGCCCGTTTGCATGAGCCCCAGTCTTCCTCTGATTCCTCTGTGCCAGAGTCACCTTGGTCATGCTTGGATCGGCGTTAAGGCTCGGCCCGGTGCTCACGCTCTACTGAGGATGCATCACTTGTCTGCACTTTGGCTCTCTGCTTTCTTTTCTTGTGCCTGGATGATCGCTTACTGTGTTGTTTCTTGTCCCCAGGAGGTTCAGCAGCACCGCAAATGCAGGGTGAAGTTTGTGGGGCGCATGGTGAAGGTACAATTTCACTGCACATTGGCCCTGCAGATGAGACGGGCTCTGTGGATGACAGATGATTGTCATCCTCCTCCATTCCAGTAGTCGCCATGTTTCTGTCTGCGCACAGTAGTGTGACCCGGAACCGGAAGTGACGTAACAGATCACTTTCAGCTATGTGGCGGTGTTACGATTGGATTTACGCACTTATTCACCTTCTTTTTCTTTATTTATGACAGCAGGGTTTGTCTGAATTACAAAAGTTGACATTTGTTTGTATTTCAGTGAAGCAAAAGCTGTATTGGGTATTTTTTCTACGTGTGCACCAGAAGTAGTCCACAGCGGATGTATATAAGCAGGCGCTCTTCCGATCGGAAATCCATTCGTCCGTGCGATCACATTGTGTTGAGGGGGCTATACTTTCCATCCCACTGTGTCCTTCCACTGGTGTACATACCAGCTACTTGAGGTAAGTGTATTCTAGGGACACTTATAGACCTGGCTACCCTATACTGGGAACACCTATATACCTGGCTACCTTCAACTGGGGACACCTATAGATCTGGCTACCCTATACTGGGAACACCTATACACCTGCTACCCTCAACTGGGGACACCTATAGACCTGGTTACCCTTAACTGTCTTTTGGAGGGACTCTTTGGGAGCCCTGTCCCTCTGTCCCTCCTTCCCTCCTCATTTGTCCCTCTTTAAGGACTTTGTCCCTCTATACAAATATATGTATTTATCTACTTAAAAATGTGCATAATTAGCTCTAAACTTTGAATAGGGGTGTGTCTGGGGTGGGATCAGGAGTGGGATCAGGAGTGCAGCAGGGGCTTGGCTAGTGTCCCTCTTTCTCATCTTAAAAAGTTGGGAGGTATGCCTATAGACCTGGCTAACCTAAACTGGGGACACCTATAGAAAATATATCTATATATTACCTATTTTGGCGTAAACTCTGTCAGATTATCTGTATTTTTGGGGAACTGCAGCTGACAGATTAAATGTATGTTGGGCACCGGTGCCAGATTGTGTATGTGGGGGGGGGGGAGGGCCCACTGCTGCCAGATTACATGTATTTTGGGTGAGTCGCAGCCACATTATGCGTATCTGGGGAAACTGCTTCCAGAATATGTGTATGTTGAGGAAATTGCTGCTGCCAGATTACGTCCATTTTGGGGAAACCACTGCCGTATTATCTGTATTATGGAGGAATTTTTGGTGAAATGCTGTCAGGGTCGGTGCTAGTGTTGTATGCAGGCAAACTTAAACCTTGACCTTTCTGTTTATTTTTTATTTTTTAGGATGGCTGACAAGGCACATGACTTCCCTCTGAATCAGGGGCAGCTACAGGAGTTCATAGAGTTATACCAACGTTTACCCTGCCTTTGGAAGGTTAAGGGCCTGGACTGTTACAACAAAGTGAAGCGTAATGAGGCTTACGAAAAGCTGTCCGACTGTGCACAATACATCCTACTGCTAATACTGCCATAGTTTGAAAAAAAATTGCAAACCTCCGCATTGTCTTTTCGAAGTAAGATAAGTGCTTGTCAGCAGCATGCCGATCTGGAGCTGGAGATAATGGGGTCCTTATCAAGAGACTTTGTGATTATTATGATCAATTGTACTTTGTTAGGGACCAAACGGTGCCAAGACCGGCGATGGCAACATTGCCGCCAGAAAGCCTTTCATCTACTTTGGGTGGCACAGACACGACGGGGTCACCACCTGAAGACACATCCCAGGACAATGTTCCAGAGTCGACTTCAGAAGCAGAGTTGCATGACAACAGTACTTTAGCGGTATGTCTTTACTACTTTCATGGGTTCACTATGGTTCTTGCCAAAGTTGCTCTTGCCCTGACCACTTACCCTGGCAGGCAGTAGTGGATTGGTATAGCATTTTCACCTAACCCACAGTATAGGCAACTGTGCCACCAATACCGGTTGGTGCCTCCTCCGTATGGCTCATTGTACTTTGCCCCTAACTCTTGCATGCCTATAATTACCACAACCCATAGCTGGGCCATCTGTATATGTACCTGGCTGCCCCGTATGGGCAAGTCAAATAGAACACCCCCTCAGTAGGTGTACGTGACCCATCCCCATTGCTCAATGCCCCAGGAATGTAGGTCGATTGACAGCCAGAGTATAGCTAACATCCCTTCCCTCACTGTGACACTTCCCTTCTTCTGTCCAGCTTATTACCAGGAATTCTGGATTTTTTTTATTGAACGATGATAGTTAGGGCTAATATACCCCATTCCTGTAGCAGAATTAGGCTTTTATAAGACCAAAAACCCTGGGGCAAAAACCAGGGACGCGCTTCCTGATAAAGGCAGAGCTTTGGACTGTACCTCTGCCTCTCCTCGCATCAATCCCCATTGTTTGCTGCCTCTTTCTGCCTCACAGAGAGGGGCGGGGGACAGGCAGCAATCAGTGGTGGATTGATGCGAATGGAGGCTGAGCTACAGTGCTAACCTCTACCTCCCCGGGCAGCAAAAATCCACGACTTTGAAAGTCTGGGTTTTTTGTTCTAGGATTTGGGGGGTTTTAAACCCTCATTGTGCCACAGGAATGCAGATGTTTAGGCCTGACTATCGTCCTTAACCACTTGAGGACCACAGTCTTTTCACCCCTTAAGGACCAGAGCCTTTTTCTCCATTCAGACCACTGCAGCTTTCACGGTTTATTGCTCGGTCATGCAACCTACCACCAAAATAAATGTTACCTCCTTTTCTTGTCACTAATACAGCTTTCTTTTGGTGCTATTTGATTGCTGCTGCAAGTTTTAGTTTTTATTATATTCATCAAAAAAGACATGAATTTTGTCAAAAAAAATGATTTTTTTTTACTTTCTGTGCTGACATTTTTCAAATAAGGTAAAATTTCTGTATACATTTTTGTCCAAATTTATTGTGCTACATGTCTTTGATAAAAAAAAAATTCCATTCAGTGTATATTTATTGGTTTGGGTAAAAGTTATAGCGTTTACAAACTATGGTGCCAAAAGTGAATTTTCCCATTTTGAAGCATCTCTGACTTTTCTGACCACCTGTCATGTTTCATGAGGTGCTAAAATTCCGGGATAGTATAAATACCCCCCAAATGACCCCATTTTGGAAAGAAGACACCCCAAGGTATTCACTGAGAGGCATGGTGAGTTCATAGAAGATTTTATTTTTTGTCACAAGTTAGCGGAAAATGACACTTTGTGACAAAAAAAAAAGTTTCCATTTCTTCTAACTTGCGACAGAAAAAAAAAGGAAATCTGCCACGGACTCACTATGCTCCTCTCTGAATACCTTGAAGTGTCTACTTTCCAAAATGGGGTCATTTGTGGGGTGTGTTCACTGTCCTGGCATTTTGGGGGGTGCCTAATTGTAAGCACCCTGTAAAGCCTAAAGGTGCTCATTGGACTTTGGGCCCCTTAGCGCAGTTAGGCAGCAAAAAAGTGCCACACATGTGGTATTGCCGTACTCAGGAGAAGTAGTATAATGTGTTTTGGGGTGTATTTTTACACATACCCATGCTGGGTGGGAGAAATATCTCTGTAAATGACAATTTTTTTATTTCTTTTACACACAATTGTCCATTTACAGAGATATTTCTCCCACTCAGCATGGGTATGTGTAAAAATACACCCCAAAACTCATTATACTACTTCTCCTGAGTACGGCAATACCACATGTGTGGCACATTTTTGCACCCTAACTGTGCTAAGGGGCCCAAAGTCCAATGAGTACCTTTAGGATTTCACAGGTCATTTTGCGACATTTGGTTTCAAGACTACTCCTCACGGTTTAGGGCCCCTAAAATGCCAGGGCAGTATAGGAACCCCACAAATGACCCCATTTTAGAAAGAAGACACCCCAAGGTATTCCGTTAGGAGTATGGTGAGTTCATAGAAGATTTTTGTTTTGTCATAAGTTAGCGGAAATTGATTTTAATTGGTTTTTTTTTCACAAAGTGTCATTTTCCGCTAACTTGTGACAAAAAATAAAATCTTCTATGAACTCACCATACTCCTAACTGAATACCTTTGGGTGTCTTCTTTCTAAAAGGGGGTCATTTGTGGGGTTCCTATACTGCCCTGGCATTTTAGGGGCCCTAAACCGTGAGGAGTAGTCTTGAAACCAAATGTCGCAAAAATGACCTGTGAAATCCTAAAGGTACTCATTGGACTTTGGGCCCCTTAGCGCACTTAGGGTGCAAAAAAGTGCCACACATGTGGTACCGCCGTACTCAGGAGAAATAGTATAATGTGTTTTGTGGTGTATTTTTATACATACCCATGCTGGGTGGGAGAAATATCTCTGTAAATGACAATTTTTTTTATTTTTTTTACACACAATTGTCAATTTACAGAGAGATTTCTCCCACCCAGCATGTGTATGTATAAAAATACACCCCAAAACACATTATACTACTTCTTCTGAGTACGGCGATACCACATGTGTGACACTTTTTTGCAACCTAGGTGCGCTAAGGGGCCTAACGTTCTATTCACAGGTCATTTTGAGGCATTTGGATTCTAGACTACTCCTCACGGTTTAGGGCCCCTAAAATGCCAGGGCAGTATAGGAACCCCACAAGTGACCCCATTTTAGAAAGAAGACACCCCAAGGTATTCTGTTAGGTGTATGATGAGTAGTCTTGAACCCAAATGTCTCCAAATTACCTGTGAAATCCTAAAGGTACTCACTGGACTTTGGGCCCCTTAGCGCAGTTAGGCTGCAAAAAAGTGCCACACATGTGGTACTGCCGTGCTCAGAAGAAGGAGTATAATGTGTTTTGTGGTGTATTCTTACATATATCCATGCTGGGTGGGAGAAATATCTCTGTAAATGACACATTTTTTTTTTTTTTACATACAATTGTCCATTTACAGAGATATTTCTCCCACCCAGCATGGGTATGTGTAAAAATACACCCCAAAACACATTATACTACTTCTACTGAGTACGGCGATACCACATGTGTGACCCTTTTTTGCAGCCTAGGTGCGCTAAGGGGCCCAACGTCCTTTTCACTGGTCATTTTGAGGCATTTGTTTTCTAGACTACTCCTCATGGTTTAGGGCCCCTAAAATTCCAGGGCAGTATAGGAACCCCACAAGTGACCCCATTTTAGAAAGAAGACACCCCAAGGTATTCTGTTAGGTGTATGGTGAGTTCATAGAAGATTTTATTTTTTTATATTTTTCTAAAATGGGGTCACTTGTAGGGTTCCTACACTGCCCTGGCATTTTTACAGGCCCAAAACCGTGAGTAGTCTGGAAACCAAATGTCTCAAAATGACTGTTCAGGGGTATAAGCATCTGCAAATTTTGATGACAGGTGGTCTATGAGGGGTCGAGTTTTGTGGAAACAGTCATAAGCAGGGTGGCCTCTTAGATGACAGGTTGAATTGGACCTGATCTGATGAATAGGATTGCTAGGGGGGGTGACTGGAGGTGATTGATGGGTGTCTCAAGGTGTGATTAGAGCGGGGAAATAGATGCAAGCAATGCACTGGCGAGGTGATCAGGGCTGGGGTCTGAGGGCGTTCTGAGGGTGTGGACGGGTGATTGGGTGCCCTAGGGGCAAATAGGGGTCTAATCTGATGGGTAGCAGTGACAGGGGCTGATTGATGGGTGATTGATGGGTGATCAGTGGGTGATTAGATGGCAGAAAAGATGTAAACAATGCACTTTGGAGGTGATCTGAGGGTAGGTCTGGGGCAATCTGATGGTGTGGCAGGGTGATTAGATGCCCGTAAAAGGCAGGTTAGGGTCTGATCTGATAAGTGGCAGTGACATGTGGTGATTGACGGGTGATTGACGGGTGAATGATGGGTGAATGACGGGTGAATGACGGGTGAATGACAGGTGATTGACAGGTGATTACAGGGGAGAATAGATGTATACAGTAAACAGGGGGAGGTCTGGGGGGGTCTGAGGTCGTTCTGAGGGTGTAGGTGGGTGATTGGGTGCCCTAGGGGCAGATAGGGGTCTAATCTGATGGGTAGCAGTGACAGGTGGTGACAGGGGGTGATTGATGGGTAATTAGTGGGTGTTTAGAGGAGAGAACAGATGTAAACAATGCACTTGGGAGGTGATCTGACAGCGGGTCTGCAGGCAATCTGATGGTGTGGGTGGGTGATCAGATTGCCCGCAAGGGGCAGGTTAGGGGCTGATTGATGGGTGGCAGTGACAGGGGGTGATTGATGGGTGGCAGTGACAGGGGGTGATTGGTGGGTGATTGATAGGTGATTGACAGGTGATCAGTGGGTTATTACAGGGAAGAACAGATGTAAATAATGCACTGACGAATTGATAAGGGGGGGGTCTGAGGTCAATCTGAGCGTGTGGGCGGGTGATTGGGTGCCTGCAAGGGGCAGATTAGGGTCTAATCTGATGGGTAACAGTGACAGGTGGTGATAGGGTGTGATTGATGGGTGATTGATGGGTAATTAGTGGGTGTTTAGAGGAGAGAATAGATGTAAACAATGCACTTAGGAGGTGATCTGACGTCGGATCTGCGGGCGATCTGATGGTGTGGGTGGGTGATCAGATTGCCCGCAAGGGGCAGGTTAGGGGCTGATAGATGGGTGGCAGTGACAGGGGGTGATTGATGGGTGATTGACAGGTGATCAGTGGGTTATTACAGGGGGGATAGAGGCATAGAGTACACGGGGGGGGGGGGGTCTGGGGAGAATCTGAGGGGTGGGGGGTGATCAGGAGGGAGCAGGGGGCAGTTTAAAGTTTAAAAAAATAGCGTTGACAGATAGTGACAAGGAGTGATTGATGTGTGATTAGGGGGGTGATTGGGTGTAAACAGTGGTCTGGGGGGTGGGCAGGGGGGGTCTGAGGGGGGCTGTGGGCGATCAGGGGGCAGGGGGGGAGATTAGTGTGCTTGGGTGCAGACTAGGGTGACTGCAGCCTGCCCTTGTGGTCCCTCGGACACTGGGACCACCAGGGCAGGAGGCAGCCTGTATAATAGGCTTTGTATACATTACAAAGCCTATTATACCTATTACATGCGGCGGTCTGGGTGCTAGTAACCCGCCGGCGCTTCCGAACGGCCGGTGGGCTACAGCGCAAGGGGGCGGAGCCTGTTGCCGGCGGCTGATCACGTCACGAATGACGCTATTGCCGCATAACCACGCCCGCCGACACCACCGCCGATGGGCGTATTGCAGTCGTTTGGGCCCAGCCCTTGCCGCCGCCCATCAGCTTAAGGCAGTCGGCAAGTGGTTAAACGAAATAAGAGTTAAACGCTTTTTTTTAATTTTTCTTTATTTACTTCAGAGTCTCTTTATAAAGTTGTAATATTTATATTTTTTTTAATTTGTTTTAAAAAAATAAAGCTTTTTGGAATCTGAAAAATGTGCAAAGGTGTAACCTCTTACTTCTGTATCTGCAGTGTAACTGGTAATCAAATTTGGAAAGTTGTAAACCTGTCCTAGGAGTGGTGTGCCAGAAATTGACACTGTTTTTTTGTTTTTTTGTTTTTTTTTTACACATATATTGGCTTATTCAACGGCAGACGTTGTGCTGTAATTCGACATTGAAAATGAACGGCAGTATTACAACACAACGTCCCCATGAGAAAGCGGTATCAAACATTTATGCTGTATACATGTATGCTTGATACAATGCTCTTTGTATCTGTGTGTATCATCTGTGTTTACAGGTAACACAGTGAGTTAACGGTGTGCAACATACACAGCGCAAGGCCACACTGTGAATGACGCATATGTCTGAATAAACCTGCATTACCAATACTGTGTAACACAGTATTGGTGATACTTTACACACTGGCCTGGATTTGAATTCGCTGCAAGGCGAAAAGTGCTATACACTATGCCCCTGTATTCACGTACAGTGGACTCTGCCACCATACAGTTGGTCACAGGGAGAGCCAAATGAAGGCTCTTCCTGCTGCTAAACTCCCGCCACCAGTGGTGCTCAAATACCCCTTTTTAAAATTCGAGTTTGGTCGAATTCGAATAGTAAATTATTCGAGGTCAGTCGAATATTCGAGTCGAATAATTTTTACTATTCGATTCGACCTCGGACTTCGAGCTCACTATTCGAGTCGGTATTCGAGCTCATTATTCGAGCTGACTATTCGAAATGGCCTTAAATAGCTTCCAACACTTGTTTTGAGGGTGAATGATGCAAGAAACATCTTTTTTTCCAAGTAACAACATGTGGGGATGTTCCTTTAAAAAAAAAAGGTGAAAAGAGAAGTTGTGTCCAGAATTTTGTTCAGTACTGTATATACTTCTTCTTCTTCTTCTTTATCTTCTATATCTTCTTCTTCTTCTTCTATATCTTCTTCTTCTATATCTTCTTCTTCTATATATTCTTCTATATCTTCTTCTTCTTCTTTTATATTGTCTTCTTCTTCTTCTTCATCATCATCTTCTTCTTCTTCATCTTCTTTTTCTTCATCTTCTTCATCTTCTTCTTCTTCATCTTCTTCTTCTTCATCTTCTTCATCTTCTTCTTCATCTTCTTCATCTTCTTCTTCATCTTCTTCATCTTCTTCATCTTCTTCATCTTCTTCTTCTTCATCTTCATCTTCTTCTTCTTCATCTTCTTCTTCTTCATCTTCTTCTTCTTCATCTTCTTCATCTTCTTCTTCATCTTCTTCATCTTCTTCTTCATCTTCTTCTTCATCTTCTTCATCTTCTTCTTCATCTTCTTCATCTTCTTCATCTTCTTCATCTTCTTCTTCTTCATCTTCATCTTCTTCTTCTTCTCCTTCTTCTTCTTCTTCATCTTCTTCTTCTTCATCTTCTTCTATATCGTCTTCTTCTTCACTTATTTCTCTTTTCAATTTTTTTTTTTAAAGAAATGCAGCTATTTTTGAGCGTAACAAATAGCTGGTGGCGCACGCATGTTGGAAGCGCCATTGTATGTGCTCCCTGGCAGTGGAAACACACAGACAGCAGGAGGTAAATTCAGCAGCAGGAGGAGGAGGATGAGTGTGTGGCAGCAGGCAGTCAATGAGGCAGGCAGCGTGACATAATAGCCCTGGTACCTAGCGGTGATACCAGGGCTGTAAATAAACACAGCAGGCAGGAGGTCCCAGACAGCGGTCGTGCAGCCCACATCGTGTCCAATACACAAATGGGACAACACAGTTTTCAACCCGGGCACCTCAGAAAAATTAAACCTTTTTTTTAATGGTTTTTTGGTTTTGTTTGTAAAACAAATTACACAGATATATAGCTATTGTTTGACGTAATAGCTGGTGGACGAGTGGCAGCAGAATGTAATTCTGTGTACCCTGGCAGTGGGAAACACAGACCGACAGCAGCAGCAGCAGGAGGAATGGAGGAGTAATGTGAGCAGCTATTGTTTGACATAATAGCTGGTGGCAGACTGGCAGCAGAAGGTAATTCTGTGTACCCTGGCAGTGGGAAACACAGACAGACAGCAGCATCAGCAGGAGGAATGGAGGAGTAGTGTGAGTGTGGCAGCAGGTAGGCAGCGTGACATAATAGCCCTAGTACCTAGCGGTGATACCAGGCCGTAAATAAACACAACAGGAGGTCCCAGACAGCGGTCGTGCAGCCCACATTGTGTCCAATACACAACTGGGACAACACAGTTTTCAACCCGGGCACCTCAGAAAAATTAAACCTTTTTTTTTGTAATGGTTTTGTAGTTTTGGTTTTACAACCAATTACACAGATATAGCTATTTTTTGACGTAATAGCTGGTGACAGAGTGGCAGCAGAAGGTAAATCTGTGTACCCTGGCGTTGGGAAACACAGACAGACAGCAGCAGCAGCAGGAGGAATGGAGGAGTAATTATGTGTGCAGCTATTGTTTGACGTAATAGCTGGTGGCAGACTGGCAGCAGAAGGTAATTCTGTGTACTCTGGCAGTGGGAAACACAGACAGACAGCAGCAGGAGGAATGGAGGAGTAGTGTGAGTGTGGCAGCAGGCAGGCAGCGTGACATAATAGCCCTGGTACCTAGCGGTGATACCAGGCCGTAAATAAACACAACAGGAGGTCCCAGACAGCGGTCGTGCAGCCCACATTGTGTCCAATACACAACTGGGAAAACACAGTTTTCAACCCGGGCACCTCAGAAAAATTAAACCTTTTTTTTTTGTAATGGTTTTGTAGTTTTGGTTTTACAACCAATTACACAGATATAGCTATTTTTTGACGTAATAGCTGGTGGCAGAGTGGCAGCAGAAGGTAAATCTGTGTACCCTGGCGTTGGGAAACACAGACAGACAGCAGCAGCAGCAGGAGGAATGGAGGAGTAATTATGTGTGCAGCTATTGTTTGACGTAATAGCTGGTGGCAGACTGGCAGCAGAAGGTAATTCTGTGTACCCTGGCAGTGGGAAACACAGACAGACAGCAGCAGGAGGAATGGAGGAGTAGTGTGAGTGTGGCAGCAGGCAGGCAGCGTGACATAATAGCCCTGGTACCTAGCGGTGATACCAGGCCGTAAATGAACACAACAGGAGGTCCCAGACAGCGGTCGTGCAGCCCACATCGTGTCCAATACACAACTGGGACAACACAGTTTTCAACCCGGGCACCTCAGAAAAATTAAACCTTTTTTTTGGGGGGGGGGGGGTTTGTTTTGTTTTTACAACAAATTACACAGATATAGCTATTTTTTGACGTAATAGCTGGTGGCAGAGTGGCAGCAGAATGTAATTCTGTGTACCCTGGCAGTGGGAAACACAGACCGACAGCAGCAGCAGCAGGAGGAATGGAGGAGTAATGTGAGCAGCTATTGTTTGACATAATAGCTGGTGGCAGTGTGGCAGCAGAAGGTAATTCTGTGTACCCTGGCAGTGGGAAACACAGACAGACAGCAGCAGCAGGAGGAATGGAGGAGTAGTGTGAGTGTGACAGCAGGCAGGCAGCGTGTCATAATAGCCCTGGTACCTAGCGGTGATACCAGGCCGTAAATAAACACAACAGGAGGTCCCAGACAGCGGTCGTGCAGCCCACATTGTGTCCAATACACAACTGGGACAACACAGTTTTCAACCCGGGCACCTCAGAAAAATTAAACCTTTTTTTTTTAATGGTTTTTTTGTTTTGTTTTTACAACAAAATTAGACAGATATAGCTATTGTTTGACGTAATAGCTGGTGGCAGAGTGGCAGCAGAATGTAATTCTGTGTACCCTGGCAGTGGGAAACACAGACCGACAGCAGCAGCAGCAGGAGGAATGGAGGAGTAATGTGAGCAGCTATTGTTTGACGTAATAGCTGGTGGCAGTGTGGCAGCAGAAGGTAATTCTGTGTACCCTGGCAGTGGGAAACACAGACAGACAGCAGCAGCAGGAGGAATGGAGGAGTAGTGTGAGTGTGGCAGCAGGCAGGCAGCGTGACATAATAGCCCTGGTACCTAGCGGTGATACCAGGCCGTAAATAAACACAACAGGAGGTCCCAGACAGCGGTCGTGCAGCCCACATTGTGTCCAATACACAACTGGGACAACACAGTTTTCAACCCGGGCACCTCAGAAAAATTAAACCTTTTTTTTGTAATGGTTTTGTAGTTTTGGTTTTACAATCAATTACACAGATATAGCTATTTTTTGACGTAATAGCTGGTGGCAGAGTGGCAGCAGAAGGTAAATCTGTGTACCCTGGCGTTGGTAAACACAGACAGACAGCAGCAGCAGCAGGAGGAATGGAGGAGTAATTATGTGTGCAGCTATTGTTTGACGTAATAGCTGGTGGCAGACTGGCAGCAGAAGGTAATTCTGTGTACCCTGGCAGTGGGAAACACAGACAGACAGCAGCAGGAGGAATGGAGGAGTAGTGTGAGTGTGGCAGCAGGCAGGCAGCGTGACATAATAGCCCTGGTACCTAGCGGTGATACCAGGCCGTAAATGAACACAACAGGAGGTCCCAGACAGCGGTCGTGCAGCCCACATCGTGTCCAATACACAACTGGGACAACACAGTTTTCAACCCGGGCACCTCTGAAAAATTAAACCTTTTTTTTTTTAATGGTTTTTTGGTTTTGTTTGTAAAACAAATTACACAGATATATAGCTATTGTTTGACGTAATAGCTGGTGGCAGAGTGGCAGCAGAAGGTAAATCTGTGTACCCTGGCAGTGGGAAACACAGACAGACAGCAGAAGGGCAGTACACAGCAGCCTACTGTAGGTGTAAAATGTGTGGCTGCAGGCGACGTAATAGTCAAAGTGAACCAGGCTGGCTTAGTGAGCAGGAGCCAGGAGGTGGTAAAGGGTGGTAAGGCACATTAACGATGGTTCTTAGCCAGTTCATGTCCCCCTCTCGCCGACAACAGCGGCCAGGAACTCGCCTTCCACCCACGCCTGGTTCATCTTCAGAAACGTCAGTCTGTCCACAGACTTGTGAGACAGACGTGAGCATTTCTCGGTGACCACACCACCAGCTGCACTGAAGCAGCGCTCGGACAGCACGCTGGAAGGGGGGCAGGACAGCACTTCCAGGGCATACTGCGCCAGCTCGCTCCAGATCTCCAGGCGCTTGACCCAATACTCCATGGGATCAACAGGGGCATCGCTGTCAAGCCCGCTGTAGGACCCCATGTAGTCAGCCACCATGCGGGTCAGGCGCTGGCTGTGACCGGAGGAGGATGCTGCTGCATGCACCTCCTCTCTAGTCACTGCTGCCGGAGCCTCTACAGTCCTGTAGAGCTCGTGGCTGAGAGACAGCAGGTCTGTGGGGTGCTTGCTGCTGGATGCAGGCACCTGCTGCTGCCTCTGTGCTGGCTGCTGGACAGTGGGGGTGGAAGGCTGGGGGAAGGCTTCCTCCAAGCGCTCAACAAGGGCCTGCTGCAAGCTCCTTATTTGTTGCGCTGGGTCTCCTCCTGCAGGCGGCAGGAACTGGCTCAACTTCCCCTTGAGGCGTGGGTCCAACATCATGCTGATCCAGATGTCCTCCCTCTGCTTCATCTGGATCACCCTGGGGTCCCTGCGCAGGCACGTCAGCATGTGCGCTGCCATTGGGAAGAGGCGGGCCACGTCTGCTGGCACATCGACGGCAGTGCTGCTGTCCTCATCCTCCTCTGCCTCGTCAGCCTCATCCTCTCTCCACCCCCGCACCAACTCAGCTGCACTGTGCTGCTCCCCTTCATCAGCAGCAAGGTCAGGGACCTCCACCAAGTCCTCCTCCTCCTCCCCCTCAGAGGTGGACTGTGCAGCTGCTTGCCGCTCCTGCTGGTCCAAGGCTGCCGCTCCCTGTTCCAGCAAAGCATCGAGGGCCCTGTTCAGCAGACAAACCAGGGGCACCCACTCGCAGACCATAGCATGGTCCCTGCTCACCATGTTAGTGGCCTGCAGAAAGGGAGCCAGCACTAAGCACACCTGCTGCATGTGCCTCCAGTCATCATCGGGGACGATGGACGGGATGTTGCTGGTCTTGTCCCTTCTCTGAGCGGCGGAAACAGTGGCCAGGGCAAGGTACTGGTTGACAGCGTGCTTCTGTTCAACCAGACGCTCCAACATCGCCAGGGTGGAGTTCCAGCGAGTCGGAACGTCAAGGATCAGCCGATGGCGTGGCAGCTCCAGCTCCTTTTGCACGTCTTCCAGGCTCGCACAGGCTGCAGCCGAGCGCCGGAAGTGACGCACAACGTTCCTTGCCGTTTCCAGCAGTTCGCCCATCCCCTGGTAGGTGCGCAAGAACTTCTGCACCACCAGGTTCAGCACGTGGGCAAGACAGGGGATGTGGGTCAGGTGTCCCCTGTCTATTGCGGCAACCAGATTGGCCCCATTGTCGGCCACCACCTCTCCGACTCTGAGGCCTCTGGGGGTCAGCCAAATCCTCTCCTGCTCCTGGAGTTTGGCCAACACATGGGTTGCCGTCAGCTTGGTCTTCCCAAGGCTGACCAAGTGCAGCAGCGCTTGGCAGTGGCGGGCCTTCACGCTGCTGCTGAGGTGGGGGGTTTGGCCAGGTGTGCCGGAGGATGGCAGAGGATCGGAGGAACCTGCTGCAGTTCCCCTGACCCTGCGGGGTGGCACCACCCACTGTGTTGCTGCTGCTGCTGTGCCCGCTGCTGCTCTCCCATCCTCACCCCCTTCCACCAAGCTGACCCAGTGGACAGTGAAGGACAGGTAGCGGCCTGTCCCGAAGCGGCTGCTCCAGGAGTCCATGGTGACGTGGATCCTTTCACCAACCGCGTGCTCCAGCCCTTGCTCCACATTGGCCATCACAAAGCGGTGCAGTGCAGGAATGGCCTTGCGGGCAAAGAAGTGTCTGCTGGGGAGCTGCCAGTCTGGGGCTGCGCAAGCAGGCAGCGCACGAATGTCGCTCCCCTCCTGCACGAGCGTGTACGGCAGGAGTTGGGAGCACATGGCCCGTGCCAGCAAGCCGTTCAGCTGCCGCACGCGACGGCTGCTGGGAGGCAGAGCCCTAACCACCCCCTGGAAGGACTCGCTCAAAAGGCTCTGGCGTGGCCTTTTGCTGGCACGGGAATCAGCAGACACAGCGGAGGAGGCCACTGAGGACTGGCTGCCAGAACAGGCCTCAGTGTCGGCGGCAGGAGTTGCAGAGGGGGGAGGAGCAGTGCGTTTCCGCACTCCTGCTGGTGCTGCTGGAGGAGCAGGAGGGCGGGTGGCTGCTGTTGCTGCTGCTGCTGCTGCTGAAGGCTGTGCAGTGATGGGTGTGGTGCCACTGTCAGCACCAGATGCCTTCAGCCTCTGGAACTCCTCATGCTGGTGGAAATGTTTCGCAGCAAGGTGGTTGATGAGCGAGCTGGTGCTGAACTTTAAGGGGTCTGCACCTCTGCTCAACTTCCGCTGACAGTGGTTGCAAGTGGCGTACTTGCTGTACACAGTGGGCATGGTGAAAAATCGCCAGATTGGTGACAGAAACATCCCCCTACGGCATGGAAGCGCTGCTGCCTGTCTCCCTGTGGTGGTTGGGGGGGGGGGCTTGGGTGCGGCTGGTGGTGGTACAGGCAGATGCTGCTGCTGCTGCTGCTGAGCCTGAGACACCAGCAGGCTGTGGGACCTGCCTACTGCTGCCAATGCTTGCAATGATGCGCCTCCTTGCAAGGCCCACAAGCGCATCCTCCTCCTCCTCCTCAGAGCTGCTGAGGACGACATCCCCTGGAGGTGGTGGCACCCAGTCTCTGTCTGTCACCGGGTCATCATCATCCTCCCCCTCCTGAAACATGTCCTGCTGGGATGATGACCCCCCAAACTCCTCTCCTGATGCATGGATGGGCTGCTTGACTGTCGCCACAGTCTTGCTGTCCAATCCCTCATCCCCCAAAGTGCCCATCAGCATCTCCTCCTCCAAATCGCCAACAACAGCAGACAATACCCTGATGGTGCCTGGGGTAAAAATACTGCTGAGTGACAGGTCGCCAACTTGTGACGGTGAACTGGCCTCCTCCCCAGACCCTGCTGGGCGGCTGCTGCGAACAGGGGTGGTGGTGGTGGTGGTGAGGGTGGAGGCCTCGGATGCAGAGCTGATGGCGGGCTGCTCATCCTCCGTCATGAGTTGCACCACAGTGTCTGCATGCTTTTCCTCAATGGGACGTTTCCGACCCGGCTGGAGGAAAATCGGAGCAGGTGCTACACGCTGCTGCTGCTGCTGTATCTCTGCAGCGTGAGTTGCAGATGCTCCTGCTGGGCGGCGCCCAAGGCGTCCACGGCCAGTGGCTATGGGAGGAATGTTAGCCACTGACGCTGCTGCTGCTGCTGCGGAACTGTGCATGGTGGCGCGGCCGCGGCCTGCCACAATGCTGCTCCCTCTCCTCCTGATTCCCTTGCTGCCCTTCCCCTTGCCCAAACCGCACTGGCTGCCACTTCCAGACATCTTCGATGTTTTGGGCGTAAAGACAAAAGTTTTTTAAAAGGGCGAGTTAAAAGTGGGGTACTTTAATGGAGTGGGTTGGTGGGTGAGGTGACTGAGTGAGTGTCCCTAGTACAGTAAGTAAGTAGTAACAGTCAGGAAGTACAACTAGAAGTTACAATAATCAGTAGTAATCACAAGGAAATTTAGTGTGTGTACACTACAGACAGTGAGTGCACGCACGCGCAAACACGCGCAGGAGCTAGCCTATGAACAGTGACTGAGTGAGTGTCCCTAGTACAGTAAGTAAGTAGTAAAAGTCAGGAAGTACAACTAGCAGTTACAATAATCAGTAGTAATCACAAGGAAATTTAGTGTGTGTACACTACAGACAGTGAGTGCACGCACGCGCAAACACGCGCAGGAGCTAGCCTATGAACAGTGACTGAGTGAGTGTCCCTACTACAGTAAGTAAGTAGTAACAGTCAGGAAGTACAACTAGAAGTTACAATAATCAGTAGTAATCACAAGGAAATTTAGTGTGTGTACACTACAGACAGTAAGTGCACGCACGCGCAAACACACGCAGGAGCTAGCCTATGAACAGTGACTGAGTGAGTGTCCCTAGTACAGTAAGTAAGTAGTAAAAGTCAGGAAGTACAACTAGCAGTTACAATAATCAGTAGTAATCACAAGGAAATTTAGTGTCTGTACACTACAGACAGTGAGTGCACGCACGCGCAAACATGCGCAGGAGCTAGCCTATGAACAGTGACTGAGTGAGTGTCCCTAGTACAGTAAGTAAGTAGTAACAGTCAGGAAGTACAACTAGAAGTTACAATAATCAGTAGTAATCACAAGGAAATTTAGTGTGTGTGTACACTACAGACAGTGAGTGCACGCACGCGCAAACATGCGCAGGAGCTAGCCTATGAACAGTGACTGAGTGAGTGTCCCTAATACAGTAAGTAAGTAGTAACAGTCAGGAAGTACAACTAGAAATTACAATAATCAATCAGTAATCAGAAGGAAATAGAGTGTGTGTAGTGTGTACACACTACACAGACAGTGAGTGCACACACACACGCAGGAGCTAGCCTATGAACAGTGACTGAGTGTCCTAGTACAGTAAGAGTAAGTAGTAACAGTAAGTACAACTAATTACAATAATCAATCAGTAATCAGAACTTCAGAAGGAAATAGAGTGTGTTGTACACAGACAGTGAGTGCACACACGCAGGAGCTAGTAGCCAATGAACAGTGACTGAGTGTCCTAGACTCCTATAGTACAGTAAGAGTAAGTAGTAACAGTAAGTACAACTAATTACAATAATCAATCAGTAATCAGAAGGAAATAGAGTGTGTGTGTACACTACAGTACACAGACAGTGAGTGAGTGCACACACGCAGGAGCTAGTAGCCTATGAACAGTGACTGAGTGTCCTAGACTCCTAGTACAGTAAGAGTAAGTAGTAACAGTAAGTACAACTAATTACAATAATCAATCAGTAATCAGAAGGAAATAGAGTGTGTGTGTACAAGACAGTGAGTGCACACACGCAGGAGCTAGTAGCCTTAGCCTTAGCCTATGAACAGTGACAGTGAGTGTCCTAGTACAGTATAACTACAATACTAAATACAGAATCAATCAGTAGTAAAGGACAGCAGAAATACTGGTATAGATGAGAGAAATATACTAACAGAGGACAGGAGAGAACAGCTGCCCACACAGGCAGGCCCTGAGGCCTAAAGCTGTGTAAGCTTGCCTGCAGCAGCTGTCTCTGTCTATGTAACACAAAAGCTACTAACTAAAATACAATGTCTATCTAACTAACAACAATATAGGTGTGTATAGGAGGTGTATGTGAGCAAAAACGCTAGGTAAATGACCACAATAGAGCTCTTGCTAAGCCAAAGCACAAAGGAGCAACTCTCTCTCTATGCAAGTCTCAGGCAAGGACGGAGAAACCTAAAATGGCGGCCGCTATTTATAGGGTAGGGGCTGGCCAGGGTCCCCCTCTGTGATTGGCTGCCGTCAGAGGGCCTGGGAGCCCTCTGATTGGCTCTAAGGACATCAATCTGGGCTATGACGCTATTCGAGCTCGGTACCCGAGCTCGAATAGCGCCGTTTGCTCGAATAGCTCGAATAGTGAATGGGCTATTCGAGTGTACTCGAATACCCCATTCGAATAGCTGCAGCTATTCGGAGCTCGAATACCGAGCTCGAATAGCAGAAAAAGAGCTCGAATATTCGAGCTACTCGAATATTCGAGCTCTGTTGAGCACCACTGCCCGCCACCATGAAGGAATTGTAATCTGGATGTAGTTGTCCACAGGCCACAGATATAGTCTCCTCTGCCCTCCCTTTTGCACTGGCAGCATGGGAAATCACCTCGCTCAGCAATGTTTTGTGTCACTCCCCCATCCCTGGCATCAAATGGCGTAACATCAGGAACTAGCTGCGTACATGCTGATTTAAATTGCACAAGGTACACATGAGCTCCAGATTAATTATAAATGGGTTTCATTTGTGGAATTCACCCAGGTAAAGTGCTGAGCTTTTTCAGTACTTTTTGTGCTCAAACCTTTCCACTTGAGCAACTCCCTTTTTTGGTTGTGGGCTGTCCTGGGCTGCGGGCAGCTCGACCGTGATTGCGTTCGATTGATCGATTGCAAATATAAACCAGCTACAAACGGTGCGAATATTGCGGTTGCATTCGAGAAAATGAGATAAAATCCAACCTGTCCGATCCTATTGAGTTCGATAATCTGATCTCATGCGACCAAAAAATCGACTGGGAACATACAATGTTGCTTTTTTGGCACCTTCGATTGTGTCAAATTCGATCAGATTTATTGATCGCATTTACAATCGAAGGTTGCTATTGCATGGTGTAGAGAGGGCTTAAAGTGGACCCAAATCAAACATTTTTTTAATTAAAAATATTTAGTTGCACCACTCTCACACATACAAAGAAAAATAAACACTCCTTCAAGCCTATGAGCATTTCAGTGCATGCTTTTCACCCTTCTCTTTTCATAACTAGGGTTATACAGGTGGCAGCCATTAGCAATTCCTCCATTGCCAGACACCACCTACTCCAGCATTTTGCCGGATTCTGTCCCGGCAATATGAAAGGAAGGGATGGGTTCCTCCAATAAATGTAAAATATTTTAGATTTGTCATCATGCAGCTGAAAAAAGGCTGCGTTTTATTATTATAATTTAGAAAATAGATTTAATTTCTGAAATCTTGTATTTTTACGGTAATTTGGGTCCACTTTAACTTAGATTAATCGAACCCTAATCTGGATTCAGCATAGACAGGTTTGTAGTAATCTGTGATATTTGTAAATGGGAGTGCTGCTCTGCTCCACTGTAATTGTTTTGTTTTGTTGCATGTGTTTGTGCTGTCTATATCACCAGTGCCACCTTTCGTTGTTAAAAAAAATCAATAAAATTTGACTTAAAACAAAGATATGCATATTCATATGAAGTTTGTAAGAAGATTTTGAGAAGAGTGCTTTCCAAATTTGTGAATTTGGTACTGAACACATTATTATGTATGCATAGAACACTGAAACTGTCCATCCTCTACTGACCTATTCATTGTGGTTCCATCTATTGTTATGTTATTGAAGAATCTCCAACTTTGGTCAGCTCCTTCCATTTGCCTTTTGTTCATATTGTGGAATGTTAATGAAGTTATCACCTTGCTGGTCGGGGGTTAATTTACATAAAGAGGTCTTGGAACTGTCTTTTAACAATATCGTAAACACACCTTTTGTTCTTAACAATACATTTTTTTTAACCAATGGAAAACAACCTTATGCTAGTAAATGGAGAAGATGAGAATAAAAGATGGGTCAGGCCTAAGTCAGACAGCAGAATAGCAGAGACTTCACAGGAATAAGGAGCCCCTATACTGCATCCTACCAGGTAACTATGACCATTCTGATTTACTCAGTTGTAATATTAGTCTAAACACATTGTAGTTAGGATTGTATTGTATTATTTTTCCTTCTTTAGTTTGTATTTTAAAGATAAATTATGTTAATAAATGTGATATTTCATAAGCCAGTAAGAGTAACTCTTATGACTGGGTGGCACATGTGTAGGTTTTATATTGTACAAAAGTGTACCTGTTAGAAGAAGAGCACTAAGGCTTGTGTTATGCCTGGGCTATACTGGAGAGATTTTTGGGGGGCATATGATTGAAATATTTAAATTCTTGTTAACAGTTGCTCTTTGTGTCAATTTTGTTTGTTGATTTTAAAATAAAGTGTAAATAATGTTATTGTACATAAAGAATTCTGAATAAATCCTACAGGCAAAAATAATTTGATTAACAAACTAGGGATGATAAAAGGGATTTATAGTTTATCAGAGTTTAAGAATCAGTCACAATGCGGTATGTAGATCAGTTATAAGGTAACATTAATGTATTCATTTCCTGCATTAATATCAAGTTCAGTGCTACCCTGATTATCTCTACGTAGACAATGTAATAATGTAATATTTTAAAATAGTGGTAAAACATATTTTGAAATGCAGTGGCCAAATAAGTACTAAAGTCTGAGGTTTGCAAATGAGTGGCCAGAGGGTACATTAATCAGAGTCATCTCAGGGTAAGTGGTATGAGGAATAGTGGCACAAGGCAGTAACAAAGCACCGCCTGGGAAGGACCTACACAAAGATGCCAACAAGCCTGCTTTTTTTATGGCACATGGTTCTGGCAGCTGGAGAGTGCACTGTGCATCTAAATAAAAGAGGCATGTGTTTATTTTCAAACTATTATTACTGTTGTTATGAATATTGCTAATAATATTATAATACCAGCCTAGCATCAGTAATATGCATGTTATTATTATCATTGCTTAATTATCTTTAACACTCCTAATGTTAAATTGAGCTTAGCCTCCTAACACTAACAAATCTTACCCCCTCTAACCTATCTAATAACACTAACTCGCCTATATCAAGCCACACTAACCCTCCTATAACTAACCCTCACCTGAACTTGTTACCCTATCTCCTAGCACTAACCCTGCTTTACTAAGCACCACACTAGCCTCTATAGATGAGCTTTTCAGCTTCATCATAGCCAATAACATTACTCCGGTATACATATAGCCGATAGTGGTACTTGGCTGTATCAGCACTGTCTCTAATCCGCAATCCTCAATGCTGACTGCCCAACCCCACCACTTGCTATGCCAATAGTTGGAGTTCAGCTATATAATAGTTAAACCTCAATATCAAATTTAATTACTCAGTGCACCAAAGCTGCACATTTACATTGTGTTCTATAACAGCACCTGATTTTAAAAACAAACTGTACATGCAAATTAACTGCTTTGGTGCACTTCTTTTCAGGGAGTGCTTCTGATCATAAAGATATTCCTGAGAAAACCCCAGAAGGACGCAGACGAATCTAAAACCTGTCGGTGAGAGGTTCAGAGCTGTCAGCTTCTAATTCCCAGTGTAAGTGAAATCTACACAGGAAAAATAAATTTACAGTGCATTTTACTCCTGGACAAATGTACTCCTATATGTGTAAATGCAAACATAATTTTCAATTGTCATTTTAAATTAATGTACAAAAGCCAAAAAATCATTGATGTGTGGTGAATCCAGCAATATGTAATATGTTGGAACCTTCCTAATAATGATAAAGTTAGTATTTTGTTTTATCCTGAGAGGAATTCTAAATGTGTTTTATATATCTGTTCTATTGTTGTTGATTAATTACATGTTAGTCTAAATTGTTCCTCCAATGCACAAATCTTATTAGTTTTTTTTTAGTTTTTTGTTTGTTTTTTATTGCATGAAAACAAACCTATTATGCTACAAGATTGTACCTGTTCGCATATTGTGGCCATGAAAACTTTCCTTTTATGTTAAAGGATACCTGATCTGAGCCAGCAGAGAAAAACAGATGTTATAAGTGTGTGTAGGTAGGGGTGCAGATGCTTTATGCACATCCCAGGTGCCAGTGTCACCCTCCATTGTGCAGTAAAAGGCTCTATTTGGTAACCCTAGTCAGAATGTTCAGCATCCTTACAACTGGATATATTACGCTGTGTGCGCATGCACAGTATGTCAGATCAGCAGCCTTGTGACTGTGCTCCCTGCTTGTCTCCTTCTATGGGTGTATTCACACATGCGGGGAGCAAATTCAGAAGGCTGCCAACCTAACATAATGCACATGCACAGCGTAGTATGTCCACATCAATGGGCACTGACCACAGTTAAGGAACATTATTCCAATTGCATTTTGTAGAGATGACAATTTTTCTGTGTAATTCTTGTATATGATGATCTAATAAGCCGCATTATGGATTATCATGTGCTAGTTTCAAGTATCTTAAAAGGGATTGTCATCTGAAGTATAGGTTTCTAATAGACTAGGGATGATCGGAAATGCCGATTACCGCTATCGATTTACTCCTTCCATGTGTTTCCACATTCTGATGCGGATTTTCCACCAAAAATAAATTTTCACGTTCTCTGATTAACTTATTCATAGTAAGTCTTCTAAAGTTCTGATTGGCCTAAAATTACCAAAAATCGGTAAGCGGAGTTCTGCGAAAAAAACGCATTATCTGATTGGCTAATTCATTCAGACTTTCTGAGTCTACTGATTGGCTTAAAATTACCCAATATCGGTAATGCGGATTTTCCACCAACATTTTTGCCTAAAATCCGCATTCACTGATTGGTTTATTCATTCTGAGTCTTCTGATTCTTCGGCTTAAAATTACTGCATATCGTTAAGCGCAATTTCCACATAAATTTTCACAATTCCGCAAGTACCTGTGTTTCGCATTAGTATTTCCAAGTTCCACATTCCAATGTGGAAATACAGATTTCCAATCTGAAATGCGGCAATTGCATTTCTGTGGAATCTGAATGAGCAAACCTTTAATAGACCATTTTTTGTTTGATACGCTGACAGAGCTTTTGACAATACAGCAACAATAACATATAATATAATCAATTGCAGGAGCAAAAAGTATTTCCAGCAGCCCATGATGAGTCACAGAGGAGACAAGATGCATCACTGCTCAGAGTGTGAGAAAAGCTTCTATCTTCCATCAGAGCTTATTAGACACCAGAGGAGACACACTGGGGAGAGGCCATTTTTCTGCCCCAAATGTCAAAAATGTTTCAGTCAGAAGGGAAGCCTCATGATTCATCAGAGGATTCATACTGGAGAGAAGCCTTTTTCCTGCTCAGAATGTGACAAATCTTTTACTAACAAGTCACACCTTATAAGGCATCAGAGGATTCATACTGGAGGGAAGAATTTTTCCTGCTCTGAATGTCAGAAATGTTTTGCCACAAAATACAGCCTCATAGAACACCAGAGGATTCACACAGGAGAGAAGCTGTTTCCTTGCTCAGAATGTGAAGAACTTTTTACTTCAAAAGCAAGCCTCAAATACCACCAGGTGATTCATACTGGAGTGAAGCTGTTTTCTTGCTCTGAATGTGATAAGTCCTTCAGCACTCAACAAGCATTTAGTATCCATCTCCGCATTCACACTGGAGAGAAACCATATAAATGTAGAGAATGTGATAAAAGGTTCTCACAGGATTCAACTCTTACTCGGCATCAGAGAACTCACACAGGAGAAAAGCCCTTTAGCTGCTCAGAATGTGACAAGATCTTCTCAGTACAGTCAAATCTGAGAAGACATCAGAAGATACATGAGCGAGTGGCTGTCAGCCTGTAAACTGTGTTTTAATAAACATGTTGCTGTAGCATCATAAGATAATGATCATTGATAAGTAGAACAGATTTATTAATTAACATGTGATTTGGGGGTTGATGCATGAAGCTGCAGTAATATTTCTGTACACAGACAGTGCACAGCAATATTACCGTTACTGCCGGCAGCGAGTTACCATAAGTTCCATTATTAGTATGATCCATGGTACTCGTGGAAAACGATCATTGCTACATTAAAGTGAACCTAAAGTCACTTTAGGTTCACTTTAACGTGACTTTAGGTTCACTTTAACAACATTACTAATGCTTGTTATTGTAGCAACGCCAGCAGTATTTAAGCACCACAGGTTGTGCTAATAGCAAAACTCGCAGTAACTTGATTCCAGTAGTAATGCTAATATTGCCCCGCACTGTCTGCATACAGCAATATAACTGCAGCTTCATGCACCTCTAAGAAGCTTAATCCACCATCAGAGATCACAGAACAGGCAGAAAGTATGTTGTTTTTGGTGACATATTAAAGAGACTCTGAAGCGAGAATAAATCTCGCTTCAGAGCTCATAAATAGCAGGGGCACGTGTGCCCCTGCTAAACCGCCGCTATAGCAAGGCTTAACGGGGGTCCCTTCACCCCCAAACCCCCCACTGCGACACTTGGTCGCAGACGGAGGCAGGGCTAACGGCCGCAGCCCGGCCTCCAGTCGCGTCTATCAGCGGCGCATCGCCGCCTCTCCCCCGCCCCTTTCAGTGAAGGAAGACTGAGAGGGGCGGGGGAGAGGCGGAGATACGCGCTGACAGACGCGCATGGGGCAGGGCTGCGGCGGTTAGCCCTGCCCCAACCAGGAAGCGCTCCCCGGCTGTATCGAGGGGGTGAAGGGACCCCCGTTAAGCCGCACTATAGCGGCGGTTTAGCAGGGGCACACGTGCCCCTGCTATTTATGAGGTCTGAAGCGAGATTTATTCTCGCTTCAGACTCTCTTTAAGACAATCACAAATTAAATTAACTGTGATCAGTAGAGTTGGGCCGAACCTCCGATTTTAGGTTCGCGAACCTGGTTCGCGAACTTCCGTGGAAGGTTCGGTTCGCGTTAAAGTTCGCGAACCGCAATAGACTTCAATGGGGATGCGAACTTTGAAAAAAAAAATAATTATGCTGGCCACAAAAGTGATGGAAAAGATGTTTCAAGGGGTCTAACACCTGGAGGGGGGCATGGCGGAGTGGGATACATGCCAAAAGTCCCGGGGAAAAATCTGGATTTGACGCAAAGCAGCGTTTTAAGGGCAGAAATCACATTGAATGCTAAATGACAGGCCTAAAGTGCTTTCAAACATCTTGCATGTGTATACATCAATCAGGTAGTGTAATTAAGGTACTGCTTCACACTGACACACCAAACTCACCGTGTAACGCACCGCAAACAGCTGTTTGTGTAGTGACGGCCGTGCTGGACTGGTGCGCACCATGGCGAGAGTGCAGGTTTTGGTGGCTTTACAGCCCATATGGTCGCCTGGCTGATGTAGCTGAATGACAGAACAGTGACTGTCCAGCTGATCAAATTTAGTCTGACCACAATGAGGCAACGACCTTATTATCGTGGGTGTGCCCCCCGAGACACTCATCTAGGCGCCGGTCATTGCTTCATTGTGATACGCAAGCCCCTTCACCACGGCAAGGTAATGATCACGAAGGGGAATGGGCGCATGTACATGCCTTTTCTTTTGTTGTTGCAGCTGCCCGCAGTGCCGCCAGAAAAATTAGGCAGTCATGTACACGCACCAGAAAAATTATTACAGCGGCCGCTGCTAGCAGCGGCCTAAAAAATTCAGCAATCCGCCTGGAGTCCCGGACCCTGTTGGTGGTGGCGGAGAAGGTAGTCAAGCGGCCTGCAGGCAGGCATGCTGTGTGGAGGGACTGGGAGCGACTTAGTCCTCTTGGGGCAGGCCAGGCAGCCAGTCACACGGCGTGCAGGCAGAGATGCTGTGTGTGCGGGGACTGACTTAGTCTTGGGGCGGGCAGCAGCCCTCCGGGATCCATGCCTCATTCATTTTGATAAAGGTGAGGTACTTAACACTTTTGTGACTTAGGCGACTTCTCTTCTCTGTGACAATGCCTCCAGCTGCGCTGAAGGTCCTTTCTGACAGGACGCTTGCGGCAGGGCAGGAGAGAAGTTGGATGGCAAATTGGGACAGCTCTGGCCACAGGTCAAGCCTGCGCACCCAGTAGTTCAAGGGTTCCTCATCGCTGTTCACAGCAGTGTCTACATCCACACTTAAGGCCAGGTAGTCGGCTACCTGCCGTTCCAGGCGTTGGTGGAGGGTGGATCCGGAAGGGCTACGGCGAGGCGTTGGACTAAAGAATGTCCGCATGTCCGACATCACTATGAGATCGCTGGAGCGTCCTGTCTTTGACTGCGTGGACACGGGAGGAGGATTAGTGGCAGTGGTACCTTGCTGGCGTTGTGCCGTCACATCACCCTTAAAGGCATTGTAAAGCATAGTTGACAGCTGGTTCTACATGTGCTGCATCCTTTCCACCTTCCGGTGAGTTGGTAACAGGTCCGCCACTTTGTGCCTGTACCGAGGGTCTAGTAGTGTGGCCACCCAGTACAGGTCATTCCCCTTGAGGTTTTTTATACGGGGGTCCCTCAACAGGCAGGACAGCATAAAAGAAGACATCTGCACAAAGTCGGATCCAGTACCCTCCATCTCCTCTTGCTCTTCCTCAGTGACGTCAGGTAAGTCAACCTCCTCCCCCCAGCCGCGAACAATACCACGGGAAGGTTGAGCAGCACAAGCCCCTTGCGATGCCTGCTGAGGTTGTTCTCCTGCCGCTGTCCCCTCCTCCTCCTCCTCCTCCTTCTCCCCCAAAGAAACACCTTGCTCATCATCCTCTGAGTCTGACTCGTCTTCTGCACACGACTTCTCTTCTTCCTCCTCCTCCCCCCTCTGTGCTGCCGCAGGTGTTGAGGAAACAGCTGGGTCTGATGAAAATTGGTCCCATGACTGTTCCTGCTGTAACGGTTCCTGGTCACGCTCATTCACAGCTTCATCCGCCACTCTACGCACAGCACGCTCCAAGAAGTAAGCGTAGGGAATTAAGTTGCTGATGGTGCCCTCACTGCGGCTCACCAGGTTGGTCACCTCCTCAAACGGCCGCATGAGCCTGCATGCATTTTCCATCAGTGTCCAGTTGTCGGGCCAGAACATCCCCATCTTCCCAGACTGTTTCATTCTACTGTAGTTGTAGAGGTAGTGGGTCACGGCTTTCTTCTGTTCTAGCAGGCGGGAGAACATGAGCAGGGTCGAGTTCCAGCGAGTCGGGCTATCGCAAATGAGGCGTCTCACCGGCATGTTGTTTTTGCGCTGAATTTCCGCAAAGCGTGCCATGGCTGTGTAAGACCGCCTCAAATGCCCACAGAACTTCCTGGCCTGCTTCAGGACATTCGCTAAGCCAGGGTACTTTGCCACAAATCTTTGAACCACTAGATTCATGACATGTGCCATGCAGGGTATGTGTGTCAGCTTCCCCATATGCAAAGCGGCAAGCAGATTGCTGCCGTTGTCGCACACCACGTTGCCTATCTCCAGGTGGTGCGGGGTCAGCCACTCATCCACCTGTTTCTTAAGAGCAGCCAGGAGAGCTGCTCCAGTGTGACTCTCCGCTTTGAGACAAGACATGTCTAAGATGGCGTGACACCGTCTTACCTGGCATGCAGCATAGGCCCTGCGGAGCTGGGGCTGTGTAGCTGGAGAGGAGAACTGCCACTCAGCCAAGGAGGAGGAGGACAGCGAAGAGCATGTAGCAGGAGGAGAGGAGGTGGCAGGAGGCCTGCCTGCAAGCCGTGGAGGTGTCACAATTTGGTCCGCTGCGCCCTGCTTGCCATCGTTCACCACCAGGTTCACCCAATGGGCTGTGTAGGTAATGTAGCGGCCCTGCCCGTGCTTGGCAGACCAGGCATCCGTGGTCAGGTGTACCCTTGACCCAACGCTCTTTGCAAGAGATGACACCACTTGCCTCTCAACTTCACGGTGCAGTTGGGGTATGGCCTTTCTCGAAAAATAAGTGCGGCCTGGCATCTTCCACTGCGGTGTTCCGATGGCCACAAATTTACGGAAGGCCTCAGAGTCCACCAGCCGGTATGGTAACAGCTGCCGAGCTAACAGTTCCGCCACGCCAGCTGTCAGACGCCGGGCAAGGGGGTGACTGGCCGAAATTGGCTTCTTCCGCTCAAACATTTCCTTCACGGACACCTGACTGCTGCTGTGGGCAGAGGAGCAGGAACCGCTCAAGGGCAGAGGCGGAGTGGAGGAGGGTGCCTTTGAAGGTGGAAGGGAGAAAGCGGCAGAAGCAGATAATGCACCTGATGGAGGAGGAAGAGGAGAAGGAGGGTGGCTTTGCTTTTGTGTGCTGCTGCTGCTTTTGCTCAGGTGGCCATCCCATTGCTGTTTGTGCCTTTTCTCCAGGTGCCTTCGTAAGGCACTTGTCCCTACGTGAGTGTTGGCCTTTCCACGGCTCAATTTTTGTTGGCAGAGCGAACAGATGGCTTTGGTCCGATCTGAGGCACACACATTAAAAAATTTCCACACCGCTGAGCCACCCTGGGATGTGGGCACTATGGGGACCTCAGCAGCTGATGCTGAAGGGCAAGTTGGCTGGCTGTACATAGGTGGCGATACATGGTGCCGGACTCTGCCACCAGCTGTTTCTGACGAAGAGCTACCCCAGCTTCTTTCAGCAACTTCTCTCCTCCTACTACTCTCTGACTCCCCCTCTGAACTGTCCCCCTCTTCATCTCCTCTATTGGGAACATACAGAGGATCCCTATCATCGTCATCATCGTAATCATCCTGCCCAGCTTCGCTTGACTCAGAAAAATCCAAACATGCACCATCAGTAGGTCCTTCATCCTCCTTACACGTTACATCCATAGTGTTGCCGCGTAACGCAGACATATGAGCTGGTGAAAATTCATCTGGCTGTAACAACAATGGCTGTGCATCAGTGATTTCAACACTAAATAATTCTTGCGAAGTGTCAAATGCAGCGGAAGTGGTGCTAGTAGTAGCGCTGGTGGCTGAGCAAGATGAGGTGTTCTGTGTCGCTAAATACTCAACCACGTCCTGACAATCTTGGGAGGTGATGGGACGTGCCTTCTTCCGAGCACTGTACTGTGGGCCAGGTCCACACGAAATTACATTTACACGACCTCGCGCAGACCTGCCGGGTGGCCTTCCTCTGGCTCTGGCACTACCTCTTCCTCTACCTGTTTTGTCCATATCGGGTATGCACGGAGTGGTATATCACACTGCGTGCACTCACGTAGGTAGGTGGGTTCACTTAACTGCACAGGTATGCGCACTGATGCGGTGGGTTCACTGAACAGAACAGGTATGCAGTGGCGGGTTCACTGAACAGGTATGCAGTGGCGGGTTCACTGAACAGAACAGGTATGCAGTGGCGGGTTCACTAAACAGAACAGGTATACAGTGGCGGGTTCACTAAACAGAACAGGTATACAGTGGCGGGTTCACAGAACAGGTATGCAGTGGCAGGTTCACTGAACACAACAGGTATGCAGTGGCGGGTTAACTGAACAGGTATACAGTGGCGGGTCCACTGAACACAACAGGTATGCAGTGGCGGGTTCACTGAACAGGTATACAGTGGCGGGTCCACTGAACAGAACAGGTATGCAGTGGCGGGTTCACTAAACAGAACAGGTATACAGTGGCGGGTTCACAGAACAGGTATGCAGTGGCAGGTTCACTGAACACAACAGGTATGCAGTGGCGGGTTCACTGAACAGGTATACAGTGGCGGGTCCACTGAACAGAACAGGTATGCAGTGGCGGGTTCACTAAACAGAACAGGTATACAGTGGCGGGTTCACTAAACAGAACAGGTATACAGTGGCGGGTTCACAGAACAGGTATGCAGTGGCAGGTTCACTGAACACAACAGGTATGCAGTGGCGGGTTCACTGAACAGGTATACAGTGGCGGGTCCACTGAACACAACAGGTATGCAGTGGCGGGTTCACTGAACAGGTATACAGTGGCGGGTCCACTGAACAGAACAGGTATGCAGTGGCGGGTTCACTAAACAGAACAGGTATACAGTGGCGGGTTCACTAAACAGAACAGGTATACAGTGGCGGGTTCACAGAACAGGTATGCAGTGGCAGGTTCACTGAACACAGCAGGTATGCAGTGGCGGGTTCACTGAACAGGTATACAGTGGTGGGTCCACTGAACAGAACAGGTATGCAGTGGCGGGTTCACTAAACAGAACAGGTATACAGTGGCGGGTTCACTAAACAGAACAGGTATACAGTGGCGGGTTCACAGAACAGGTATGCAGTGGCAGGTTCACTGAACACAACAGGTATGCAGTGGCGGGTTAACTGAACAGGTATACAGTGGCGGGTCCACTGAACACAACAGGTATGCAGTGGCGGGTTCACTGAACAGGTATACAGTGGCGGGTCCACTGAACAGAACAGGTATGCAGTGGCGGGTTCACTAAACAGAACAGGTATACAGTGGCGGGTTCACAGAACAGGTATGCAGTGGCAGGTTCACTGAACACAACAGGTATGCAGTGGCGGGTTCACTGAACAGGTATACAGTGGCGGGTCCACTGAACAGAACAGGTATGCAGTGGCGGGTTCACTAAACAGAACAGGTATACAGTGGCGGGTTCACTAAACAGAACAGGTATACAGTGGCGGGTTCACAGAACAGGTATGCAGTGGCAGGTTCACTGAACACAACAGGTATGCAGTGGCGGGTTCACTGAACAGGTATACAGTGGCGGGTCCACTGAACACAACAGGTATGCAGTGGCGGGTTCACTGAACAGGTATACAGTGGCGGGTCCACTGAACAGAACAGGTATGCAGTGGCGGGTTCACTAAACAGAACAGGTATACAGTGGCGGGTTCACTAAACAGAACAGGTATACAGTGGCGGGTTCACAGAACAGGTATGCAGTGGCAGGTCCACTGAACAGAACAGGTATGCAGTGGCGGGTTCACTAAACAGAACAGGTATACAGTGGCGGGTTCACTGAACAGAACAGGTATGCAGTGGCGGGTTCACTGAACAGGTATACAGTGGCGGGTCCACTGAACAGAACAGGTATGCAGTGGCGGGTTCACTAAACAGAACAGGTATACAGTGGCGGGTTCACAGAGCAGGTATGCAGTGGCAGGTTCACTGAACACAACAGGTATGCAGTGGCGGGTTCACTGAACAGGTATACAGTGGCGGGTCCACTGAACAGAACAGGTATGCAGTGGCGGGTTCACTAAACAGAACAGGTATACAGTGGCGGGTTCACTAAACAGAACAGGTATACAGTGGCGGGTTCAAAGAACAGGTATGCAGTGGCAGGTTCCATGAACACAACAGGTATGCAGTGGCGGGTTCACTGAACAGAACAGGTATGCAGTGGCGGGTTCACTGAACAGGTATACAGTGGCGGGTCCACTGAACAGAACAGGTATGCAGTGGCGGGTTCAATGAACACAACAGGTATGCAGTGGCGGGTTCACTGAACAGAACAGGTATGCAGTGGCGGGTTCACTGAACAGGTATACAGTGGCGGGTCCACTGAACAGAACAGGTATGCAGTGGCGGGTTCACTGAACAGGTATACAGTGGCGGGTCCACTGAACAGAACAGGTATGCAGTGGCGGGTTCACTAAACAGAACAGGTATACAGTGACGGGTCCACTGAACAGAACAGGTATGCAGTGGTGGGTTCACTGAACAGGTATACAGTGGCGGGTCCACTGAACAGAACAGGTATGCAGTGGCGGGTTCACTAAACAGAACAGGTATACAGTGGCGGGTTCACTAAACAGAACAGGTATACAGTGGCGGGTTCACAGAACAGGTATGCAGTGGCAGGTTCACTGAACACAACAGGTATGCAGTGGCGGGTTCACTGAACAGGTATACAGTGGCGGGTCCACTGAACAGAACAGGTATGCAGTGGCGGGTTCACTGAACAGGTATGCAGTGGTGGGTTCACAGAACAGGTATGCAGTGGTGGGTTCACAGCACAGGTATGCAGTGGTGGGTTCAATGAACAGGTATACAGTGGCGGGTCCACTGAACAGAACAGGTATGCAGTGGCAGGTTCACTGAACAGGTATGCAGTGGTGGGTTCACAGCACAGGTATGCAGTGGTGGGTTCACAGAACAGGTATGCAGTGGCGGGTTCACAGCACAGGTATGCAGTGGTGGGTTCAATGAACAGGTATACAGTGGCGGGTCCACTGAACAGAACAGGTATGCAGTGGCAGGTTCACTGAACAGGTATGCAGTGGTGGGTTCACAGCACAGGTATGCAGTGGTGGGTTCACAGAACAGGTATGCAGTGGTGGGTTCACAGCACAGGTATGCAGTGGTGGGTTCAATGAACAGGTATACAGTGGCGGGTCCACTGAACAGAACAGGTATGCAGTGGCAGGTTCACTGAACAGGTATGCAGTGGTGGGTTCACAGCACAGGTATGCAGTGGTGGGTTCACTGAACAGGTATGCAGTGGTGGGTTCACAGCACAGGTATGCAGTGGTGGGTTCACAGCACAGGTATGCAGTGGTGGGTTCACAGCACAGGTATGCAGTGGTGGGTTCACAGCACAGGTATGCAGTGGTGGGTTCACAGAACAGGTATGCAGCCAGACAGGAACAAGTTAAGCCTAACTAATCTTTCCCTGAGAGACAGTCTGCAGCAGCTCGCCCTACTCTCACTAACGCAGGCACACGAGTGACCGTAATGGCCGCCGCTGCCTGCCTTATATAAGGGGGGGTGGGGCTCCAGGGGCTAGTGTAGCCTAATTGGCTACACTGGGCCTGCTGACTGTGATGTAGAGGGTCAAAGTTGACCCTCCATGTGCATTATGGGGCGAACCGAACTTCCGCAAAGGTTCGCCTGCGGGACGCGAACGCGAACCACTGAAGTTCGCATGGAACCGTTCGCAGGCGAACCGTTCGGCCCAACTCTAGTGATCAGCTGGTACATGGAAACCTGGCCATTTTTTAAAATATAAATTTACATTATGTGCACAAAGGGCTATAATAATAGGATTCCCATTTAATCAGTGTGTCATGTACTGTTAGGTTTATGATCTGTAACGTGCCCTAAAAAATCTATCTTTGACTTTGATGGGGAGTGATTCTACATTTTTTTTATTTCTGTATTTGTATGAATTTGTGTTTGGCATTGGGATTAGATAAATTATGTCAACTGGGAGTTGAAAAACATTTTGAGGCCCTCATTAACTTACGGTGGTGGGATAGTTAGGGTTTTTTTACATGTTTTGATCTGATGTGTATTTTATCTGCTCATTGATGGAGGTGGTTATGTGATTTAAGTTTGTTTTAATAAAAACTGTAATTTTTTAAACATTTTTCTATGCTGAAAATATTGTTTGAATTGTTATTCTATAAGATGTGTCTGCAGTTTGATAAACCACAGCATTCTCTATTGAACAAAAAAACACCATATCAGAGATCACAGAACACTGGGCACCTGAGGAAGGGAGAGTAGCTCAAATCATTGTGCTGGTCTTTTTCTATGTTCTACATGCTGAATTTTTGGGATAGACCTGGTATCCTGCTTTTTCAGTGGTGTATTTGGGTGTGGTGGTAACTAGGAATGAGTGAGAACACCTCTCTGGCAGTTTCTAATTTTTTTTCATGAACTTTGGCTGGTTTTGTGATTTTTCTGCAAGACAGTTTTGAATTCAACTCAAGGGGCAAACATTAGAGGTCAAATTCATACCAGAATCGCCAAAATTGCTAAATATGTTAAAGGATACCAAAGCCGAAAAGCATAGGAGAAACAGGGAGCAAGGATGTAGCGGGAGCTGTCCTGATGGCCAACGCTTCCCCCATTATCTTCTGTCTCCCTTCTTTCTTACCTAAAGACCCCCAGCAGCCTCTTCCGGGTCGCCAGGAGTCACTAGAGTGATGACCATCAGAACAGCTCCCCCTACATGCCTGCTCTCCCCATATTTTCTATACTTTTCAGCTGTGCTATCGTTAAAGGTAAACAGTGGTAACAAGGGAAGATTTAACATCCCCTTAAAGAGGAGCTGTCAGCCATACTATCTCAGCAAAAATATATATCAGTAGATAAATACTTGCTCTATTTACATAACATATGTTTTGCACTGTCCACATTTTGATTTTAGTGATTTTCTATAGTGAAAAAAAAAGGAAATCATTCTTAGGATTGTCCGTTTTGACTGTGTCCATCTTGAAGCCAATTCTGATGTAATTTCCTCCCTTACTCTTCTCTGCCTGATTGTGTATGCATTGTCCGGTCTCCTCCCAGTCTTCAGGGACTCCCACCCAGCTCTGCAATAGAAAGTGCATTGTCTCAGCATGAGAAATATTGGTCAATCAGAGAGGAACAGAGGTGTGGGAGGGGAAAAAAGGAGGGAAAGAGGCTTCAGCCAATCACTGCATTAGTTAAGTCTGAGAGGAAAGTAAAAATAGACAACCCAGCATGCCCTGCAACTTCCTTTGTGTGGCAATGTACCAAATAAAAGTTGGGTAAATTGGGGAAGTAATAGTGATTGTGAACTTTTGGATTGCCTGGTTAGCACCCTTATTACTTGTTTACCAGATAAATATAAAGAATTGATTTTTGATTTTATGCCTGACAGTTACATATTAACCTTCTGGGGACCGGCAGCCTATTCCCCCTTAAGGACCAGTGTATTTTACATGCGGGGGAGAAGGGCATGTTGGGGGGGGGGTCAGGCAGATGGATTCCCAGTATAGATAGCTAGGCATTGCTGTCCCCAGTATGTCCAGGTGTCCCCAATATAGCCAGCAGCCATTACTCACCTCCTTGGGTCCTGAAATGATCAGCAATAATTAATTAATTATTATGTTCCGGGTCCCAGCTTGATGATGTCATCAAGCCAAGACCCAACTTTAGAGTCAGAGTGTGCAGGGATGCCGGCCAGAGCAGAGGGGTGCGGCGATTGCCGGGGGAACATCAGGAAGGTGAGTGGATCCTCTTATTCCTCTCCTACCATCGCTGTTCTGATTGGGATCATTACAGCGATCATAGTGATCACCTGATCAGGAGCCAATCGCCATGGCTCCTGATCACTGAAGGGAGATGTCAGCTGTCATGTGAAAGCGTAATTTCCTTCTCAGGTGCGCGCGATCATGGCGGGAGCAGAATGAGCAGGCAGTGAAAATCCTATGCTACATCAGAGTTAAACAGCCACAAGTGCGGCATAGGATTTACTACAGGTAGTCCCCAGAAGGTTAAAGACCTTATGGATAATTTCCCTGAAAATTGGATTTAAAGTGACTATATTTTTTTTACATGCAGTGAAATGACAGAATTTGTAGATGGTTTACAGGGAGCAATTAATCTGTTTATGGGGCGTACGTACAAAAAGGGTGCCCGGACAAAAAGGGCGCGGGGTGTAAACTCTAAATAATAATTAATCATTAATAGGGTTTATAAAAATAGTGTGCTATATTTCGTTTACAAATAATGTTTAACAAAATTATAAATCATTAAATAATGTTTATGAAATCGGAAATTGTGAAAACGTTAATCTTCCCTATTTCAAAAGTTAAACTTATAATTACGTTTATAAAAAAAACAATAATATATGTTTAATTGTTATAATTGTATATTGTTGTGAATAACCTTCATCTATGGTTTGTTCTTATAATAAAATCTGAAAATATTGTTTATAAAGATGATATAAATATAACTACGTTCGTAATAAGTATTGTAAAACATTAGTAATAATTACTAAAATTTTACTAAAACTATACCTAAGCCTACTCTTACACAGAACCCTCCCTGTACCTATCCCTAACCCCTAGACCCCCCTGTTGGTGCCTAAACCTAAGACCCCCCTGTTGGTGCCTAAACATAAAGGGGGTCCCCTTTATTATGTGGATAATAATGTTTTACTAATTGTGGATGCAAAAAATATTTTGCAATTTACGTTACGTACTGATCGCTTTATTTTGTGAATAATAATGTTTTACAAACAGTAAGGGATAAAACTTTAAATAATGTTTTAATTATTTAAATAAGATAAATATGTTTAGTATTTTCATAAACGTTATTCGGCACGGGTGCATTTTATAAACGTAAATCACCACAAGTTCAGTTATAAATCATTAAACATCTCCGGGCGCCGTTTGTAAACTTTATTTAGCTCCGGGCGCCGTTTGTAAACTTTATTTAGCTCCGGCGCCCTTTTTTCCTGCTCGGCGCCCATTAAACGCTATTTATTATGGGAGTGAATGGCGGCGCCCTTTTTGTCCACTAGCGGCCTGCGCCCTTTTTTCCCAGCTCCGTTTATGGGATGTGGGACTGCGAGCAAAGTGCAGCACACAGATGACAGCACATGCAGGATTGTACAACCTACATGATGCAGATGGTGTACATGAAACATGACATGTTTTTGAAGCAGTAACATACTCTTACCCACTTCCAAAAGAGTTAAGTGAATAAAAACACAACAAAGAAAAAAGTCCTCTAATATTCTTAATTAACCATAAATACTTACATGTACCTTTAAAAAATTTTTTTACCACACCAATATCCTCGGAAATGATCCCACGCCAATATCGTATAATGAATTTGATTGAAGCACACCCACCACCACTCACTGCAGCTCCTCGCCGCAGCTCTAGCTATACTTAGTAGGGATCCTCCTGATCCCCATTGGTTTGTTAATAGACCAATGAGGAGCCTTGGAGCCAATTCACAGATGCTTTTTGCTCTAGCTCTATCTATACTTTAGTATAGTTTAGTATAGCTAGAGCTCCGTCCTCACTGTCCTCCATGACTCCTGCGCTCTGGCACCTATGAGGGCATTGTTATTAACCACTAAAATCGACGGCCAGTGACTTTAATGTAAAAAATGCAAAAGTGATTTTTTTTTTTTTACAAAAAAATTGCATCAAATGAAAATGGTAAACAGCCCAAATATGCCAGGAACTGTCTGCCAAAGAACGGTTCGGGCCATCTCTACTGCAGGGCATAGCAGTGAGATAATTGCACATTCTGGCAAGTGGATGCAATATGCATTTGCTGCACCATTTTAATTAGCTAATAGACATTTTGGCAACCACCATAAAAGTCAGGTCTTTTTTCTTCTGTATGCAGCATAATTACACAGAGCCTAACAGAAGAATATCAGATTACTTTGCACCTCTATTTCATAGATGCCATTTTCCCCAAACTTTGAGAAAATAGAATTATGAATATATGACATGCATACAGATGTCTTGAAGCTGCAGAAATATTATGCTCAAGGTTGGAGGACCTGAGATGGAGCATTAGTCAGGGAGAACAGTAGCAGTGTGATGTCCGGCCAGCTATGGCCATGGAGAATGCATTATAAGAGTTCTAGCTTATGCACTTGTGCCACAATAACTCGGTATCCATCAGTATCCTGGTCAATACTTTAGTCTGAGTTATTGTGGCACAAGCACAAACGCTGGAACTTTTATAAGACATATTCAGTCCATGAAGAAGGTGCATTATTGGAATTGTGTGTGACTCTTGCCAGTGAAACTGATACACACAGGGAAAAACAATGTGCCACTTTTGACACAGAAATCCAGGGAGAAATGAAACACCCAGGAGGTAAATTAAATGCAGTGTTCTTTTCTTATTGCTGCCATTAGACAAGACAAGACAAATAACATTTATATTGTGCTTTTCTCCGGATTGAGGCAATAGCAGTGTTAGGGAGGCTAGCCCCAGGACTCCTTACTGAACAGGAAGCCCAAGGTGCTGGCTTACTGAACAAGAAGAGACAAGATTCAAACACAGGTTGCGTGTGTTTGGTGGTAATGCTGGTAAGTGTCAGCTCAGGACACTAGCAGATGACTGGGCTGTCAGAGCAGCAGGAGACTACATTGCTAGCTGGCATCATAACCCAGGGCTGGGCCGAGGCAGAGATGAGAGAGGCTCCAGCCTCAGGGCGCAGAGTAGGAGGGGGCACACAGCTTATTCAGCTATCATTGCCCTGTGGTGTTTGCAGCAGATAGAAATAAGAAAAGGAGATACATGGCAGTGACTGCAAGCCAAATCACTAGAGATTAAGGTGTTAGGTGTTTGGGGGCTCTGGGGCACCTCTTAGTCTAATCGCAATCAGTGTGTGACGGCTGGGGTGGGTGGGATGGAGGGGCGCACTTTTATGTATCAGCCTTGGGTGCTGGAGGACCTTGTCCCAGCTCTGTCATAACCTGCATGACATCATGAATATATGACACCCCTAAAGGTGTCTTGAAGATGCAGAAATATTAGGCTCAAGGATGGAGGACCTGAGAATGGAGCATAAGTCAGTGTGAAGAGTAGCAGTGTGGCGTCAGGCCAGCTATGGCCATGGAGACTGCATTATAAGAGTTCTAGCATATGCACATAACTCGGTATCCATCAGCATCCTGGTCGATACTTTCGTCTGAGTTATTGTGGCTCATATGCTGGAATTTTATATAATACAGATTAAGCCAATGGAGCAGGTAGTTGGAATTACATGTGACTCTTGCCAGTGAAACTGATACACACAGGGAAAAACAATTTTCCACTTTTGACACAGAAATCAAGGCAGAAATTAAACGCCCAGAAGGTTAATTAAATGCATAGTGTTCTTTTCTCATTGCTGGAATTACACACAACTCCCCAGTGGGAAAAGGAGGCGGAATTTGTAGCGCTGTGAACATTCTTAATTTGGTTTTATAGAAAGGTGTTGTTTCTTCAAACAAGCTCAGGTGAAGGGTATATGCAAAATAAATGGACGCTACAAGCTGGAGAGAAACATTAGTGTTTGAATGGATCCTTAGGGAATGTAAATAAACAAGTATTTTGTGTGTGATGCTGTAAAGCTCTCTCTCATTTGTTGTTGGTCATGTTGGCTCTGATTGCCACTCACTCCTAAACATTATCAGTAAATTTTACTTATGTACTCTGTAGAAATATTCCTTTTCCACATAGTCACCATAGACTATCCTTACATGCATTTCCATAGCATTTGGTATTCGGTGAAACACTGCGTTTCTCTCAAGTGTGACCCCTGCCGCTCGTCTTGCTGGTCATGTTGGCTCTGAAAGCCTTTTGTTCCTAACCCTCCTGGCAGTCTAGAAAATTCCGCCAGGAGGCAGCGCAGCAGTTTTTTGTTTTTATTTTAAATCATGTAGCGAGCCCTCGAGCCCAGGGCTCGCTACATGATAGCCGCTGCTCAGCGGCATCCCCCCGCCCGCTTCGATTGCCTTCGGCGATCTCCGATAAGGAAATCCCGTTCGAAGAGGGCGACGGGGCGACGGGGCGGGATGACGTCACCAATGTCACCGACGTCGGGACGTCATTGGGAGTCCCGATCCACCCCTCAGCGCTGCCTGTCACTGATTGGCCAGGCAGCGCACGGGGTCTAGGGGGGGGGGCGGCGCGGCGCGACAGATAGCAGCGATCGAGCGCGGGGCGGTGGCGATCAGTGCGCTGACGCAGCTAGCAAAGTGCTAGCTGCGTGCAGCAAAAAAAAATTAAGCAAATCGGCCCAGCAGGGCCTGAGAAAACCTCCTGCGTGGCTTACCCCGAACTACGTTCGGGGTTACCGCCAAGGAGGTTAAACATTTTTTCTTTAACTAGATTAGTCTAGACTAGACTAGATTAGACTAAGTTTTTTAACTAATCTTTTTAATAGACTTGTGCTCTTAAACATTATCAGTAAATTCTACTTGTGTAATCTGCACAGATATTCATTTTACTTTAATTACATAAAGTTCATAATTTAGGTTCAGTATTATTTTATAATGTTAATATTTACGTTTTGAGTATTTATATTGTGCTGACATGTTTTTCAGTTCTTTTGACAGTATACAGTCAGGTCTCTAACTGGCTCTGCTGCAGAGATTTTGGTGCCAGACATCACAAGGTAACATTAAAGGTATTTAGGCCTCATGCCAACAGAAATGTGAGGTGTTTTTGAGGCATAAGGGGATTAAATAAAATATTAGAAGGGTTGCAATGTTTTTTTTGTTTTGTTTTTTTAGTTTAGATAATAACATCAGTAGGGGAAACCTCCGGATGATCCAGAGGCTTCCCCAATCCTCAGCAACCCCACTGCTGCTGGCCGGGACCTTCCTTATCTTTGCTACTGCATTACCCTCTATGTAAGCGTGCAGCTGCACTGGTCCAGGTGCCAGTGGTTTTTCTCCTGTGCAGCAGCACACAGACACTTGTGCATGGAGAAAAAAGCCATTTATGAGCACCCTGTGCTACTGCGCAGGACTTGGATGTGATTTGTGCCTGCGCAGTGCGGCCACTTTGCAACTGCATAGTGTGAACACACTTTTTAACTTTTACTTGACAATAAATAATATTCTACTAAATAGCCTGAACAAGGTTTCAACTAAACATACTTAGAATTTATGAACAAATGCAAAGGAAAAAAGCGGGTTGGCACTATGGTGCAGCAAGTGAGCATAAGTAGTCTTTAAACAGGTACCTCTTGCTAAACAGCTAGGCGTGCTCTGGTAGATAGACAAACATATTGGCAAATGAAGCAGGTAAGCAGGAGAGACCGGCACTGCGGAAAAGCTGTGTTTATTCTTGATTACATGCAAGCAGGGATGTGCACATGAGCAACAAAAGCAAGGCTATCTTGCACATTAAAAGCATGCAGTTAGATGTGGGGTACCTGGCGGTGCGGTGGGTGCTGGGTGGTCAAGCCTGACGGCCGTTTCGCGCGCGTCTGCGCATCTACGGAGGCTGTGCGCCAGTATTAGTTTAGCATCATGCGTAGTGAAATTAAGTTACAATCATCCAGGGGTGACTAAATTTTCGTGGAGTTAACATAATCTGCGCAAAGTTCACATTAAATGAGATTAACGTGGGAGCATAAACCTAGATATTCACGTGGGGAGTAGTTGGTAGTGAAATGCAATGTTACTGTATTTGGTCTAAATAACCAGGTCTGGGAGTATAGAGAGTTGGGAAGGGGATAGGGGGGGGGGAAAGGAGAGGGAAAGGGAGGAAAAAGAAGAAGGGGGGGTGGGGGGTTTGAACAAGAGTTAGGAAAAAATACTTTTGAGGCTTTGAAGAACAAAGAGATGTATTGGATACAGACCCTCAGGACCCTGGCCCCTGAGGGCCTTAATGAAGTTTTGGAAAAACTCTTTTAATCGGTCAACATGGAATTTTCCTGCCGACCATAGTCCTCTCTTTTATCGTTCCCCTTGATTAACGTTTATTTTAATAATTGTTTATTTTGTGTTAATAACATTTTTATATTTAATAATCATGTTTATATAGCGAGATCCAGCAATCATTTCTAATTACAGTATGTATTTCTACCCATTTGATGTCAATTGTTCTTTTTTTCCTAACTCTTGTTCAAACCCCCCACCCCCCACCCCTTCTTCTTTTTTCCTCCCTTTCCCTCTCCTTTCCCCCCCCTATCCCCTTCCCAACTCTCTATACTCCCAGACCTGGTTATTTAGACCAAATACAGTAACATTGCATTATTTACAATCCTTCTGGAAGAGGATGTTTTAATACAATTGGCCACAAGATGGTAGCATTTCACTACCAGCTACTCCTAGGTTTATGCTCCCACGTTAATCTCATTTAATGTGAACTTTGCGCAGATTATGTTAACTCCACGAAAATTTAGTCACCCCTGGATGATTGTAACTTAATTTCACTACACATGATGCCAAACTAATACTGGCGCACAACCGCCGCTTCCAGCATGGCGGCGCCGTCTCTTAAATACACATTGCGCATGTCCTTGCTCTTCTCCACGCTATTACGTATTATGCGTCCTTGTATCCGCGTCCACCCCCCACACGCGTACACAATGGTATGACGTCACCGTCATTCCGCGCTGCCCCTCCATCAGCCAATACTACCGGAAGCTGCTATGCGCTGTTTACTTCCGGATACCTGTCCTCGCTGGCGTCCCACGCTGTTATAACTTCAGCTGGCAGCAATATTCCCCTACAGTTGGCACTTCACTTTTGAACGACACAGTTGTGGTGAGTACCTCTTCTCAGCTTGAATAGTGTAAAGGTTATGGTCTACTTTTTATTATATATTTGTCTGCAGCACTTTGCACTATGCGCTTTATAAACTCTCTGTTGGTTAGTTATAAAAGTTTTAAACTAGTCCTAGGACATTGTGCTTTGTCTATGCACTTATTCTTATGTATCCTGATGATTCATTGTCAGTGAGTGATATATTTATTGAATCCAGCTTTGTCCTCGTTTTTTATATATTTTACAGGCATTCATAATGGTGCTCTGGATCTTTCATTTATTCACGTCGGATTGCCTTGCATAGTGTAACATACCATCATACGTTTTAATGAGAGATGGCCATATGTTTGACATTTGTCTGTGTTGAGCTCATATCTGATTATGAATTGTTCTGATTTTTTATGAAGTTTTTACTATTTAAACAACTGGCGTCCACTGTAATACTGTATTCCATTCATTTGTGTATTTTCTTGTCTCTTTTTTTCTCTCTGTCTCTTCAATGTATCTCCAAAATTGATTGCCTGATGAAGCAGGCTTTTGACCCGTGAAACGCGTTGCTTGCCTGGAGATTTTAAAATAAATTACATTGTCTACTTATATAAGACTCATTGGCTGGTCACTTTATACTTGAGGGTGGTAACCACCAACCCCCCTCCTTTTAAATTGTTTTTAAAATATTTTACTCTAAATTGGCGCCTCTGTTACTCCTCATTCTCCATGGTTCAGATGGTTGGACGCTCATAAAAATGACCTGATTTAGGTTAACCGGACCCTAATCTGGATTCAGCATATATAGGTTAGCAGAACTCTGTGATATTTTGTAAATGGGAGCGCTACTCTGCTCCACTGCAATTCGATTTGCCATTGCAAAACAATGGCAAATCGAATTGAATAGAATCAAATCCTGATCGGACATGTCAGATTTAATTGGATCGTAAATAGAATCGTAATTGAATCGTACAAAGAATGCTATCATGTAGATGGGACTTAATTGTTTTGTTTTGTTGCATATGTTTGTGCTGTCCATATTGGCACCTTTTGTTAAAAAAATTCAATAAAATTTGACTTTAAAAAAAGATAGGCATATTAATATGAGATTTCTAAGAAGATTTTGAGGAGAATGCTTTCCAAATTTGTGAATTTGGTACAAAACATATTAATATGTATGCATAGAACACTGAAACTGTCTATCCACTACTGACCTATTCATTGTGGTTCCATCTATTGTTATGTTATTGAAAAATCTCCAACTTTGGTCAACTCCATCCATTTGCCTTTTGTTCATATTGTGGAATGTTAATGAAGTTATCACCTTACTGGCTGGGGGTTAATTTACATAAAGAGTTCTTGGAACTGTCTTTTAATAATAGTGTAAACACACCTTTTGCTGTTAACAGGAAACCCTTTTTAACCAATAGAAAAAAACCTCATGCCAGTGAATGGAGAAGAAGAGAATAAAAGATGGGTCAGAACTAAGTCAGGTAGCAGAATACCAGGGACTTCCCAGGAATAAGGAGCCCCAGTACTACATCCTACCAGGTAACTGTAACGATCGGTGAAGCACAGAGAGGATCTGATTACCAGTGATCTGCAGTATCACAGGAAATACAGATGTATACCAGATTATACGTGATCTGCAGTATCACTGATAATCCGATATACTAGCTAACCTCTGTTCACTTGAGTAGAGTGTAGTGTTTGGTGTAACTGTAACACTTTGAGGACTAGGCCTCAGTGCAGTAAGGAGAGCTGCACAGATTCCTTCCGCAAACCTGAGCTCTCCAAGGCGGGAGGAGTCAGGCTGCCAGCGGGAAGGATATACTGAAAGTAACCCTCTGGCGGAAGGGTCACTTAACAGAACGAGGAACCGCCTCTAACAGTAAGGTCGGTTCTCGAGGTCGGACAAGCCAGGTCGTACACACACGGACAGATAAAGTACAAGATCAGGAGGCAAAGGCGGAGTCAGAGTACAGGCAGGGTTCAGCAACGGGGTATCAGAAATATCGGGGTACAAAATCAGGAGGCAGAAGCAGAGTCAAGGAACAAGCCGGGGTTCGGCAACAGAGTATCAGAAATATTGAGGTACAAGATCAGAGTTCAGAAGGGTAGTCAAGGCAGGCAAAAGTCATAACAGATAATCACAATCAAACTAGTACTTTAGCTATCAACAGAATCTAGCTAAGTGTAGGATTACAGCTCCAGCTGGTCCCGGCACACTTGCGGATCTGACTACGGATCTGGGTGCTTCCACATAAGTGATCGCACGCCAGACAAAGAGCAAGTGAACAACCAGCAGTATATATACTCTAGGACCTTTCCAGGACCTCCCTAATTGCTGGTCCAATGGGAGCAGTGGAATTTGTCAGCTGACCCAGCTGGTCAGCCGACTCCCTTCTAACTGCTATTTAAACTCTGCCTCTGTGCTCGCGCGCGTGTAAGTCTGAATCTTGGTGGACTATCAGTCCCAGCAACACCAGTACTGTCATGCAATGTATCTAGTGCGGGGGCCGCCTCTGATGTGGATTCCGCCGTTACCAATGCGGATTCCGCCGCTCTGCCTAAGCGGCATGCGGCGTTTTTTTCGCTGAACGCGGAAACAGCCGCCTCACTGTGAGAGGCGGCGGCTCCTCCGCGTTTCCTCACAGTACCCCCCCCCCCCCCGAGGAGTGGACTCCGGACAACTCCCACCAGGTTTCTCGGGATGTGAGGCATGAAATTCTCTCCTTAATTCGTCTGCATGCTTGCGCGTCCCTGGTACCCATTGCCTCTCCTCAATGCCGTACCCTTTCCAGTGTACGAGATATTGTACTGAGTTTTGCACAACACGTGAATCTAAAAACTTTTCCACCTCATATTCAGGTTGGTCATCTACCAACACAGGTGGAGGAGGAGCGGAACCCACCTGGACCGCAGGTTTGAGTAGGGACACATGAAACGACCTTACGCCCCGCATGCTGGCAGGAAGATCAATGGCGTAAGTCACGTTATTGATTCTCTTGGTTACTGGGAATGGACCCACAAACCTGGGACCCAGTTTGGTAGAAGGCTGCTTCAGGGTCAAGTGACGTGTGGACACCCAGACTAACTCCCCTGGCTGAAACTTCCATTCCACGGATCATCTTTTGTCTGCTTGACCCTTCTGACTCTGGAACGCCTTCTGCAAATTCCCCTTAACAATTCCCCAATTGTCCCTAAGTGATCTTTGCCAATCCTCCAGTGCTGGAAATGGGGATGACACGACTGGAAAAGGGGAAAATTTGGGTGATCTCCCTGTCACAATCTGGAATGGAGAGAACCCAGATGAGGAGTTCTTCAAATTATTTTGTGCAAATTCCGCGAAGGGCAAAAATTTTACCCAGTCAGTCTGTGCTTCCGCAACGTAACATCTTAGGAATTGTTCCAAAGATTGATTGATACGTTCCGTCTGCCCATTAGTCTGTGGGTGGTAGCCTGACGAAAAAGACAACTTCATGCCCATTTGGCGGCAAAATGCCCTCCAGAAACCAGAGACAAATTGGACTCCCCTATCCGACACAATGTCTTCCGGAATGCCATGCAGCCGGAAGACGTGAATGATGAACAACTCGGCCAGTTCCTGAGCCGAGGGGAGTCCTTTCAGGGGCACAAAATGGGCCATCTTGCTAAAACGGTCGACTACCACCCAAATGACCAACATTCCTTCAGACCTGGGCAATTCTCCCACAAAATCCATGGACAAGTGGGTCCATGGCTCACTCGGGGTGGGCAAAGGCTGCAGCTTACCTACAGATGCCAGCCGGGAAGGTTTACTCTTGGCACAGACCGCACACTCCCTGACAAACTCTTTGCAATCTGTTGCCAAAGAAGGCCACCAAGCACACCTGGCAATCAGATCCTGCGTTCTAGCAGCTCCAGGATGACCAGCATTCTTATGGGCGTGAAAGAGGTGCAGGATTTGTAAACGAAAGGGCAAAGGGATAAACATAACCCCTTCGGGTTTTCCCTCAGGAACGTCCTGCTGAAATGGACCCAAAACCTCCGTCCAATCCTCCCAAGTCTCTGTTGCGGCTAACACTAGTTCCCGCGGGATGATAGACTCAGGAGCGGGTGGCTGTGCCGTTTCTGGTTCAAAACACCTGGAGAGGGCATCTGCCTTGACGTTTTTGCTGCCTGGGGTGTACGTGATTATAAATCTAAACCTTGTAAAAAACAAAGACCATCGGGCCTGACGGGGACTCAATCTCTTCGCCCCCTCGATGTATTCCAAGTTCTTATGGTCGGTGTAAACTGTGATCGTGTGTTCTGCCCCCTCTAACCAGTGGCGCCACTCCTCAAATGCCAACTTAATAGCCAGAAGTTCCCGGTTGCCTATATCATAATTTTTTTCTGCAGGTGAAAACCTGCGGGAAAAATAAGCACATGGGTGTAATCTGCCCTGCAACCCAGACCGTTGCGACAGCACCGCCCCCACCCCAACTTCTGAGGCATCAACCTCCACAATGAAGGGAAAGGACGTGTCAACATGCCTCAAAATTGGTGCTGAGCAAAATAATTTTTTCAATAAAGCAAATGCCGCCATGGCTTCAGGAGACCAGTGGTTGGTATCCGCCCCTTTTTTCGTGAGACTGGTAAGGGGGGCAACTAAGGTGGAGTATCCCTTAATGAACCTCCTGTAATAGTTCGCGAACCCCAAAAATCTCTGCAGGGCCTTCAACCCCACTGGCTGTGGCCACTCCAACACGGCTGTGACCTTGGCAGGATCCATTGAGAGGCCCGAGGTGGAAATTACGTATCCCAGAAACGTGACCGTGGTCACTTCAAATATACACTTTTCCACCTTCGCGTAGAGCCTATTCTGTCTTAATTTGTTTAGGACAAATTTTACGTGAACTCTGTGTTCGGAGAGGTTATTGGAATAAATTAGTATGTCATCGAGGTATACCAACACGAATCTACCCAAAACCTCCCGGAATACCTCATTGATTAATTCTTGGAAGACGGCTGGCGCATTGCACAACCCGAAGGGCATCACTAGGTACTCGTAATGCCCGTCGGGTGTGTTGAAGGCCGTCTTCCACTCATCACCCTCTCTGATGCGGATTAGATTGTATGCCCCCCTCAGATCCAATTTAGAGAAGATCTTTGCGGCTGTGAGTTGCGTAAATAAATCGTCTATCAAGGGTAACGGATAGCGATTTTTTATCGTGATCTTATTGAGGCCCCGATAATCAATACAAGGTCGGAGACCCCCGTCTTTCTTTTTAACGAAAAAGAAACCGGCCCCAGCAGGCGACCGGGAGGGCCGGATGAACCCCTTGGCTAAGTTATCACGAATGTATTCCTGCATAGCCATCTTCTCTGGACCGGACAAGTTATACAGGTGACCCCTAGGAGGCATACAACCAGCACGGAGATCAATGGGGCAATCGAACGGGCGATGAGGGGGTAACTGATCAGCAGACTTAGGACAAAATACATCAGAGAACTCTGCATACTCTTCGGGAACCCCCTCCACAAGAATCTTGGTCCGACCCAATGTCACCTTCCCTAAACACCGTTGGTGACAATGATCGGACCATCTGGTTACCTGACCCGTAGCCCAGTCTATGTGCGGAGAATGGATTTGCAGCCACGGCATGCCTAGGATAATAGTGGAGGTAGACATGCATAACACAAAAAATCGTAACTGCTCCCCATGCAGTACCCCTATGACGACCTTCACCTCCGGGGTCTGTGACAGTGGGCGATCCCGTTGCAGAGGGGAATCGTCTACTGCTGTGACCTCACTGGAGTGAGGGGAATACCCAACTCCTGAGCAAATTCAAGATCCATAAAATTAGCCGCTGAGCCAGAATCAACAAACGCTTCAGTGGCTACGGACTTATTCTCCCATGTGATAGTACAGGGGAGAAGCAATTTTTTCTCTTTAAGGGGTGAAAATTGTGTGCCTAGGGTGTCACCCCCCACTACTCCTAGGCAAAGTCGTTTCCCGACTTGTTAGGGCAGTTTCGCACCCTATGCCCTGCTGCTGCGCAATACAGGCACAGCTGTTCCGTCATTCTCCGCCGTCGCTCCACCTGGGTCAACTTCGAATGACCAATCTGCATTGGTTCGGGTGGAGGCAAGGCCGGAGAGGGTGAGACAGGCGGAGAAGGTGTTACTAGGGGTGTAGCGAATGGTGCCGCGTAAGATGTCACCCTGACGCGGTGACTACCCCTAACCTGCTTCTGATGGCATAACCTACGATCAACTCGAATGGCCGATGATATGGCCTCATCGACTGTCTTGGGCTTGGGTACAGTTAACATTAGATCAGAGACTTCCTCCGACAACCCAGACAGGAAGTAATCCATCAGAGCAAAGTTATCGAATCTAGCGGTGACTGACCACCTACGGAACTCTGCCGCATAATCCTCGACCGAGCCTCTGCCTTGCCGCAAAAGTTTGAGCTTCCGCTCAGAGGACGCGGCAAGGTCAGGGTCGTCATAAATTATGGCCATGGCCTTAAAGAATTCCTCCACCGAGGTCAGGGCAATATTGGTAGGAGGCAGGTTGTATGCCCAGGACTGGGAGTCCCCAGTCAGCAAAGTTTTAATAAAGATGACCCGTTGGGTCTCAGTCCCCGAGGATCGGGGTCTCAACTCGAAATACGACAACACTCTACTCCTGAAATTCCGGAAGTCAGACTTGTGGCCGGAAAACTTATCAGGTACAGGCATACGTATGTCAGTACTAGGAGAGGATCGCACTGAATCAACTGACGTCTGGAGGGTTTGCACAGAGCCTGACAGGACATCAATCATAGTCTTGTGGCTACCCAGCACTTGGTTGATGTTTTCCACCGAAGTGGCAAGTGCGCCCAGACGGTCAGTGTGTGCGTCCATTTGCATTTTTTTGGTCTGGCGTTCTGTAACGATCGGTGAAGCACAGAGAGGATCTGATTACCAGTGATCTGCAGTATCACAGGAAATACAGATGTATACCAGATTATACGTGATCTGCAGTATCACTGATAATCCGATATACTAGCTAACCTCTGTTCACTTGAGTAGAGTGTAGTGTTTGGTGTAACTGTAACACTTTGAGGACTAGGCCTCAGTGCAGTAAGGAGAGCTGCACAGATTCCTTCCGCAAACCTGAGCTCTCCAAGGCGGGAGGAGTCAGGCTGCCAGCGGGAAGGATATACTGAAAGTAACCCTCTGGCGGAAGGGTCACTTAACAGAACGAGGAACCGCCTCTAACAGTAAGGTCGGTTCTCGAGGTCGGACAAGCCAGGTCGTACACACACGGACAGATAAAGTACAAGATCAGGAGGCAAAGGCGGAGTCAGAGTACAGGCAGGGTTCAGCAACGGGGTATCAGAAATATCGGGGTACAAAATCAGGAGGCAGAAGCAGAGTCAAGGAACGAGCCGGGGTTCGGCAACAGAGTTTCAGAAATATCGAGGTACAAGATCAGAGTTCAGAAGGGTAGTCAAGGCAGGCAAAAGTCATAACAGATAATCACAATAATCACAATCAAACTAGTACTTTAGCTATCAACAGAATCTAGCTAAGTGTAGGATTACAGCTCCAGCTGGTCCCGGCACACTTGCGGATCTGACTACGGATCTGGGTGCTTCCACATAAGTGATCGCACGCCAGACAAAGAGCAAGTGAACAACCAGCAGTATATATACTCTAGGACCTTTCCAGGACCTCCCTAATTGCTGGTCCAATGGGAGCAGTGGAATTTGTCAGCTGACCCAGCTGGTCAGCCGACTCCTTTCTAACTGCTATTTAAACTCTGCCTCTGTGCTCGCGCGCGTGTAAGTCTGAATCTTGGTGGACTATCAGTCCCAGCAACACCAGTACTGTCATGCAATGTATCTAGTGCGGGGGCCGCCTCTGATGCGGATTCCGCCGTTACCAATGCGGATTCCGCCGTTACCAATGCGGATTCTGCCGCTCTGCCTAAGCGGCATGCGGCGGTTTTTTCGCGTTGTGACGCGCTGCTGAACGCGGAAACAGCTGCCTCACTGTGAGAGGCGGCGGCTCCTCCGCGTTTCCTCACAGTAACTATGACCATTCTGATTTACTCAGTTGTAATATTAGTCTAAACACATTGTAGTTAGGATTGTATTGTATTATTTTGCTTTCTTTAGTTTGAATTTTTAACAGTTGCTCTTTATGTCAATTTTGTTTGTTGATTTTAAAATAAAGTGAAAATAATGTCATTGTACATAAAGAAAGTCTGAATAAATCGCACAGGTAAGATAATTGATTAACAAACTAGGGATAATAAAAGGGTTGTATAGTTTAACAGAGTTCAGTAACCAGTCATGATTTGATATGCAGGTCAGTTATAAGATAAAATGAATGTATTCATTTATTGCATTAATGCTGGGAATACACCATAAGTTTTTTCAGCAGAAAGATGGTTCAATAGACATCTTCCGACATGATCAATCTTATTTTTGATTGTTTTTCTGATCGATTTCTCATAGAAATGAATGGAAATTGATAAGACAAGATAAGACCATGGATCGGAAAATCGATTGAAAATAAGATCGGACAGTAAATCAACTGAAAAATCTAATTGTGTATTGCCAGCATAATATCAGTGCATTGCTACCCTGATCATCTCTACTTAGACAATGTAATATTTTAAAATAGTGGTAAAACATATTTTGGAGGGCAGTAGTCAAATAAGGACTAAAGACTGAGGGTTGAGAATGAGTGGCCATGTGGTACATTAATCAGAGTCATCTCAGGCTAAGTGGTATGAGGAATAGTGGCATGAACCAGTAACAAAGCACCGCCTGGCAAGGACCTACACAAAGATGCCAACAAGCCTGCTTTTTCATGGCACACGATTCTGGCAGCTGGACAGTGCACATTGCATATAAATAAAAGAGGATTGTGTTCCTTTTCGCAAATTCCTTTTGTAAATGACGATCTAATAAGCCACATTATGGATTATCATGTGCTAGTTCCAAGTGTCTTAAAAAGGATTATCATTTGAAGTGTAGTTTTCTAATAGACTAGAGATGATCGGAAATGCTGATTACTGCTACTGATTTACTCCTTTCACGTCTTTCCGCATTCCACCAAAAATAAATGGTCACGTTCTCTGATTAACTATTCATTGCAAGTCTTCTGAAGTTCTGAAAGGCTTGAAATTACCAAATATCGGTAAATGGAGTTCCGGCGAAAAAAGGCATTATCTGATTGGCTAATTCATTCCAACTTTCTGAGTCTTCTGATTGGCTTAAAATTACCCAGTATCTGTAATGCGGATTTTCCACCAAAATTTTTGCTTAAAATCCGCATTCACTCATTGGTTTATTAACTCTGAGTTATTCTGATTGGCTTAAAATTACTGCATATCATTAAGCGTAATTTCCACATAAGTTTTCACATTTACGCAAAAATCTGCTTCCGCATTGTTATTTCCAAGTACCAAATTCCAATGTGGACATACAGATTTCCAATCTGAAATGCGGCAATTGCATTTTAGTGGAATCTGAATGAGCATCCCTATAATAGAACATTTGTTTTGTTTGATATGCTGTCAGAGCTTCTGGTAATATAGCAACAATAACATATAATATATTCAGTTGCAGGAGCAAAAAGTATCTCCAGCAGCCCATGATGAGTCACAGAGGAGGCAAGCCGCATCACTGCTCAGAGTGTGAGAAAAGCTTCACTTATCAATCACAGCTTATTAGTCATCAGAGGAGTCACACTGGGGAGAGGCCATTTTTCTGCTCAGAGTGTGAGAAAAGCTTCATTTTTCAATCAGACCTTATTAGACACCAGAGGAGACACACTGGGGAGAAGCCATTTTCTTGCCCTGAATGTCAAAAATGTTTCAGTCTCAAGGGAAACCTCATGCTTCATCAGAGGATTCACACTGAAGAGAAGCCCTTTTCCTGCTCAGAATGTGACACATCTTTCACTGAGAAGTCATCCCTTATAAGACATCAGAGGATTCATACTGGAGAGAAGATTTTTTCCTGCTTTGAATGTCAGAAATGTTTTACCACAAAATGCCACCTCATAGAACACCAGAGGATTCACACAGGAGAGAAGCTGTTTCCTTGCTCAGTATGTGAAGAAAGTTTAACTTCCAAAGCAAGCCTCAAATACCACCAGAGGATTCACACAGGAGAGAAGCTGTTTTCTTGCTCTGAATGTGATAAGTCCTTCAGCACTGAACAAGCATTTCGTATACATCTCCGGATTCACACTGGAGAGAAACCATATAAATGTACAGAATGTGATAAAAGATTCTCACAGAATTCAACTCTTACTCGGCATCAGAGAACTCACACAGGAGAAAAGCCATTTAGTTGTTTAGAATGTGACAAGAGCTTCTCACGGCAGTCCCATCTGAGAAGACATCAGAAGATACATGAGCGAGTGGATGTCAGCCTGTAAGCTGTGTTTTAATAAACATATTGCTGTAGCATCACAGGATTATGATTATTGATAAGTAGAACAGATTTATTAATTAACATATGTGATTTGGGGGTTGATGCATTGAAGCTGCAGTAAAATTGCTGTATGCAGACAGTTTACAGCAATATTACCATTACTGCCGGTATCATGTTATCATGAGTTCCATTATTAGTGTGACTCGTGGTACTTGTGGAAAATGATCATTGCTACATTAACATGCTTGTTATCGTAGCAACACCAGCAGTACTTAAACACCACAGGTTGTGCTAATAGCAAAACTTGCAGTAACTTGCTGCCAGTAGTAATGCTAATATTGTTCTGCACTGTCTGCATACAGCAATATTACAGCAGCTTCATGCACCCTGTAGAAGCTTAATCCACCATCACAGACCACAGGACAGACAGAAATTACATTGTTTTTGGTGACATATTAAGTTAATCACAAATGAAGTGAACTATGATCAGCTGGTACATGGAAACCTGGTCATTTTTTTAAATATAAATTTACATTATGTTTCAGTGTGTTATGTACTGTTAGATTTATAATCTGTAACTTGCCCTTAAAGAGACTCAGTGATGAGTATTAGAGTATTTTTTTACTTATCTGGGGCTTCCTCCGTCCCCATAAGCATGGATGCGTCCCTTGCCATCCACCTGCAGTTTCCCGTTCAGCCGTGGGGAGCCCCAGTAATATGCTCAGTGACGTCAATCTGGATCTACTGCGCATGAAGACCCAGACTGGCTTCGGCTGAGTCCCTTATCGGGGCTCACCGCAGCTGAACAAGAGATTGCAGGAGGACAGTGAAGGACACATCTGTGCTTATGGGGCTGGAGGAAGCCCCGGGTAAGTAAAAAAAAAAAAAAACCTCAGTACTCATCTCTGAGTCTCTTAAAAATCTATTGTTTACTTTGATGGAAAGTGATTCTCCATTTTTTTATTTCTGTATTTGCATGAATTATTTAGCATTGGGATTAGATAAATTCTGTCAACTTGGAGTTGAAATATATTTTGAGGCCCTGATTGACATACGGTGGTGGGATAGTTCGAGTTTTTTCTATATATTTTGATTTGATGTGTATTTTATCTGCTGCTAATTGATGGAGGTGGTTATGTGATTTAAGTTTGTTTTAATAAAATATCAGATTTTTTTAAACATTTTTCTGCACTGGAAATATTGTTTGAATTGTTCTTCTATAAGATGTTTCTTCAGTTTCATAAACAACAACATTCTCTATTGAACAAAGATCATCATATCAGAGATTATCCAACTAGATAGCATGGCTCAAATCATTGTGCTGGTCTTTTTATATGTTCTTTCAGGCTGAATTTTTGGGATAGACTTGGTATTCTGCTTTTTTTAGTGGTGTATCTGGGTGTGGTAACTAGGAATGAGTGAGAACACCTCTCTGGTAGTTTCATTTTTTTTCTTGAACTTTGGATGGTTTTGTGATTTTTCTGCAAGACAATTTTACATTAAAGTCAAGGGTAAACTTTGGAGGTCAAATGCATACCAGAATCACCAAAATTGCTAAATATGTTGAAGGATACCAGAGCCAAAAAGCATAGGAGAAACAAGGGAGCAGGCATGTAGCGGGAGCTGTCCTGATGGCCACCACTCCCCCAGTTATCCTTTGTCTTCCTCCTTTCTTACCTAAAGACCCCCAACAGCCTCTTCCGGGTCACCGGGAGTCGCCAGAGTGATGACCATCAGCACAGCTCCCCCTACATGCCTGCACTCCCTGTTTCTTCTATACCTTTCAGCTGTGGTATCCTTAAAGGAGAACAGTGGTAACAAGGGAAGATTTAAAGTGCCCTTAAAGAGGAGCTGTCAGCCATACTGTCTAAAAAAAATCATATATAAGTAGATAAATACTTGCTCTACTTACACAACATATGTATTGAACAGTCCACGTTTTGATTTTAGTGATTTTTCTATAGTAAAAAAATAAGAAAATCATTCTTAGGATTCTCCATTTTGACTTTGTCTATCTTAAAGCCAATTCTGATGTCATTTTCTCTCTTAATCTTTTCTGCCTGATTGTGTATGCATTGCCTGCCCTCCTCCCAGTCTTCAGGCACTCCCACCCAGCTGTGCAATAGAAAGTGCATTGTCTCAGCATGATAAATATTGGTCAATCAGAGAGTAACAGAGTTGTGGGAGGGGAGAACAGGAGGAAAGAGACTTCAGCCAATCAGGCTGCATTAGTTAAGTCTGAGAAGAAGGTAAAGAAGAACAAAAGACAACCCAACATGCCCTGCAACTTCCTTTGTATGGCAATGTACCAACTAAGAGTCAGATAAACTGGGAAATGCTCATTGATCAACAAGAAAAGCAAAAGTAATGTTTAACTTTTGGATTGCCTGGTTAGCATCCCTATTACTTGTTTACCAGATGAAAATAAATAATTGATTTTTGATTTTATGCCTGATAGTTACACTTTAAAGACCTTATGGAAATTTCCCTGAAAATTGGATTTAAAATGACTGTATTTAAAAAAAAATGCAGTAAAATGACAGAATTTGTAGCTGGTTTACAGGGAGCGATTAATCTGTTTATGGGATGTGGGACTGCGAGCAAAGTGCAGCACACAGAGGACAGCACATGCAGATTGTACAACCTACATGATGCAGAGGGTGTACATGAAACATGACATGTTTTTGAAGCAGTAAGATACATACTCTAACCCATTTCCAAAAGGTTAAATGAAATAAAAAACAACAAAGAAAAAGTCCTTTAACCACTTCCCCTCCCTCGAGAGGAGTAACTACGTCCCTGCAAGTTCCCATAACTTCTTGCAGGGGCGCAGCTATCGCGTCTCTCCCCGCCATGCGTTACCACTTGCCCCCCACGCTCGTTACTGCTGCTGATCGTTAGCTGCTACATCAATTAATGGGAACACATATGCACATAACTCGGTATCCATCAGCATCCTGGTCGATACTTTCGTCTGAGTTATTGTGGCTCATATGCTGGAAATTTATATAATACAGATTAAGCCAATGGAGCAGGTAGTTGGAATTGCGTGTGACTCTTGCCAGTGAAACTGATACACACAGGGAAAAACTATTTTCCACTTTTGACAAAGAAATCCAGGTAGAAATAAAATGCCCAGGAGGTTAAATAAATGCATAGTGTTCTTTTCTCATTGCTGGCTGGCATTACACACAGCTCCCCAGTGGGAAAAGGAGGAGGAATTTGTAGTGCTGGGAAGATTCTTAATTTGGATTTATAGAAAGGTGTTGTTTCTCCAAACAAGCTCAGGTGAAGAATATATGCAAAATAAATAGACTCTACAAGCTGGAGAAAAACATTAGTGTTTGAAAGGATCCTTAGTGAATCCTTAGGGAATGTAAATAAACAAGTATTTTGTGTGTGATGCTGTAAAGCTCTCTCTCATTTGTTGTCGGCCATGTTGGCTCTGATTGCCTCTCACTCCTAAACATTATCAGTAAATGTTACTTGTGTACTCTCTAGAAATATTCCTTTTCCAATAATTCTATACAATTCTCAATTTCAAATTTGTTTCTGTATTATTTTATAATATTATAATGTTTAAATTTGAATAATTTAAATGGTGCTACCACATTCATCAGTAATTTTGACAGTATAAAGTCACCACAGACTATCCTTACATGCATTTCCATATCATTTGGTATTCGGCGAAACACTGTGTTTCTCTCAAGTGTGACCCCTGCCGCTCTTGTTGCTGATCATGTTGGCTCTAATGCTGGGCATACACGGGTCATTTTTGCAGCTTGATTAGCCGCCGGATCGACTCTTGCGTCCTCGCGCATCCCCACTCGTTCCCGCCTGCCTGGATCGATTCCCGCTCGTCCCCACGGGTGCTTCCTTGTCTTCCACTTATTTTCCTCTATTGTTCGCCCGCGGGGATCGAGCGCGGAATCGATCCGCCGGGTCATCGGACACGTTGAATATTATCAGTCGAGCCATCAGCGGCTCGATTGATAAAAAAAAATGACCCGTGTATGCCCAGCATAATAGTCTGTTGCTCTTAAACATTATCAGTAAATTCTACTAGTGTAATCTGCACAGATTTTCATTTTACTTTAATTACATAATGTTCTTAATGGTGGTTCTGTATTATTTTATAATGTTAATGTTTACATTTTAAGTATTTATATTGTGCTGACATATTTATCAGTTCATTTGACAGTATATAGTCAGGTCCCTAACTGCCTCTGCTGCAGACATTTTGGTGTCATACCTCACAAGATACTTTTAACTACTAGCCGACCGCGTCACACCGATGGGCGTGACCAGGGGCAAATCCAGGATTTTCAAGGGGGGGGGGATTCCTGATAGGTCTCTTTTGGCAAGCCGCACACTACCGCGCATGCGTTTGCCCACAAAATCCACATGATGCACAGCATTTCTCCACAAAATACAAACAATGGGCAGTGTTTCCCTACAAAATACACATGATGCAGTAGTGTTTCGCCAAAATATATATATTGTGGCAGTGATTAAGTAGCCAGATAACCCCCCTTTATTATGGATAATGAAATTACCCCACCCCTCTTTAGTATAGGTGACCAGATGACCCCCATTTATCACACAGGTAGCAGACCTGAAAATCGAAATGTGGGCAACATTCACCAGAAAATCGCAATGTTTTCAGCAGTGACCAAAAAATCGTAATGTGGGCAGCAGACACCTGAAAGTCGCAATGTGGGCAGCAGTCACCAGAAAATCATAATGTGGGCAGCAGTCACCAGAAAATCGCAATGTGGGCAGCAGTCACCAGAAAATTGCAATGTGGGCAGCAGTGACCAGAAAATTGTAATGTGGGCAGCAGTGACCAGAAAATCGTAATGTGGGCAGCAGTCACCAGAAAATTGCAATGTGGGTAGCAGTCACCAGAAAATCGTAATGTGGGCAGCAGACACCTGAAAATCGTAATGTGGGCAGCAGTCACCAGAAAATTGTAAGGTGGGCAGCAGACACCTGAAAATCGTAATGTGTGCAGCAGTCACCTGAAAATCGCAATGTGGGCAGCAGTCACCAGAAAATCGTAATGTGGGCAGCAGTCACCAGAAAATCGTAATGTGGGCAGCAGACACCAGAAAATCGTAATGTGGGCAGCAGTCACCAGAAAATCGTAATGTGGGCAGCAGACACCTGAAAATCGTAATGTGGGCAGCAGTCACCAGAAAATTGTAAGGTGGGCAGCAGACACCTGAAAATCGTAATGTGTGCAGCAGTCAGCTGAAAATCGCAATGTGGGCAGCAGTCACCAGAAAATCGTAATGTGGGCAGCAGTCACCAGAAAATCGTAATGTGGGCAGCAGACACCAGAAAATCGTAATGTGGGCAGCAGTCACCAGAAAATTGCAATGTGGGTAGCAGTCACCAGAAAATCGTAATGTGGGCAGCAGTCACCAGAAAATCGTAATGTGGGCAGCAGACACCTGAAAATCACAATGTGGGCAGCAGACACCTGAAAATCGCATTGTGGGCAGCAGACACCAGAAAATCGTAATGTGGGCAGCAGACACCAGAAAATCGTAATGTGGGCAGCAGACACCTGAAAATCGTAATGTGGGCAGCAGTCACCTGAAAATCGCAATGTGGGCAGCAGTCACCAGAAAATCGTAATGTGGGCAGCAGACACCTGAAAATCGCAATGTGGGCAGCAGTCACCAGAAAATCGCAATGTGGGCAGCAGTGACCAGAAAATTGTAATGTGGGCAGCAGTGACCAGAAAATTGTAATGTGGGCAGCAGACACCTGAAAATCGCAATGTGGGCAGCAGTCACCTGAAAATCGCAATGTGGGCAGCAGTCACCAGAAAATCACAATGTGGGCAGCAGTGTCCAGAAAATTGTAATGTGGGCAGCAGACACCAGAAAAAAATAAATGACATGCACCTGTGAAAAAAAAAACAATTCACTTACCTGACAGAAGTCTTCTCCTCTCCTGGCATCTGGCACACCGCTCCCAGAATCCCCCTGCAGCACATCTCCCTCGCTGACAAGCAGAGTGCAGGGCTACGGCAAGATGGCTCCCGAAGCCCTGTACTGGAGACACAAATAGTCTCCAGAGCAGGGCTTCGGCAGCCATCGTGCCGTAGCCCTGCTCTGCCTCTCGGGAGATTGCGGGGCTGCGGGGAAGAAGTTCTGCACCTGGCTGGGGGGTCTTGCAATTGATGGCGTCAGCGCTCCCCCCCCCCCCACACACACACGGCTGGCGGGCCCGGGCCCCCCTGCGGCCGATGGGGATCCCGGCGCACACACACATGAGCAGGCAGCAGCTGCACTATAACAGTGGCTGCCGCTGCTCAGATTCAGGAGGCACTTCCGGTCTAGGTGCGAGGGGGTGGTTCCAGACACCCGGAACACCCCCTTCCGTGCGCCATTGGTGACCATGGCGGCAGCCCCAGGACCGTCTAACGCTGATCGGTGTAAAGTCTTGAGGTGGGGATTTGCAAGAGATCTCCACTTGTATGATGGAACTCCGCTCTGCCAATCAGTCTCCCAGCGGTGATCACCGCTAGGAGACTGTTAGATGGCAAAACAGCTGTCTATTTAGTCTATACAGCACTGTGATTTATGGAAGCACTGTACTGGGGACAGCCGTGTGACACGGCTGTCCCTCTGGGATGCAGGAGAGCAATCAGCTTTTATTGGCTGATCGGTCGTCAATAAATGCCATTATTTATTGAAAAAAAACATTTATATAAAAAATAAACATCCTGGGAGCAATCATAGCCCACCCACAGAATGCTCTGTTGGTGGGCAGAAAAGGGGGTGGGGGGAATCACTTGTGTGCTGATGTGTGCAATGTAGCTGCATCTAAGTCAGTCTGGTACTAATGATCCATTGCGCCATCAGCAGGAATGCTCTTTTAAAAGTAGTTTTAATTTAAAAAAAAGTTAAATAGGATATTATGAAATATTGTCAGTGAGAGCAGATCACATGATAGCACAGCTAACAAGTTTTCAAAGTAGGAAAGAGAATTTTGTGCTGTGATGTATGTGTATTTAATAAATTCCGATAATACATATATTTTAGTGTTAACGCTAGAAAATAATAGAAAAAAGTAAATGAATAAGAATAAAGGTTCCATTTTAAGATACGCATATTCACTTCCTATCGTTAAAGGGGTCTATGAAAAACGTGGTGCTATTAAACAATTTTAGAAGATTTGTTTCAGATGGTTGGACGTTCATAAAAATCACCCGATTTAGGTTAACCGAACCCTAATCTGGATTCGGCATAGACAGGTTTGCAGTAATCTGTGATATTTTGTAAATGGTAGTGCTGCTCTGCTCCACTGTATTTGTTTTGTTTTGTTGTACGTGTTTGTGCTGTCCAAATTGGCACCTTTTGTTGTTAAAAATTCAATAAAATTTGACTTTAAAAAAAGATATGCATATTCATATGAGATTTCGAAGAAGATTTTGAGGAGAGTGCTTTCCAAATTTGTGAATTTGGTACTGAACATATTATTATGTATGCATAGAACACTGAAACTGTGCATCCTCTGCTGACCTAATCATTGTGGTTCCATCTATTGTTATGTTATTGAAGAATCTCCAACTTTGGTCAGCTCCTTCCATTTGCCTTTTGTTCATACTGTGGAATGTTAATGAAGTTATCACCTTGCTGGCTCGGGGTTAATTTACATAAAGAGTTCCTGAAACTGTCTTTTAATCATACTGTTAACACACCTTTTGTTGTTAACAAGAAACCCTTTTTAACCAATGGAAAACAACCTCATGCTAGTAAATGGAGACAATTCAAATAAAAGCTGAGTCAGAACTGAGTCAAGCAGCAGAATACCGGAGACTTCCCAGGAATAAGGAGCCCCAGTACTACATCCTACCAGGTAACTATGACTATTGTGATTTACTTAGTTGTAATATTAGTCTAAACACATTGTAGTTAGGATTGTATTGTATTATTTTGCTTTCTTTAGTTTGTATTTTTAAGATAAATTATGTTAATAAGTGTGATATTGCATAAGCCAGTAAGTGTGACTCTTATAACTGGGTAGCACATGTATGGGTTTTATATTGTACAAAAGTGTACCTGTTAGAAGAAGAGCACTAAGGCTAGTGTTAGGCCTGGGCTATAATGGAGATATATTTTGGGGGGAACATGTGATTAAAATATTTAAATTCTTGTTAGTAGTTGCTCTTTATGTCAATTTTGTTTGTTGATTTTAAAATAAAGTGTAAATAATGTTATTGTACATAAAGAGAGTCTGAATAAATCCCACATGCAACATAATTGATTAACAAACTAGGTATTATAAAAGGGTTGTATAGTTTAACCGAGTTCAGTAACCAGTCATGATGTGATATGTAGGTCAGTTATGAGGTAAAATGAATGTATTCATGTGTTGCATTAATGCTGGGAATACACCAAAAGTTTTTTCAGCTGATAGATGTTTTGATAGACATCTTCCGACATGTTCGATCTTATTTTCGATTGTTTTTCTGATCGATTTCTCATAGAAAAGAATGGAAATTGATAAGAAAAGATAAGAACATGGATCAGAAAATCGATTGAAAATAAGATCGGACAGTACATTGACTGATCTCATTGTGTATTGCCAGCATAATATCAGTGCATTGCTACCCTGATCATCTCTATATAGACAATGTAATATTTTAAAATAGTGGTAAAACAAATTTCGGAGGGCGGTAGTCAAATACGACTAAAGACTGAGGGTTGAGAATGAGTGGCCATGTGGTACATTAATCAGAGTCATTTTAGGGTAAGTGGTATGAGGAATAGTGGCATGAAACAGTAACAAAGCAGCACCTGGCAAGCACCTACATAAAGATGCCAACAAGCCTGCTCATGGCACATGATTCTGGCAACTGGAGAGTGCACTTCGCACATAAGTAAAATGTTCCTTTTCGCAAATTCCTTTTGTAAATGACGATCTAATAAGCCACATTATGGATTATCATGTGCTAGTTTCAAGTGTCTCAAAAGGGATTATCATCTGAAGTGTAGTTTTCTAATAGACTAGGGATGATCAGAAATGCTGATTACTGCTACCAATTTACTCCTTCCACGTCTTTCCGCATTCCACCAAAAATAAATGTTCACGTTCTCTGATTAACTTATTCATTGTAAGTCTTCTGAAGTTCTGATTGGCTTGAAATTACCAAATATCGGTAAGTGGAGTTCTGCGAAAAAAGGCATTATCTGATTGGCTAGTTTATTCCGACTTTCTGAGCCTTCTGATTGGCTTAAAATTACCCAATATCGGTAATGCGGGTTTCCGCCAAAATTTTTGCCTAAAATCTGCATTCACTGATTGGTTTATTCATTCTGAGTCTTCTGATTGGCTTAAAATTACTGTATATCATTAAGCAAAATTTCCACATAAGTTTTCACATTTACGCAAAAATCTGCTTCCGCATTATTATTTTCAAGTACCACATTCCAATGTGGAAATACAGATTTCCATTCTGAAATGCGGCAATTGCATTTTAGTGGAATCTGAATGAGCATCCCTATAATAGACCATTTGTTTTGTTTGATACGCTGTCAGAGCTTCTGGTAATATAGCAACAATAACATATAATATATTCAGTTGCAGGAGCAAAAAGTATCTCCAGCAGCCCATGATGAGCCACAGAGGAGACAAGCCGCATCACTGCTCAGAGTGTGAGAAAAGCTTCACTTGTCCATCACATCTTATTATACACCAGAGGAGTCACACCGGGGAGAAGCCATTTTCTTGCCCTGAATGTCAAAAATGTTTCAGTATCAAGGGAAACCTCATGCTTCATCAGAGGATTCACACTGGAGAGAAGCCCTTTTCCTGCTCAGAATGTGACAAATCTTTCTTTGAGAAGTCATCCCTTATAAGACATCAGATTAATCATACTGGAGAGAAGCTTTTTTCCTGCTTTGAATGTCAGAAATGTTTTGCCACAAAATACAGCCTCATAGAACACCAGAGGATTCACACAGGAGAGAAGCTGTATACTTGCTCAGAATGTGAAGAAAGTTTTACTGTCAAAGCAAGCCTTAAACGCCACCAGAGGATTCACACAGGAGAGAAGCTGTTTTCTTGTTTTGAATGTGATAAGTCCTTCAGCACTGAACAAGCATTTCATATACATCTCCGGATTCACACTGGAGAGAAACCATATAAATGTACAGAATGTGATAAAAGATTCTCACAGAATTCAACTCTTACTCGGCATGAGAGAAGTCACACAGGAGAAAAGCCATTTAGCTGCTCAGAATGTGACAAGAGCTTCTCACGCCAGTCAAATCTGAGAAGACATCAGAAGATACATGAGCGAGTGGATGTCAGCCTGTAAACTGTGTTTTAATAAACATATTGCTGTAGCATCACAGGATTATGATTATTGATAAGTAGAATAGATTTATTAATTAACATATGTGATTTGGGGGTTGATGCATTGAAGCTGCAGTAAAATTGCTGTACGCAGACAGTTCACAGCAATATTACCATTACTGCCGGTATGAGGTTATCATGAGTTCCATTATTAGTATGACTCGTGGTACTTGTGGAAAATGATCATTGCTACATTAACAACATTACTAATGCTTGTTATCGTAGCAACACCAGCAGTACTTAAACACCACATGTTGTGCTAATAGCAAAACTCGCAGTAACTTGCTGCCAGTAGTAATGCTAATATTGTTATGTACTGTCTGCATACAGCAATATTACAGCAGCTTCATGCACCCCGTAGAAGCTTAATCCACCATCACAGACCACACACAGACTGAAAGTACATTGTTTTTGGTGACATATTAAGTTAATCACAAATGAAGGAACTGTGATCAGCTGGTACATGGAAACCTGGTCATTTTTTTAAATATAAATGTACATTATGTTTCAGTGTGTTATGTACTGTTAGATTTATAATCTGTAACTTGCCCTTAAAGAGACTCAGTGACGAGTATTAGGGTATATTTTTACTTACCTGGGGCTTCCTCTGTCCCCATAAGCACGGATGCGTCCCTCGCCGTCCACCTGCAGTTTCCCGTTCAGCCACGGGAAGCCCCGGTAATATGCTCAGTGACATCAGTCTGGATCTACTGCGCATGAAGACCCAGACTGGCTTCGACTGAGCCCATTATTGGGGCTCACCGCAGCTGAACAAGAGACTGCAGGAGGACAGCGAGGGACACATTCGTGCTTATGGGGCTGGAGGAAGCCCCGGGTAAGTAAAAAAAAAAACCTCAGTACTCATCTCTGATTCTCTTTAAAATCTGTTATTTACTTTGATGGAAAGTGATTCTCCATTTTTTTATTTCTGTATTTGCATGAATTATTTAGCATTGGGATTAGATCAATTCTGTCAACTTGGAGTTGAAATATATTTTGAGGCCCTGATTGACATACGGTGGTGGGATAGTTCGAGTTTTTTCTATATATTTTGATCTGATGTGTATTTTATCTGCTGCTCATTGATGGAGGTGGTTATGTGATTTAAGTTTGTTTTAATAAAATCTCAGATTTTTTAAAACATTTTTCTGCACTGGAAATATTGTTTGAATTGTTATTCTATAAGATGTTTCTTCAGTTTCATAAACAACATTCTCTATTGAACTAAAAACACCATATCAGAGATTATCCAACTAGGGTTACCCCATTTATTCAATTAGCAGAACATACAGAAAGACAAGCTCAGTGTTTCAGGACAGAACACTGGGCACCTGAGGAAGGGAGCGTGGCTCAAATCATTGTGCTGGTATTTTTATATGTTCCACAGGCTGAATTTTTGGGATAGACTTGGTATCCTTCTTTTTTCAGTGGGGTATCTGGGTGTTGTGGTAACTAGGAATGAGTGAGAAAACCTCTCTGGCAGTTTTAATTTTTTTTCTTGAACTTTGGCTGGTTCTGTGATTTTTCTGCAAGACAGTTTTACCTTAAAGTCAAGGGCAAACTTTAGAGGTCAAATGCATACTAGGATCACCAAAATTGCTCAATATGTTGAAGGATACCAGAGCCAAAAAACATAGGAGAAACAAGGGAGCAGGCATGTAGCAGGAGCTGTCCTGATGGCCAGCACTCCCCCAGTTATCCTTTGTCTTCCTCCTTTCTTACCTAAGGACCCCCGTGAGCCTCTACCGGGTCGCCGGGAGTTGCCAGAGTGATGACCATCAGCACAGCTCCCTCTACATGCCTGCACTCCCTGTTTCTTCTATACTTAACACACACAAGCAATAGAACACAGCAGTACATGCATCCAGCTACATTTAAAAGTGGTCAGCAGGTGCTCGTCAGCCAATCAGGATGCACTGTCATACAACCTTTACCTGCCATACCACATCCAGCAGCCATTAGCATTCAGGTGGGAGGCTTCAGTTGGACGCCATCGCAAGATTGCGTCACTAGCAGGACCGCCCCGTGCAGGCATCCCTCCCACAGGGGTCCCTCCCTAACCGCTCACCTGTCCGCCATGTCCTAGAGCTGAAAGTAAACGTTTAAAAACACCACGATTGGTTCACACAATGGCCAGGGGCCCCGGACCTCTCTCACTGGCCGGGGCCCCAAGGCCAACACGTTTGTGTTATCGCTTGCTCCAATACAGCTTGTTGCTGCATACAGCTTCTGAGTGCTGCGTCTTTCTTGATATATTGAGCGGTTAGGGAGGGACCCCTGTGGGAGGGATGCCTGCATGGGGCGGTCCTGCTAGCAACGCAATCTTGCGATGGCGTCCAACTGAAGCCTCCCACCTGAATGCTAATGGCTGCTGGATGTGGTATGGCAGGTAAAGGGTGTATGACAGTGCATCCTGATTGGCTGACGAGCACCTGCTGACCACTTTTAAATGTAGCTGGATGCATGTACTGCTGTGTTCTATTGCTTGTGTGTGTTGAATTTAACATTCAGTATGGAGGCAGTGTTGGTGGGTTTTCTGGATGTGAGAGGTCCAGAGCCTGGGTGTGAGAGGTCCAGGCCCACCTGCACTCCCCTCCAGGTATCACGTGTTGGCCTTGGGGCCCCGGCCAGTGAGAGAGGTCCGGGGCCCCTGGCCATCGTGTGAACCAATCGTGTGTTTTCTTCTATACTTGTCAGCTGTGGTATTCTTAAAGAAGAACAGTGGAGAACAAATCATATATAAGTAGATAAATACTTGCTCTACTTTCATAACAGATATGTAGTGCACAGTCCACGTTTTGATTTTAGTAATTTTTCTATAGTAAAAAAATAAGAAAATCATTCTTAGGATTCTCCATTTTGACTGTATCTATCTTAAAGCCAATTCTGATGTAATTTCCTCCCTTAATCTCCTCTGCCTGATTGTGTATGCATTGCTTGCCCTCCTCCAAGTCTTCAGGCACTCCCACCCAGCTGTGCAATAGAAAGTGCATTGTCTTAGCATGATAAGTATTGGTCAATCAGAGAGGAACAGAGGTGTGGGAGGGGAAAACAGGAGGGAAAGAGGCTTCAGCCAATCAGGCTGCATTAGTTAATCTGAGAAGAATGTAAAGAAGACCAAAAAAAACCCCAGCATGCCCTGCAACTTCCTTTGTATTGCAATGTACCAAATAAGAGTCAGGTAAACTGGGAAATGCTCATTGATCAACAAGAAAAGTAAAAGTAATTTTTAACTTTTGGATTGCCTGGTTAGCATCCGTATTACTTGTTTACCAGTAGAGTTGGGCTGAACGGTTCGCCTGCGAACGGTTCCATGCGAACTTCCATGGTTCGCGTTCGCGTCCCGCAGGCGAACCTTTGCGGAAGTTCGGTTCACCCCATAATGCACATGGAGGGTCAACTTTGACCCTCTACATCACAGTCAGCAGGCCCAGTGTAGCCAATTAGGCTACACTAGCCCCTGGAGTCCCACCCCCCTTATATAAGGCAGGCAGCGGCGGCCATTACGGTCACTCGTGTGCCTGCATTAGTGAGAGTAGGGCGAGCTGCTGCAGACTGTCTCTCATAGGGAAAGATTAGTTAGGCTTAGCTTGTTCCTGGCTGCATACCTGTTCTGTTCAGTGAGCCCACCATACCTGTTCTGTTCAGTGAGCCCACTGCATACCTGTTCAGTGAACCTGCCACTGCATACCTGTTCTGTGAACCCACCACTGCATACCTGTACTGTGAACCCACCATTGCATACCTGTTCAGTGAACCCACCACTGCATACCTGTTCAGTGAACCCACCACTGCATACCTGTTCAGTGAACCTGCAACTGCATACCTGTTCAGTGAACCCACCACTGCATACCTGTTCAGTGAACCCACCACTGCATACCTGTTCTGTGAACCCACCACTGCATACCTGTTCAGTGAACCCACCACTGCATACCTGTTGTGTTCAGTGAACCCGCCACTGCATACCTGTTCTGTTCAGTGGACCCGCCACTGTATACCTGTTCAGTGAACCCGCCACTGCATACCTGTTGTGTTCAGTGAACCCGCCACTGTATACCTGTTCAGTGAACCCGCCACTGTATACCTGTTCTGTTCAGTGAGCCCACTGCATACCTGTTCAGTGAACCCGCCACTGCATACCTGTTCTGTGAACCGATATGAGGAGGGAGGCAAGATGTAGCCAGCACTGCGCTTCAAATGATAGTTTATTGAGACTTAAAAATCCACTTACAGTTTGTTCAGATTGGTTCAGGTAGGATGCGATGCGGATGTGGTGGGCGCCAGGTCTAGATCCCCCTGCGGACGTCCGTTTCGCGCTTCTAGCACTTGTTCACCGCAGTGGGGGAAAGGATGGGGGCGGGCCGTCTCGGCGCGAGTTTCATACTCGCGTCCCGGCGGCACTTCCGCCTACGTCGACCCGCCACGCCCCCAGTGTCCATGGCAACCCGCGACGCCCGCCCGCCTCGTATAGAGGACGGAGAGCGTCCCAGTAACTACGCAAGACGTGACGTTCCAGCCAGGGGCAGCCAGCCGAGCCAATCAGAGCCCAGCTGCCAGACAACAAAGACGCGAAACGAGCGTCTAAGGAACCTACTGTATTAGAGGAATAGTCGCATGGCAGCAAGGGCGTTCATGGCGCGGTCAGGCGCCCCAGCAGCTGGGCGCCACGGTTGTGTATGGGGTTACACATGAAAACATAAAAACAAGATAAAATGATGCTGGGGAGGGGGATGGGAGCAAGGACGGAACAGAGCCAGGTGCAGTGGCACGAGAAAGCACTGTTGGGATCAAAGTGGATACAGAGATAGAAAAGAGATGGGAACCAGAAGGGAAGCCCATGTGGGATAAAACCTCAGGGAGAGAGAGGGAGGGGGGGGGGGAAGGCACAGAGCCCAGAGGCCAAAAGTGGCTGCACATGCATGTGCGGAAGAAGAACAAAAACAAATAAAAACACAAAAATATAATGTTAAATAAGCCGCACAGGCATGTGCAGCTCAAGGCACCACAGAAGGATGCACCGGTATTGTCGCAGAGGGTGTATAAGAGAACACCAATAAGAGGAGGCATGCATGGAGGCAGAGGCGAGGGTCAAGGGATGGAACAAGGAATGTTATACATTTTTCATTTCTCTAAAAAACAGGCCAGTTCATTCTTATCATTGAACCCGAGGGGCCCGAGGGCATTGGTGCGTATTATCCAACGAGCCTCATGTTGTAACAAAGTACGCTCTCGGTCTCCACCTCGGTTAGTGAAAGATATGGTTTCAAGGGCACAGAATCTGAGACAGTCAGGGTCTCTTCCATGATATTGGGCCATGTGCTCTATCAGTCTCGTACATTTATCTTTAGACTTCAATGAGCGGAGGTGTTCTTTAATCCTGACCTGCATTTCTCTGGTCGTTTGCCCAATGTAAAATTTCTTACATGGGCAGATTAGGCAATAGACCACGAATTTGGATCTACATGAAAGAACATCCCTGATCTTCACAGGGGTGCTCCCCAAAGTTTGTGGCCCATGCCTGAGGATCTGGTCACAGATCCCGCATGAGCCACAACGGTAATTGCCCGGTTGTTTAAGGGTATTCAGCCAGTTAGTGGACTGGGGCTTCGTATATTCACTGCTGGTAAGTATATCACCCAAGGTAGGAGCCCTTCTGAAGGTAATCAGGGGGGGCATTGATACAACGCCAGCGAGGAGTGGATCACCCTGTAAAAGGTGCCAGTTCTTCTGGATAGTCTCTTTTATGCTCATTGCCATTGGTGAGTACTCAAATGCGAACACCTGTCTGGTGCGATTGTCAGGGTGATCTTTAGGGGTTCCGCGCTGGCGTTTCCTCTTAATCAAGTCACCTCTAGGTCTCAGGAGGGCCCTGTTCTTAGCTTCCTCAAGCTGTGCGGGGTCGTAACCTCTAAATTGTAGCCGTGTTTTCAGGTCTTCCGCCTGTTCGATGTATTTAGAGTCCTCACTGTTATTTCTGCGAAGGCGCAGGAATTGGCCGTAGGGGATTGATTTAGTTACCCAAGGGGGGTGAAAGCTTCTTCTGTGTAGGATCGAGTTAGTGGCTGTGCTTTTACGATAGCCCCTCGTCACCAGCTGGTCATTTTGAATTACTATTTCGAGATCCAGGAAGTTAATCCGACATGGATCTATCTCTGCCGTAAACTTCATGTTGATCTGGTTTTCATTAAGGTACCCCATAAAGGAGGAGAACTCTTGCTCGGTACCTGACCAGAACACCAGGACGTCATCCACGTACCTCGACCACCTCCGCAAAAATCCACGGAAGGGATTAGTGCTACCATGTATGCAAATCTCCTCCCAGCGAGCCAGGAAGAGATTTGCATATGTGCAAGCCACCGCCGTTCCCATGGCGGTGCCCGACACCTGTTGGTACCACCTTTCTCTGAATAGAAAGGAGTTGTGGGTAAGCACAAATCGCAGACATTCGCAAATGTACTCACAATGTTCCACCGTCCGAGTGCCACGTTTAAGGTACGATTCGACGGCCGCAATGCCGTCTTCGTGTGGTATCCGGCTGTACAGGCTGACCACATCAATGGTGGCCAGCCTGTCCCCCGTGTACCAGGTCAATTTGTCAACACCTTCAAGGACATCTATTGTGTCAGCAAGGTGTGACGGTACCAGTGTCAACAATGGTCTCAGGAGGTGGTCGAGGTACTTTGACAGTCTCTCGGTAATCGATCCGATACCGAAGACTATCGGACGTCCCGGTGGTCTGGTCCTGGACTTATGAATTTTAGGTAACATGTACCATACAGGAAATCTGGGATGATCAGGTAGTAATTGTTCCCCCATTTTTCTAGATAGAAAGCCAGCTTCCACTCCCCTGCGAAGCAGGGTTCGCAATGCAGATCGATATTTCCACGTTGGATTGCTGTCCAGTGGTTGGTATATTGTGGTATCCAGGAGTTGGCTCATAGCTTCTTCCTCGTACTGAGTCCTGGTCATGAGGACAAGGTTTCCTCCCTTGTCCGCCTGCTTCAGGATTAAATCGTCCCTATTTCTTAACCATTTTAGAGCTGATAGTTCTCCTGAAGTGAGGTTGGCTGGTTCCTCCCTGTACATCAGGCAGTGCTGGGCCGAAATTACGCATGCGCGTAATTACGCACCGTAATTTACCGTTATTTTACGCAGAAGAGCTACGCGTAATTTACGGCTTACGCGTAAGTATGTACGCGTAAGCCGTAAAGCGGTATTGTAATTACGCCGCCTACCGTAATAGCGTAGGCATGCGTAATTTTACGGTAAATTATGCGTAATTTTACGCGTAATTTCGTAGGCACAACTCCCCTTTTCTAGGAGTAGCCAATCAGTTATCAAGTTTGTTTGGGAGCTACATCCTAAGCAACCAATAGTATCTTCTCCCGCCCTTCAGTATATAAGCTGTCAGCCATGATCTGTGTTCTTTGTGGGTTGCTTTCACTTTCTGAGGAGAAGGAGTGAGACAGAGAGTGATACAGTTACACATCCATATTAATTGCAATTCTATTGCATTTTCTTACATCTTTGATCTGTGTGATTGTAAGCCTGTGTTAGGAAGTTGATTATTGTAGTTAGGGCTTTGTTTAGGGTTAGAATTCTGTTGTTTAGTGAGGCAGGGAAAACTGATTATAGGGCTTGTGATTTTACAGTGAAAGCGTGTAGATTGTAGAGACAAGAGAGGGCCTGTGATATGTAATAGAGTGAAATCAGTTAGATTCAGGGATCGTGTGCTGAGAGTGAATTGTATTTGTGTTTTTTTGTTTTTTTTTATCATTTTAATTATTTGATTTGATTGAATTTTATTTTCATTTTTTTTGTGGGGGGATTTATTTCAAGTGCGTTGTCCAAAAGCAATTGATATATAATTTGGACTAGCTCTCCAGTCCTCTCCTCCCTCATTACATTGAAATTTTAATTTGATTTATTTTTATTTTATTTTATACGTTTATCATTTGTCACTTTCCCCTACATTTCAATAAAACACTAACGTTTGGCACTTGCTGAACATATTCCCTACAATGTCTGGCAGAGGTGGAGCAGGCCGTGCCCGTGGCCGAGGAATTGAAACCACTGCAAAAAGATGTTTGTTTGACACCTTGACAGGCAGTGATCAAGAACCAGCAGCCCAAAAAGTACATCCCTATTTCACAGCAGGAAGGGGACGCTCTGCACCAAGCAGGGGATGTACTGTACCCGGCAGGGGTCAGTCCAAAACTGGCAGGGGACAGTCAGTTGGTAGTGGACAATCAGTGCGAGGTAGTGGCCAATCCTCAACAGGCACAGTGAGGAGTGAAGATGTAACTCCAAAAAAAGTCTACAACCTTACGCGCGATTCTATGATGATGAAAGGCCCACGACGCCCCATTAGGGAGAGCCAGGCTGATGATATTGTGGAGTTTGTGACGAGAGATAGCGGTTCTCAGTCCCCCAATCTTCAGGCCCTGGAGAGTAGCAGCAGTACCAGCAGCACACCCATGCCTGCTCAAAGATCTGCCACCAACATCCAAAATGAGCCTTCACTTCCATATACTGCACATATTGCAGACCTTGTGGACAAAGCTCTTTCGCAGTCCGACATAAACCTAGAGTCTGATGCCCAGAATTTTTTTAATGAACCTCAGAATGTTATCGATGAGGGATTGGCTGGTGATGATCATGATGACAACTTGTACCATGCCCGCGGTCAGTCTCAGTCCTCAATGGGAGAACATAACATCCAGGATGAGGGCTCTCCCAACCTTCTTTCTCCCAATTATCCTGATGATGATGAGCTGGGTTCTTATAAGGGATGTAGTGACGATGATCTGGATAGGGACTATGCCCCGCCTGAACATCACGATGATGCCAGCTCAGATGATTCAGAGCCGCAGAGGCTGCATCAGCATACCGTGAGACCTAGTGGAAGCAGTGGCTCCTCTGGTAGGCTTTTTCAAACGAGGCAGCAGCCACAGCCTGAGCCTGCATCTGAAAGCACCCTCTCCCAAATTGTTGTGCCTGAGACTGAAAAACCAGTTAAAAAATCATCTAAGAAAGCCCCAGTTTGGAAGTACTTTACCGTTGATGAATCTGATCCCCACATTGTCATATGCAACATTTGTGGTCATAAGGTGCGTTTAGGGAAGGACTTGTCAAGAGCGGGCACAGGTGGACCACTCTCCCACATAAAAAAGCATAAGAGAGAAAATCAGCTTGTTCAGGAAGCAATGGGTAAAATACCCCGCACAGTGCCCCATCCTTCTTCCCATTCAGGTTCTGACATCGGCACCCCTTCCCCCTGCCTTCGCTCCGCAACACAGTCTGGCAGTAGAGGCCACATGTCAGCTACCTCAATTGCACGTTTCTCGTCAGTGGCTCACAGCACCCAGCCCTTAATTACTGAGTCGATAAGGTCGACAAAGCCACTGCCTTCCCATCACAGCAGGATCCGGAGGCTGAATGGGCTGCTGTCACAGGCTATGGTCCAGCAGTTATTGCCCTACAGTCTTGTAGAGGAGGGTACAGCCATTCGCGAGCTGCTGAGGTTTGGCATACCAGAATGGCGGATCCCCAGCCGCCATTTTTTTGCTAGGACAGCAATACCTGACCTGTATCGCCACACTGTGGATAATGTGACCCTGTCCCTTGACTATTCTGTAGGCAACAGGGTACATCTCACGACGGATTGCTGGACCAGCAGTCATGGCCAGGGACGTTATATGTCCTTTACGGCACATTGGGTCACCCTCCAATGTCAACAGGAGGGTTCCAGTCCTGGGGCGGCCAATGAGCTGGTTGCGCCGCCCCGTGGTGTCAAGGGGAACAGTTCCACACTTGCCTCTAGTCATGTCGCAACCGCTACAGCTGAGGCCCCCAGTAAGCGTTCCCGTGGGACTGGCCACAGCAGAGTGGTACATCGACGCTGTCAGGCGGTTCTGGGCTTAGTCAGCGTTGAGCAGCAGAGACTTACTGCACCAAATGTCCTGGCCATTATCAACGGACAGGTGCAGAAGTGGATGACCCCAAGAAGACTCCAGGCTGGTCATGTTGTATGTGACAACGCAGCAAATCTGATTGCCGCCCTGAATCAGGGCAACATCCCCCATGTGCCATGTTTTGCCCACATACTCAACCTGGTGGTGCAGCGCTTTATACGCACCTACCCAGGTTTGAGTGATGTGGTGCAGCATGCAAGAAGAGTTGTATCGAAGTTACGTTATTCTTCAAATGCCAAAGATTCGCTGTCTAAATTGCAGGAGAAACATGGCCTGCCCCCCCATAGGCTCATTGCAGACAGTGCAACACGGTGGAACTCCACACTTCGCATGCTGAATAGGTTGTGCGAGCAGAAAAAGGCGGTTGCAGAGTACCTCCGAGGAGGACATGGCACCCAGGGCGCACCTGCCCGATTCACCCAGGAAGAGTGGCGGCTGATGTATCAAGTCTGCCGTGTCTTGTCCCCATTCGATCAGGCTACAACATTCGTAAGTGGGGCACAAGTCTGTATCAGCGAAGTGATCCCTCTCGTGTACATGCTGGACGAGAGTCTGAGTAGCCTGATGGCAGCTGGGGAGGATGCGCTTGATGAGCTTGAACAACAAAGCTTCCTCCAAGCCACCCAAACTCAGGCACATGAGGAGGAGGAGGAGGAGCTTACTTTCACGCGGGACTTACTTGAGGTGCCTGACCATTGTGAGGAGGGAGAGCAGGCCAGTGCGGCATCTGTGGTTCATGGGTGGGTAGACATTGGAAGGCAGGACGAGCAGCAGCAGCAGTCAGAGGATTTTGATGTGTTGAGCAGACCGGATGATTTGGAGGCGCAGGCTCATCTCTTCCCCATGGCTGTTCATATGTTGAAATGCTTACGCAGAGATCCCCGGATCCAAAACATTAAGGAGAGGGATGACTACTGGTTGGCCGCCCTTTTAGACCCTTGATGCAAGGGGAAACTGGGTCAGTTCATTCCAGCAAGCCGGCAGGAGGAGAGGATGCGTGAGCTGCAGCAGGCCCTAATACGTCATGTGCAGGAGGCCTTTCCACAGTCTGAGATCACAGCTATCCCCACTCATTGCACCCAGCAAGTAGCTGAGCCTAGCAGACCCATTCTTCCTGGAGACCTTTTTGGAGCAATGAGAAACTTTTACTTCTCTGAACGTCCAACAATAACAACAAGAACAGTAGAAGGAAGTTTTCACCAGCGGGTGAGCCGCATGGTCAGTGATTACATGGGGTCACTTGGTGCATCTGACAGTATGCGCACAGAGGACCCTATGGAATTTTGGTCCGCCAGACTGGAAACCTGTCCCGAGCTGGCGCAGTATGCGCATCAACTTCTGTCATGCCCGGCTTCCAGCGTCATTTCTGAGCGTGCATTCAGTGCGGCAGGTGGGGTGGTTACTGAAAAGCGATCCTGTTTGTCTACAGATTCAGTGAACAGACTGACCTTCTTAAAAATGAATCAGTCCTGGATTGATGGTGAATACTCAGCCCCTGCCCTCAGAGACAGAAACTGAATGAGATCGCTTTCAACTCCCTCTGATATACCTATGTGTCTATAAGATAACATTAAATATTTAATGTTCAGTTGTGTTCCCAACATTATTGTGCACTGCACAATTTGATTCAAAGGTACAGCAGTCTTCCCACTTTTATGGAGCTCTATGGTTAACCCCCCCCCCCCCCCCCCCCAAAAAACAACTTTTATTGATATCGTTGCTCACACCGTTACAGTGCACTGCACAATTTCATTTTTTTCTGCTCCTACTGCAAAAGTATTTCAGTGTTCCTACCCTCATGGAGCACTGCTATGTCCTGCTATGTTTACTGTTGTCCCTGATGTTGCTGCTGTTTTGTTTATTGGTCTTCCACCTTTCCGGTGACTTTGCCTACTACCTGCCACCAAAATGTCTTGGGCTGACTGAGGGTGATGGTCAACTTACTATATGACTGAGCCGCTGCTCCTCTCAGGGCCACAAGCTAGGACTTTGCCTACTACCTGCCACCAAAATGGCTTGGGCTTACTGAGGGTGATGGTCAACTTACTATATGACTGAGCCGCTGCTCCTCTCAGGGCCACAAGCTAGGACTTTGCCTACTACCTGCCACCAAAATGGCTTGGGCTTACTGAGGGTGATGGTCAACTTACTATATGACTGAGCCGCTGCTCCTCTCAGGGCCACAAGCTAGGACTTTGCCTACTACCTGCCACCAAAATGGCTTGGGCTTACTGAGGGTGATGGTCAACTTACTATATGACTGAGCCGCTGCTCCTCTCAGGGCCACAAGCTAGGACTTTGCCTACTACCTGCCACCAAAATGGCTTGGGCTGACTGAGGGTGATGGTCCATTTACTATATGACTGAGCCGCTGCTCCTCTCAGGGCCACAAGCTAGGACTTTGCCTACTACCTGCCACCAAAATGGCTTGGGCTTACTGAGGGTGATGGTCCATTTACTATATGACTGAGCCGCTGCTCCTCTCAGGGCCACAAGCTAGGACTTTGCCTACTACCTGCCACCAAAATGGCTTGGGCTTACTGAGGGTGATGGTCAACTTACTATATGACTGAGCCGCTGCTCCTCTCAGGGCCACAAGCTAGGACTTTGCCTACTACCTGCCACCAAAATGGCTTGGGCTGACTGAGGGTGATGGTCAACTTTCTGTGTGACTGAGCCACTGCTCCTCTCAGGGCCACAAGCTAGGACTTTGCCTACTACCTGCCACCAAAATGGCTTGGGCTTACTGAGGGTGATGGTCAACTTACTATATGACTGAGCCGCTGCTCCTCTCAGGGCCACAAGCTAGGACTTTGCCTAGTACCTGCCACCAAAATGGCTTTGGCTTACTGAGGGTGATGGTCAACTTACTATATGACTGAGCCGCTGCTCCTCTCAGGGCCACAAGCTAGGACTTTGCCTACTACCTGCCACCAAAATGGCTTGGGCTTACTGAGGGTGATGGTCCATTTACTATATGACTGAGCCGCTGCTCCTCTCAGGGCCACAAGCTAGGACTTTGCCTACTACCTGCCACCAAAATGGCTTGGGCTTACTGAGGGTGATGGTCAACTTACTATATGACTGAGCCGCTGCTCCTCTCAGGGCCACAAGCTAGGACTTTGCCTACTACCTGCCACCAAAATGGCTTGGGCTGACTGAGGGTGATGGTCAACTTTCTGTGTGACTGAGCCACTGCTCCTCTCAGGGCCACAAGCTAGGACTTTGCCTACTACCTGCCACCAAAATGGCTTGGGCTTACTGAGGGTGATGGTCAACTTACTATATGACTGAGCCGCTGCTCCTCTCAGGGCCACAAGCTAGGACTTTGCCTACTACCTGCCACCAAAATGGCTTCTGCTGACTTAAAAAAAAAAACTCACCTTTTTCTTGTTCAGTTTCTTGGTGTCCCCACCGTTAGGGTGCACCGCACTTTTTTAAATAATTTACCACCTTCTCTTGATTATAGATAGCTGTGTTCCCACTGTCAGGGAGCACTCCACAAAAAAAAACAAAAAAAAAAAAAACTCACCTGTTCCTGTTCAATTTCTTGGGTGTCCCCACCGTTAGGGTACTCCACACTTTTTATTATAATGTACCACCTTCTTTTGATTATAGATAGCTGTGTTCCCACTGTCAGGGAGCACTCCACAAAAAAAAAAAAAAATTAACCTGTTCCTGTTCAATTCTTTTTGGTGTCCCCACCGTTAGGGTACTCCACGCTTTTTATTATAATGTACCACCTTCTTTTGATTATAGATAGTAGTGTTCCCACTGTCAGGGAGCACTCCACAAAAAAAAAAAATACTCACCTGTTCCAGTTCAATTTCTTGGGTGTCCCCACCGTTAGGGTACTCCACACTTTTTATTATAATGTACCACCTTCTTTTGATTATAGATAGTAGTGTTCCCACTGTCAGGGAGCACTCCCAAAAAAAATAAAATATACTGAAACTGAATTTCTGGGGGGAGGGTGGAAGGGGTTCAGGTCTGGTTACCTATGAATTTCTGGGGGGAGGGTGGAAGGGGTTCAGGTCTGGTTACCTATGATTTACTGGGGGGAGGGTGGAAGGGGTTCAGGTCTGGTTACCTATGAATTTCTGGGGGGAGGGTGGAAGGGGTTCAGGTCTGGTTACCTATGAATTTCTGGGGGGAGGGTGGAAGGGGTTCAAGTCTGGTTACCTATGAATTTCTGGGGGGAGGGTGGAAGGGGTTCAGGTCTGGTTACCTATGATTTACTGGGGGGAGGGTGGAAGGGGTTCAGGTCTGGTTACCTATGGATTAGTGGGTGGGGTGAAAGGGGTTCAGGTCTGGTTACCTATGATTTACTGGGGGGAGGGTGGAAGGGGTTCAGGTCTGGTTACCTATGGATTAGTGGGGGGGGGGTGGAAGGGGTTCAGGTCTGGTTACCTATGGATTTCTGGGGGGAGGGTGAAAGGGGTTCAGGTCTGGTTACCTATGATTTACTGGGGGGAGGGTGGAAGGGGTTCAGGTCTGGTTACCTATGGATTAGTGGGGGGGGGGTGAAAGGGGATCAGGTCTGGTTACCTATGATTTACTGGGGGGAGGGTGGAAGGGGTTCAGGTCTGGTTACCTATGGATTAGTGGGGGGGGTGGAAGGGGTTCAGGTCTGGTTACCTATGGATTTCTGGGGGGAGGGTGAAAGGGGTTCAGGTCTGGTTACCTATGATTTACTGGGGGGAGGGTGGAAAGGGTTCAGGTCTGGTTACCTATGAATTTCTGGGGGGAGGGTGGAAGGGGTTCAGGTCTGGTTACCTATGAATTTCTGGGGGGAGGGTGGAAGGGGTTCAGGTCTGGTTACCTATGGATTTCTGGGGGGAGGGTGAAAGGGGTTCAGGTCTGGTTACGTATGATTTACTGGGGGGAGGGTGGAAGGGGTTCAGGTCTGGTTACCTATGGATTAGTGGGGGGGGGGGTGAAAGGGGTTCAGGTCTGGTTACCTATGATTTACTGGGGGGAGGGTGGAAGGGGTTCAGGTCTGGTTACCTATGGATTAGTGGGGGGGGGGTGGAAGGGGTTCAGGTCTGGTTACCTATGGATTTCTGGGGGGAGGGTGAAAGGGGTTCAGGTCTGGTTACCTATGATTTACTGGGGGGAGGGTGGAAGGGGTTCAGGTCTGGTTACCTATGAATTTCTGGGGGGAGGGTGGAAGGGGTTCAGGTCTGGTTACCTATGAATTTCTGGGGGGAGGGTGGAAGGGGTTCAAGTCTGGTTACCTATGAATTTCTGGGGGGAGGGTGGAAGGGGTTCAGGTCTGGTTACCTATGATTTACTGGGGGGAGGGTGGAAGGGGTTCAGGTCTGGTTACCTATGAATTTCTGGGGGGAGGGTGGAAGGGGTTCAGGTCTGGTTACCTATGAATTTCTGGGGGGAGGGTGGAAGGGGTTCAGGTCTGGTTACCTATGGATTTCTGGGGGGAGGGTGGAAGGGGTTCAGGTCTGGTTACCTATGATTTACTGGGGGGAGGGTGGAAGGGGTTCAGGTCTGGTTACCTATGGATTACTGGGGGGAAGGGGAGAGGTCTGGCTACCTATGAATTACTGGGGGGAAAGGGGAGAGGTCTGGCTACCTATGAATTACTGGGGGGAGAGGGGAGAGCTCTGGGTACCTATGAATTACTGGGGGGAGAGGGTAGAGGTCTGGCTACCTATGAATTACTAGGGGGAGATGGGAGAGGTCTGGGTACCTATGAATTACTTGGGAGGGTGGGGGATTAGGTCTGGCTACCTATATTTAACTGGATGGAGAGGTCTGGCTACCTCTATTTATATGTGTATCAGATATACATGCATGGAGATTTATTATCAGATGCATATATATATATCTATCTATCTATATATATATATATATATATATATATATATATATATATATATATTATTTATACATATACTGTATATACATATGTCCCCAATATCCACCAGCTGTGATCACTTGAAGCCGTATTCATGTGCTTGTCGGTTGCTTACTTGAACCACCAGCAGAAAAAAACGCAAACCTGCTCCAAAATATTCACTGAAACCTCCAGCAACATCTTTCAGCCCTCCTGAAACTCCTAGCGGCTTTCTGCCATCCTCCTTGCATGGAAGCCGGCATGTTACCTGACCTGCCTAGAGTCGAGTGATACGCCTGCTGCCGTGAACAGAGTACGTCGGAAAGCCAATAGGAGCATGCTAGGAGCTTCAGGAAGGCTACAAAACGCCGCTGGAGGCTCGGTAAGTATTTTGTAATGCCTGCAAACCAGGCCCAAATTCTTCTCCCCCACCCTAAAGAAAGAACCCCTGAAAGGGACACTGAGCAGGGGCACAGGGTATGTTTTTAAAGGGACTCCAAGATCAAATTAAACGCAAAATGTGAACTTACCCGGGCTTTGCTGTAGCCCAGTGTTGGTCTGTAGTTGGCCGGCGGATCCTGGCGACACTCGGGCCGAGTGTCGGGCTCCTTCTTCCGCATACATCACGTGTAACGTCATTACGCTGGCCGCCTCGCGTCATCACGGTGGCCGGCGTGACAGTACGGCGCATGCGCGATTAAACCACGCATGCGCCGTACTGTGACGCCGGACGCCGTAATGACGTTACGCGTGATGTATGCGGAAGAAGGAGCCCGACAATCGGCCCGAGTGTCGCCAGGATCCGCCGGCCAACCATTTCTGAAGAGGCATTGGGAGAAGACCCGGAGGTACGTCGTGGGAACTACAGACCAGCACTGGGCTACAGCAAAGCCCGGGTAAGTTCACATTTTGCGTTTAATTTGATCTTGGAGTCCCTTTAAGTATACCCAAGTGTATATGAAGTGTATACACTTCCTCTCTTAATCCCTCTCCATCCCGGTATGCCCACTCTCAATGCTATTGAAAACATGGCTCCTACAGAAAGTAGAGCTGAAACATGAAAAATGATGTCTGTGGGTCCTTACAGCGCATGCGCAGTCTCTGTCTCCTCGAATTATTTTCCGACTCTCTGCATCGCATCATAGTTCCGTGCACTATGACCCGTGCCACAGAGAGGAGGGGAGGAAGAAAGTAGAGTAGCCTGAACCTGCATGCGCTGTAAAAGAGAACTAAAAAGCAATGAATAATTGCTACATATAGGGCTTGATTCACAAAGCGGTGATAACTCAGTTATCACGCCTAAAAGACTTTAGGCGTGATAACCTTTGCACCACTGAGTTATCACCGATTTGTGCTGCTTTTCGCGCGAAGCTACCGCGCGCAAAGTCCCATAGGGCTTAATGGGAGCTTCGCGCGAAGCGCCAGGTGCTGCGCGCTTGCGCGCGGAAAACTTTGCGCGCGCAAAATTCGCGCGAGTTTCTTCTTATCACGCCTAAACTGAGTTTAGGCGTGATAAAGGGCTTTTCACAGGCCTGCAAACACTTTGCACCGCTTTGTGAATCAAGCCCCTACTCTTTACACTTTAAATGTCTATTTTTTGCACACTGGTGCTTTGTGTTGGACACAGAAGAAGATCTACAAAATTAAGGGATTGCATCACACAAGCAATGTGACACATACAACTAAGTATTCTGCATAAATATATGTTTTTGAAATGCATTGTATTAACAATGTCATTGCATTTCTTTTGCGATTATTTAGTCCAACACAATGTGTCAGTGTCAGAGATCGTACAACAAAAGAGAAGAAACTTATCCTTTTTTAAGAAAAAAATTTATTTTTTGTGAAAAGTTTTTCTTTTCTTTTTTTTTTTTTTTTCTTAAAGGGGAACTTCAGCCTAAACAAATATACTGTCATTAAGTTACATTAGTTATGTTAATTAGAATAGATAGGTAATATAATCTCTTACCCACCCTGTTTTAAAAGAACAGTCAAATGTTTGTGATTCATGGGGACAGCCATCTTTGTCATGGGGGCAGCCATCTTTTTGGTTGAAATGAGGTGACAGGGAGCAGGAGACACAGTTCCAACTGTCCTGTGTCCTGATCACCCCTCCCAGCTGCACACCCTAGGCTTCAAATGTCAAATTCAAAATGTTAAAAAAAAAAAAAATTGCACCAAAACAGCAGAACGAGAACAACAACATCAGAAATCCCATCATGCTTTGCCCGGATTCAGGGGAAAAATGCCCGGGCAGTTTTCTTCTGTACAGCTAAAAATGAGGCTTGTATAAGAGAAACAAAGTTCTGATGCTGTGAAACTGTTAAAGAAACACCAGGCCTTTTAAGTGCTGCTGAGTCGATTTTTAGTCTGAAGGTTCACTTTAAAGAGAATCTGTACTCTAAAAATGTAAAACCCCTCCCACAAGAAACAAGAAAAGTACGTACTCCTGGCAGTTTCCTGTCTGTGAACCTTGCTGCATTGTGGAAAATAGCTGTTTACAGCTGTTTCCAACTGCCAAAAAACCATGCAGCAGCTACATCACCTGCCAGCAGTAAAAATGTTCAACAAAAATAAAAAATAAATAAAAAAAAAAAAAAAACCCCTCAGTCCACCCTACCCCCTGTCCCCTTCAATTGGCGGACCTCCTCCTCCACATTCGCCATATGCTGGCGCATCTCCAGCATCTGGCTTTTAAGTATGCGGATTTCCCGCTCATGCCTCCTCTTCGTCTTCGTCAGCCTCCTCACCTGGCCCCTCAGCCTCGTATATGTTGATAGAGGAACTGTAGAAAAAAATGTGCAAAATAGGTAAACCCAGCAATCCATCAACTTGTACATATTTCAATCTCATTGATCATCCCTAAAATTAAGAACCTGTAATGTAATACATATAACATAGCATTTACTTGCTTTTCCATAGTATGCAATGTTAATCATACAGTAAGAGAATTTTACCATAAAGCGGTGTCCTGGCTCGACTCAGATAAGCCCTCTGGCTATGATGGCTGAGGCCAGGTGAGGAGGCTCTTGACGAAGAAGGCCTGGGTGCAGAGGATCCCTGGGGCCGGGCAGTGCGGGCACCACTTGCAGCTGTAGTAAGGAGTAATGAATAATACAATTTAATCAAAATATATGATAAAATGGATAAAAAGTAATAACTTTATTGTTTGAACTACAATTACTTTTATTTCTATTTTCAAGTAAACTTTGATAAGGACCTTACTCTAAACACATAAAGGGAGGGGGGACACCAAGAGCCCAATAGTGTGATATTGTATAGATGATAATTAATAATGAGTAATATAACAATTTAATACTCACAAACCAGGGTTACCATTAGGCAACCACTGTGAAGGCAGGTGGGGAGATTAACCTGACCCCACTCAGGATTAAAAGTCGCTCTCTGTAGATGGGAAGAAGATGGGTACAACCCTCCACCAAGGGTGGACTTAGCAATATGTAGAAGCTTTCCAGAGGCGCCAATAGAATAAAAGTCACTTAAACGAGCTTAAAACCGATGGGGCAGTGGTGGGCCTATCCCATCCATGCGGACAAAGCAAACAAAGGAAGGACTGTGGCATCAACAGTCAAACAACAATTTATTTATACTCCACAGTAAAAATAGGCAACGCGTTTCACGGGCTCAATCCCGCTTCATCAGGCCAATGAAAAAAGGAGCATACAGCTGAAAACAAAGTGTCAGAGGACATAGTGTAAGGCAGGTTTTGTGAGTATCGCTCATGTTCACAAACAATTCAATGTCAAAACATAACTATATGAACATCAAAACATATTCAGAGGTACTTATTATGCAACACTTTTAAATCATGCAATTCTATGCAAAGTGATTTTATGCAGAACATTTTCATGTAGAAAACTCAGGATTTAGCCTATTAGCTCTACTGGCCACTGTATTCCTTTTGCTTTTCATGCAACAGTTATAAATAGAGGTACATTTGATCAGGTGAATAAATGCATGTAAATTAATATGTTCCTTAATGGGATCAAGTGGTATATAATAATAAATGGGAGCTACTGTGATGATTTGCTCAGCTGCCTGTGCAGACAGGCAGCCCTTTGACCATTGTGTAAGTTTGCATGCTGCAGGACTCTGGAAAGAAGAGTTTCTGTCAGTTTTGCAGCTTGTGCTTGCAGAGGAATTTGCATACGTTGTTATGCAAATTGCCTGGCCACATTCATTGGAGGCGTGTACTATAAGTACTATGTCTTTCCCACAATGCTTGGCTGGTCATTTCTCTTCCATGCTCAGTTCCTGATGGACACTGCTGGAGTGTCAGCCATTGCTATCTAGTATAGTTAATTCCTGGGGGTTGCTTTAGGCTCCCCTTCTAGCCCAGTCAGGTTGTATTATCTGTATTGCCTGTTCTGTCTTGTCTTGCCTGTTTGCCATTGTCCTGCCCCTATGGTGGTTGACAGGAAATGGTTCTGATCTATGTTCTTGGAGTATAGCTGGTGCAGCGGTTGCTGCCAGCTATCTCTTCTGTTTCCTGGGATCGCGCTAGCTACTTTGTGCTAGCGCTGGGGATCCTTCTGTTCTGTTTCCTGGGATCGCGCTAGCTACTTTGTGCGAGCGCTGGGGATCCTTCTGTTCTGTCTTGTCGGTCGCGATTGCGCTGTCACCAACGGCGGTTGATAGCGAATCGTTCTGTCTTGCTGAGATCGCACTAGCCGCTAGCGTTAGCGGCTGTGGATCTTTCTGATCTGTGTTCCTGCTTGGATCACACTTGCTCTGGCGGAAGAGCGGTGGATCCTTCCTGCCTAGTTCTTGTTTTTCGTGTGTCTGTCTTGTCCGCTGCGCTTGCTACAGGCTCGGTGAGGTAACCGTTAAGCAAGCGCTCGCGTCCTCTGTTTCATGTTTGTCTGTTTATGGTTAGTTAGGCGTGCTTGTCTCTATTGTGCTTATCACGTGGAGATCGCGCATAACCGCGTGCACTGTTGCGAATGAGTGCGGTGTTCGCGGTTAGCTAGCGGTAGTTATTTTCCGTATCTCCTTATTGTATTTGCTGTGCCTTTGCTACCCTCGTATTCTATTCTGTTCTGCCTTGTGTCACGTCTCGCGATCGCACCTCTCGCGATCGCGTTCCTATTTCGTATCTGCTGTTGTGTGTGCGCGGTCGCGGAGTGGCGACTGGATTGGCGCACACACATACAACCTATCCCTTTTGCTCAATCTCATTCGCAATCGCCTCTCTTGCGATTGCGTTCTGCGCTTCGTACAATTCCTGTCTGGCACTTGTGGAGGTACAGAGGATTGGTTCCTCTGCACTCCCCAGCGCCATCTGCCGACAGGAATTTCCCTCTACAGGTGCATAGCACCTTTTGCTGGGTTCCTGCAAATTATACGCTTGTGGAGGATCTCCGCCGTGTCAGCGCACGCGTTGTGCGCTGATCACGGGGAAAGTTCCACAATCGTGACAGAATGACCAGCCCAACCCAAAACCCCAGTGTAGACGGAATTTCCGATTTGTACGATTTTGTCGAATATGGCTCTTGTACCTTTAAGAGATTTAAAAAACTTGAACCTGAATCAGCAGACGAATTTTTGTCTGAGTGTACGAAACTGTTAGCGAACCCTGAATTCCAATGCACCCCAGTGTCTACCTGGGCCCCCCAAATGGTCTACATCCTGTTGGGGGGCGAAATGTCAATGTGGGGTTATGATGTGTTAGATCATACCACCCTGAGTCAAAGACCCCTGGAATTCTTGGCCTTTTTAATTCACAATTGGCTGAGATTACCTCAATTACCATACCCCCTTAATGAGTTGTTGTCAGCAGCTCAATCAGCTGTTCCATCTACTCTTTCATCCATAAAGCAGCCATCCAAAGCCTCTAAGTCTAAACGTAAAAGATCTAGGAAGGCTTCCCAGCGGAAAGATCCGTTGCCCATGGCAACCACAGATAGAGAGGTTATTTCTGTCAAGTCTGAAATGGGCAAAACCATGCAGTATGATAATGATGTTTATAATGCATCTGCTGATCAGTTTCCAGGTTTTCTGCCCCAATCCAAAGCTTATGTGGATCCTGCTATAGGTAGGATCGCACACTACATTAAAGCAGTTAAAAAATCTGTTCTTGTTCCTGAACTCCACCCCTATGGAGATTATTTGGATACTGGCCTGTTTGAACCCCCATTTGCTTCCTGGGATGTTGGGGCCTTGCTGGAGGAATTCGATTTTGATTGGAAAGCCTTTTGCGATTTTTACATCGCAAAAAGCGAAGATGTCTTGAATGCTTGTCTTGACTCTATGTACCTTCTGGTTGATTCCGATGAATGTGACAAGGATGATGTGGATCTGGTGATCTATGTATGGCAAACGATTTTGGATGAGTTGCACACACACCAACCAATTGATTCCAATAAAGAGACATCGTTGTCGGATGATTGTTCCTGCCTTTCTGGGGTAAAGCATGTGAGTCTTGACTTTGTGCAATCTGAAATGAATGAGTGTGCCGCTGTGGTTGATTCCTGTGCGAATCCTGAAGGATTCGCTCCTGACAGTGTGCAGTTTGAATCTGTGCGATCTGATGCCTGTTTCTCGGATGTTCCTGCAGATTGTGATCGGCATGAGTCTGCCGGTTTCCTCAAGGATGTGTGGGATCCTTTGTCATTTAGAAACAGATCTTTGAGATCTTCCGTCTGTGACCCTGCTATGGGGAAAGTTTCTCGACTGTGCAGCGTCAAAAGTAAAATTAATATGCCTAATAAAGCTTGTCCTGTTGATGTCACTATTTCTTCTGCAGATGAGTCTCTGTCTCACCCTGTTCACACCTGTAAGGGCCCGTTGCCTGGGGACAGTTGCTCCAGCGTTTCGGTCCTAGATGCCTTGCAGTCTGCTCCGCAGATCGCGGAGGTTTGCGCTATAGAAGCGTCAGTTTCACAACCTAAAGTGAATTTTGATTCGCAGGTTTTGCGTTCTGATTCCTCGGATTCGACATTGTTAGCCGAATCTAAGAGTGAGACAGCGCTTCGGTTTTGCGAATCTGATGCTGAACCCTCTTTGCCTTATTCAGAGACGCTTTCTCTGAACCTGCCCTGTACCATGAATAACAATATGATGTCCAATCACACTGACATTTGTGAGTCCCTTTCTTGCTCTGAGGGAAGTTTTGACTCTCCACCCTGTACTCCGGATGAGTCAACATTTCCTTGTACAATATCTCCTGCCCTGCCCCTAGAGGCTCGTCTAGGTATTGCTGCTATTTTTACTTGTTTTTCTGCAGTTTTGGAGTTACAAGCTAGTTTGACTGCCACACAGAATTCTGGGTACAGTGAGAATGAAGTTAGGGAGTCAGTGTGTGTTCCAGTAAATATACCTGTACATTCCCCTCATGATGATGAGATCCAGTCTCAGGTTATGGTGGAACCATTCCTGGGACATCTGCCCTGTCCACAAAATAAAGTTCCAGTTTTGCCCTGTAACATGGATAGTTCAGAATCCTTTTTAGAAAACTTGAAAAATGATGCTCCTGAGGTCTTGTTGGATGTTCTGGAGGTCTCCGAGTTCCTCCCAAAGGGTGCAGAACTTGTAGGAGATGTCTCCTGCCCCCCAAGTTCTTTTGAGGGGTTACCCTCTTCCGTAGGCATTGCTGCCTTGCTGACTACCTTTGCAGCTCTGGTGGAGCTTCACTCATATGTAGTCAATGATGATATTGCAGTCACAGAAATTTCTGAATTTGAGTCCGAGTCTTCTTTTGAAAGTCCAGTGCTTGAGACCATTGCTCGTGATGATTCTCTGCCCGGTCCTGGTTTTGGTTTCCTCGTGTCGGACTCTGAGGTTGGCAGTTCCCCGACATGTCCTGAGGTTTCTCCTGTGCTGGTGTACCCCAGTGTGCTCTGTGACCCAGAAAGCCCAAGTGTGCCTCGGTTACCAGCGTACTCAGATGCTTCCTCGGTGGAGACATGCTCTGATATGGCCTGCCTGCTTGCATGCCCAGAAGTGGTCCCTGAAAGTCTTGATCTTGATGGGGGTCCTCGTAATTCTGAATCCGGAATTGTCATTGGTTCCATGGGGGTTCTTGGTAATTCTCCATGTGAGCCTGGTGATTGTTCTGCCCTCTTGGGATCTCTGTGGAGCTTCAAAAGGTTCTGGGAGATTCCGGGGGAAATTTTGCTTGGTACCCTGGATAAGATCAACGGTGGCTTTTGTGTTGTAAGGGACACTTCGAACAGGTATTGTGGCAGGTTTGGTATTTTCGGACGCTCCGTGGAAGGTGGTGGGTATTGTCTGGAGGGTGTCGATGGCTTCTTCTCTGGCTTTCACAGTCCTGATGGGTGTTATACTGAGACTGGTAGTACTGATGGGCATGTTTCGGTGGCTTCTGTTTCCGATGAGGTCGGTTTCGGGTGGACTGACTCTGGAATTGGACCTTGTCGGGCTGCCCCGACCTTCATGAGTCTTCAGTTTGAGTCTGTTGCTAATAGCAGTTTTGGGGGTCGTCTGGAATTCGACCCTGGAGGGGGGGGTACTGTGATGATTTGCTCAGCTGCCTGTGCAGACAGGCAGCCCTTTGACCATTGTGTAAGTTTGCATGCTGCAGGACTCTGGAAAGAAGAGTTTCTGTCAGTTTTGCAGCTTGTGCTTGCAGAGGAATTTGCATACGTTGTTATGCAAATTGCCTGGCCACATTCATTGGAGGCGTGTACTATAAGTACTATGTCTTTCCCACAATGCTTGGCTGGTCATTTCTCTTCCATGCTCAGTTCCTGATGGACACTGCTGGAGTGTCAGCCATTGCTATCTAGTATAGTTAATTCCTGGGGGTTGCTTTAGGCTCCCCTTCTAGCCCAGTCAGGTTGTATTATCTGTATTGCCTGTTCTGTCTTGTCTTGCCTGTTTGCCATTGTCCTGCCCCTATGGTGGTTGACAGGAAATGGTTCTGATCTATGTTCTTGGAGTATAGCTGGTGCAGCGGTTGCTGCCAGCTATCTCTTCTGTTTCCTGGGATCGCGCTAGCTACTTTGTGCTAGCGCTGGGGATCCTTCTGTTCTGTTTCCTGGGATCGCGCTAGCTACTTTGTGCGAGCGCTGGGGATCCTTCTGTTCTGTCTTGTCGGTCGCGATTGCGCTGTCACCAACGGCGGTTGATAGCGAATCGTTCTGTCTTGCTGAGATCGCACTAGCCGCTAGCGTTAGTGGCTGTGGATCTTTCTGATCTGTGTTCCTGCTTGGATCACACTTGCTCTGGCGGAAGAGCGGTGGATCCTTCCTGCCTAGTTCTTGTTTTTCGTGTGTCTGTCTTGTCCGCTGCGCTTGCTACAGGCTCGGTGAGGTAACCGTTAAGCAAGCGCTCGCGTCCTCTGTTTCATGTTTGTCTGTTTATGGTTAGTTAGGCGTGCTTGTCTCTATTGTGCTTATCACGTGGAGATCGCGCATAACCGCGTGCACTGTTGCGAATGAGTGCGGTGTTCGCGGTTAGCTAGCGGTTGTTATTTTCCGTATCTCCTTATTGTATTTGCTGTGCCTTTGCTACCCTCGTATTCTATTCTGTTCTGCCTTGTGTCACGTCTCGCGATCGCACCTCTCGCGATCGCGTTCCTATTTCGTATCTGCTGTTGTGTGTGCGCGGTCGCGGAGTGGCGACTGGATTGGCGCACACACATACAACCTATCCCTTTTGCTCAATCTCATTCGCAATCGCCTCTCTTGCGATTGCGTTCTGCGCTTCGTACAATTCCTGTCTGGCACTTGTGGAGGTACAGAGGATTGGTTCCTCTGCACTCCCCAGCGCCATCTGCCGACAGGAATTTCCCTCTACAGGTGCATAGCACCTTTTGCTGGGTTCCTGCAAATTATACGCTTGTGGAGGATCTCCGCCGTGTCAGCGCACGCGTTGTGCGCTGATCACGGGGAAAGTTCCACAATCGTGACAGCTACCTGTTGATTCAGTATTGGGTCTAAATTTAAAGAAAGACGGGGGAGGGCAAACGTGTCACCAAGAGAGGTAAAAACGTATTTACAGCTAAAAGGACAAAGAGTAAAAATATATAGAGTAAAAATATGGAGTAAAAATACAGAACAAAAATATAAAGTAAAAAATATATATATATACATATTATCTATAGAATATAGGGTAAACATATGTATTATTACCAGGATGAGGACGAGGTCAATCAAAGTATAATAGTACTAGAAATGGTAGTGATAATGATCTCTGTTAAACAATAAAACAATAGAACAATAAGACAATCAAACAACAGACCAGCATTGCCTGAACACTGGCTTACCTTAACAGCATCAAAACCACACTGAGCGCCTCTGTAATCACATAGAATGCTCCAGTGTCTTAAGAAGGGGGAGTGTAAGCTTTTCCACCAATCAGCAACTGCCATGTGGAACGTATGATGTCATTGCTGTGGGGCGGAGTAGAGATGGAAAAGTACCAAGTGTGAAAACTTACACACTGGCGTGATGGCTGCTGCCTATAGTGGCTACATAGTGTAATGGTCAAGGGCTCTGCCTCCAACACAGGCGACCCAGGTTCAAATCCCGGCACAGCAAGCCAGCACCCAATTTAGTTTTTGGACATCAGTAATAATGAGGTAAACAAACATTTTGGAGTGTGAGGGAGATAACGTGGTAATAAAAAGTTTATAAAAAATATGTGTAAATAATAATAATAATAATAATAATAATAATAATAAAAATGTATATATATATAAAAATAATAATAATAAATAATAAAAAATAAATAAATAAATACATTTAAAATTAATAATACTAATAATAATAATAAAAAGAGCGCGACATTTAAAAACTATAGCGGCTATATGTGGATCCAACATTCAGTAAACCTTTTCCAGTACTTCATTCAGTCCTTCTGGAATAAGGGTTTTGAGTACTTGGATCCAATACATTTCTCTTTTTTTGAGATTTTCATGGGCGTTGGGTGTAGTTTCACCAATAGAGTCAATCAAGGTTATGGAGAAGGAGTCTGGGTTACTGTGGTGGTGTGAATGAAAATGCCTGGAGACACTGTGGAAGGGAAATTTATTTAAGATGTTTCTCTTGTGCTGTCCTATCCTGTTACGTGCCATTTGTGTTGTCCCGCCCACATACTGGAGACGACAGGCACAGGTTATGACGTAAATGATATATTTTGATAGGCAAGTGTTGTTCTGTTTGATGGAATATTGAATACCTGTGGCTGTGGAATGAAACACTGGGGTATTGGTAACAAACTGGCATGCAGAACATCTGGGGCTTCTACAAGGGTGAGAGCCTGGTTCGATCGGGGACATGGTAAGAGTGGGAGCTGGAGGTGGTGTATGGAGACGACTGGGGGCTAGGAGATTCCGGAGATTGGGAGCTCTCCTATAAGTGATTGCTGGTTTGGATGGTAAAATTGTTTTAAGATAGGGGTCTTGTAGAAGGATTTCCCATCTATTATGAAGAATCTTTTTAATGTTTTGATGTTCTTTGTTGTATCTTGTGATAAACCGTGGTGGTGGGTCTGATGTGGTCGGAGAGGAGGACGGTGGAGCTAGGTTCATAGATTTTGCTCTCCGACTGGCGTCTCTAATCAGTTTTCTAGGATATTTACGAGCTGTGAATTTTTTGGTCAGTAATTTAGATTGTTCCTCATAGTCAATATTTTCAGTACAGTTGCGGTAAATACGTTTAAACTGACAATATGGGGTATTGAGTGTCCACGGCCGGTGATGATAACTGTTAAAGTGGATGTAGTTATTGGAATCGACTGTTTTAAAAAAGGTTTTGGTTTTAATGGTATTAGACTCGATGAAGATGGTCAAGTTTAGAAAATCAATGGTTGTGGAGTGATGATGTGACGTAAATTCTAGTCCGGCTGAGTTACTGTTGAGAAGTTGAATGAAAATGGGGATAAGGGATGTGTCGCCTTTCCAAATGAAGATTAAATCATCTATGTAGCGCTTGTAAAATACAATATTATTGATAAATAATTGATTGTGTTGTAGAAGTTGATTTTCCAATAGGCCCATTGTAAGGTTAGCATAAGATGGTGCAAATGAGCTGCCCATTGCAGTACCACTAATCTGATGATAGAATTGGTTATGGAAAGAAAAAACGTTATTTTCCAGAATGAATTCAGTGCAATGCAATAAGAATTGTTGTTGAATAACGGGCATGGATGGAATCGTGGAAAGGAAGTATTGAATAGCTGAAAGTCCAAATTGGTGTGGGATGTTGGTATAGAGAGAGGATATGTCACAGGTGAGCCAGTGAAAATCAGGGGACCAATTTATGTCGGACAGGAGCTGTATGAGATGTTGAGAATCTCTAAGATAGGAGGGTAGATTTCGGACCAGGGGCTGTAGGTGTTGGTCTAGAAAACGTGATAAATTGCTGCTCATGGAATCTATCCCTGCTATTATCGGCCTACCAGGTGGTTTTTGGAGATTGTTATGTATCTTGGGTAAGTAATAAAAAAATGGAGTTTTAGGCTGTAAATTTATAATAAAGTTTCTTTCATTTTTACTGACTATGTTATGGAGGAAAGCCTGGTTTATGAATTTTTAAGGGTGTTGTTCAATGTGGGGGTAGGGTCCAGAGTAAGTTTAGCATAATGTCTTGTGTCATTCAGAAGTCTGTAAGCTTCTTCAATGTAATCGGTTCTGTTTAGGATCACAATGCCCCCGCCTTTGTCGGCTGGTTTGATTATAAGTTCTGTGTTGTTTTGGAGGGTTTTAAGTGCAAATTTTTCTCTATGGGTAAGGTTACTATTAAGAATGAGGTTGGAGGACTGTGAGTTTTGGAGGTCACTGAGTACCATGGTATAGAATGTCTCAATAAAGTTGCCTTTAGAGGCTGTGGGGTAGAAACGAGATCTCCCCTTCAAGTTAGTGGTGATACATTTTTCCAGTTCTAATTCAAGGGGGTTTATGGATACAGTCGGTAAAGTGTCATTATTGGTAATGATCATAGCAGTCGATTCAGGGAGTTTCTGGTGTTTTTTGATTTCGAAATGTCTTTTTAAGGTGAGCTTGCGTATAAACGCATTGAGATCGGTAAAAACTTCAAACATGTTTGGAGCATTGACTGGACAGAAGGAGAGTCCTTTCTCCAGTAATGTGGTCTCATGTTTGGTGAGGATGTGGTCTGACAAATTGAAGATGCATTTGATATTTTCGGTGTTGGGTTTATTTGGGATGGGTATTGGGACAGTGTTTGTGTCTCTATTTTTCTTTTTACTCTTTCCTTTACCTCTACTGCCTCGTTTTCTCAATCGTGCTGGGTTGTGGTCATTAACGGACAGGGGAGGGAGAGAGTTTAGGTCGTGGGCGGATTGGGTAGTTGGCTGGTTAACAGATTCTGAGATAAGGAGGTGGGAAGTTCTAAAAAAGAAGTGGTGGGAGTTGGGTTTGTTGTGGCTTCCAAACTTGGGGCTCTGTTGGACTGGATGTTGAGTGGTTGGAAAAAGGTTTTAATGGAGGTTTGTAGAGTATTTGGTGTTTTCTGCCGGGAGGCTGTCTTAGTAGTGGTAGGTTGAGGTTGAGATAGATTAAAAAAGGAATTGTTAGGTGACGGTGGTTCCGTTTCGCAAATGCTGATCTGTGAAATTCTCAATTCGAGGGGAGTGGAAGTGTTGGATTGATAAGGATCTATTTGCTCTTTAATGTTGTCAGGGGTTGTGCAAACGGGGGTGTTGGAGGCCATTTCAATATGTGCTAATCGGGCTGTTTTGGATCTAGACTTGGGGGAATTATGCGTGTCATTGGTACCTGTCGTCTCCTGTGTGCAGGCCGAATGTTCAGGGCTGGTTGAGATTTCATTAAAATGTCTTTTCTTGGGGTTATTCCTAGGAGGTTTAGGTGCTATGTTGAGTGTGGGATCAGCAGAGTCTGGGGGTAGTGATTGAGGTGGTTCTAGAACCTTGGGGGTTGAAATGATAGGGGCTATTGCTGAACTTGGAACAAGGATAGGGGGGCCATGGGTTGGGGCCGTGGGGGGAGGTGGGAATAGGGGTGGGGGTGGAAAGGGTGGAAATTTGAATGGGGGTGGGGGTGGTGGTAAGTTCAGGCTCATAAGAGGACGTGGTGTATTGATAGGTGGGTGATTATGACCCCTATCTTAAAACAATTTTACCATCCAAACCAGCAATCACTTATAGGAGAGCTCCCAATCTCCGGAATCTCCTAGCCCCCAGTCGTCTCCATACACCACCTCCAGCTCCCACTCTTACCATGTCCCCGATCGAACCAGGCTCTCACCCTTGTAGAAGCCCCAGATGTTCTGCATGCCAGTTTGTTACCAATACCCCAGTGTTTCATTCCACAGCCACAGGTATTCAATATTCCATCAAACAGAACAACACTTGCCTATCAAAATATATCATTTACGTCATAACCTGTGCCTGTCGTCTCCAGTATGTGGGCAGGACAACACAAATGGCACGTAACAGGATAGGACAGCACAAGAGAAACATCTTAAATAAATTTCCCTTCCACAGTGTCTCCAGGCATTTTCATTCACACCACCACAGTAACCCAGACTCCTTCTCCATAACCTTGATTGACTCTATTGGTGAGACTACACCCAACGCCCATGAAAATCTCAAAAAAAGAGAAATGTATTGGATCCAAGTACTCAAAACCCTTATTCCAGAAGGACTGAATGAAGTACTGGAAAAGTTTTACTGAATGTTGGATCCACATATAGCCGCTATAGTTTTTAAATGTCGCTCTCTTTTTATTATTATTATTAGTGTTATTAATTTTAAATGTATTTATTTATTTATTTTTTATTATTTATTATTATTATTTTTATATATATATATACATTTTTATTATTATTATTATTATTATTATTATTATTTACACATATTTTTTATAAACTTTTTATTACCACGTTATCTCCCTCACACTCCAAAATGTTTGTTTACCTCATTATTACTGATGTCCAAAAACTAAATTGGGTGCTGGCTTGCTGTGCCGGGATTTGAACCTGGGTCGCCTGTGTTGGAGGCAGAGCCCTTGACCATTACACTATGTAGCCACTATAGGCAGCAGCCATCACGCCAGTGTGTAAGTTTTCACACTTGGTACTTTTCCATCTCTACTCCGCCCCACAGCAATGACATCATACGTTCCACATGGCAGTTGCTGATTGGTGGAAAAGCTTACACTCCCCCTTCTTAAGACACTGGAGCATTCTATGTGATTACAGAGGCGCTCAGTGTGGTTTTGATGCTGTTAAGGTAAGCCAGTGTTCAGGCAATGCTGGTCTGTTGTTTGATTGTCTTATTGTTCTATTGTTTTATTGTTTAACAGAGATCATTATCACTACCATTTCTAGTACTATTATACTTTGATTGACCTCGTCCTCATCCTGGTAATAATACATATGTTTACCCTATATTCTATAGATAATATGTATATATATATATATTTTTTACTTTATATTTTTGTTCTGTATTTTTACTCCATATTTTTACTCTATATATTTTTACTCTTTGTCCTTTTAGCTGTAAATACGTTTTTACCTCTCTTGGTGACACGTTTGCCCTCCCCCGTCTTTCTTTAAATTTAGACCCAATACTGAATCAACAGGTAGCTCCCATTTATTATTATATACCACTTGATCCCATTAAGGAACATATTAATTTACATGCATTTATTCACCTGATCAAATGTACCTCTATTTATAACTGTTGCATGAAAAGCAAAAGGAATACAGTGGCCAGTAGAGCTAATAGGCTAAATCCTGAGTTTTCTACATGAAAATGTTCTGCATAAAATCACTTTGCATAGAATTGCATGATTTAAAAGTGTTGCATAATAAGTACCTCTGAATATGTTTTGATGTTCATATAGTTATGTTTTGACATTGAATTGTTTGTGAACATGAGCGATACTCACAAAACCTGCCTTACACTATGTCCTCTGACACTTTGTTTTCAGCTGTATGCTCCTTTTTTCATTGGCCTGATGAAGCGGGATTGAGCCCGTGAAACGCGTTGCCTATTTTTACTGTGGAGTATAAATAAATTGTTGTTTGACTGTTGATGCCACAGTCCTTCCTTTGTTTGCTTTGTCCGCATGGATGGGATAGGCCCACCACTGCCCCATCGGTTTTAAGCTCGTTTAAGTGACTTTTATTCTATTGGCGCCTCTGGAAAGCTTCTACATATTACTCTAAACACAGAACAAAAAATCATATTCTTATTCCTTTAATGTATTTATTATACATGAAAGAATATGACTCTTCAATACAGTAAAATAAAACTAGGATAGGCTTTAAAGTGATCCTTTGCGGCTATTGTGGCCTCCGGGACGTAATAGTAGCATAGGGGGCGATATTTTTGCTGGGAACACGAAGAATCACTCGCGTTCCCATTGCCAGTCGGTTCCTGACAGCGAAACCGGAAGTGGTCGCCGTGGGGTCCAGGAGGATCTGAGCGAGGCGGCGAGGGCACCGATCGACTGCAGGGGGCTGAGGGAAGCCAGAGTTGAGTCAAAATCTTTTTTTTTTTTACAGGCTTAAGGATCACTTTAAAGAGAGCACTTGGAACGCAGACTGGGGCAATGGTTCATCTTGTAGTAGGAATACGACCCTGGGCACACAGCCAAGATATCAATGGTGTGGCTCCGAGACAACTCTGTGTATGTCCTTGAGTGGCCCAGCAAGAGCTTAGGCTTCAATACGATTGAATAGCTCTGGAGAGATCTTTAAAAAAAATTGCTGTGCAACAAAGCCGGACCATCCACAAGGCAAACCTAGCCACTTGCCTAGGGCCTGGAGAGGATATAGGGTCCAGATGGACGACAGCACCTATCAAATTTTTCTAAAAAAAAAAAAAGTTAATTGATCATCAGTGGTTATCAAAAACCAATGTTAAGCCTAGGGGCCCATTTTTTTAATAACTTTATTTGCATGAATGCAGTATAATCAGTACATATTGCACAAATATCATCACTATGCCCACACAGGAGCACAAAATAATATGTTTTAACCCATTTTGGAATAAGCCCCTAACAAAACAAAATGTGGGAAAAGTGCAGCACTGTGAATACCTTACGGATATATACTTTAACTGTACATATTGCACAACTCTATAGTATTCAGCCCATGGAATTAATTTTTAGGATAAATACATACAGCATATAAAACCCAAAATAGACATACATAAACTAATAGTTTGCTGACTTACATCCTATTTGGGCAACCACCCGCCTGAGCAGGTCCTGGTCCCTCCTCTTAAGGTCACTCCAAAGCATTTGGACCTGCTTGGTGGTGAGGTCCCGCCGGTACTCGGACCTCAGGATCCCCTGCACCCTTCTCACCACGTCCCATTTCTCCCTAGCGGTGGTGAGGTCGTAACGGCCTCTTGTAAATTCCTGGAAAAGAAATATTACAGTATTAATGACCACTGTATTATACCTTAATTAATTAAGAATCTTCTTACTTACAGCATAATGTAAAAGATTATAATATTATTCATAATGACAGTTTTCAAAAATTGTGGGAAGCAACCAACTATGACTGCGGGCAGATACTAGGGATCAACGATGACTAGTGCCACCTATATAACTGCTGACATTGCTAGCCATAATAACTACATCATTTCATTTCATGTGTGATTTGACTGACAGAGAAGATCCTGTGACAGCAAGCATCAAATATATAATTGAATGGATTCCATGAACTGGCCGCGGCGTCTATAGACTTTGTGCCAGTTCATAGCCATGGGCATCCGCACAAAATTTTCCAGGGGGGGGTGCAAAAAGGCAGGGAAGAAGTGGTGCGCCGCAAATTTTTGAGAAGATGTGTGCGACGAAAAACCTGAGGGTTATGTTGTGCGGTGCACGTACGCGCCTCCCCCAAAAATGGGTGCGGCCATGGACCAGAATGTGGGTGTGGCCATGGGTGGTGACAAATTTTCATTAACTTAGCAATGTGGGACATTAGATTAGGACAGTGGTGGCGAAACTTTTGGAGGCCGAGTGCCCAAACTGCAACCCAAAAGTCACTTTATCTATCGCAAAGTGGCAACAGCAATTTAAAACTTCATACAAACGTTTTAACTCATACATGAACATTATTGAAAATCCAAGTTGCAAATAAACTGTGAAGATAAACAATTTCTTTCATCCTACTCCTGAAAAATGTATTCGTTTTTTAGAACCTCACAGTTTTATTTTCCGTTTTAAAAAGCAAAAAAGTAGGTTTAATGCTATTGTCTCATTTATAGGATAATGATTCAGCTTTTCCCAGAGGCCCCCAACAAGACAAATTTAGCAATCATGAGGCCCCCAACAAATCATCAGGCTCCCAAGTCCCAACAAGACACATTCAGCAATCTTGAGGACCCCAACAAGACAAATTCAGCAATCATGATGCCCCCAACAAGACAAATTCAGCAATCATGAGGCCCCCAACAAATCATGAGGCCCCCAACAAGACATTCAGCAATCTTGAGGCCCCCAAAAAATCATGAGGCCTTCAACAAGACGAATTCAGCAATCATGAGGCCCCCAACAAGACAAATTCAGCAATCATGATGCCCCCAACAAGACAAATTCAGCAATCATGAGGCCCCCAACAAATCATGAGGCCCCCAACAAGACATTCAGCAATCTTGAGGCCCCCAAAAAATCATGAGGCCTTCAACAAGACGAATTCAGCAATCATGAGGCCCCCAACAAGACAAATTCAGCAGTCATGAGGCACATAAATAGACAGGATTTCACATAAATTGGCAGAATGCCCCCTTAATATGGACACCTCTCACCTGGATTCTCAATTCTCCTCTACTGGCTGTTGTGCCTGGCAATACTGTTTTTGGTTGGATTGGGGATGACGTGCGGGCTGAAAGGCCTTGCGTGATGCTTGCCTGAAATGTGGCCCAAATTGCGATTTTTTTTTTTCCCTGCTAAAATGTGGCCCAAATTGCGTTTGTTTTCTGCTAAAATATGGCCCAAATTGCGTTTACTTTCTGCTGAAATGCGGCCCAAATTGCGTTTATTTTCTGCTGAAATGCAGCCCAAAGTGCGTTCATTTTCTGCTGAAATGTGGCCCAAAGTGCGTTTGTTTTCTGCTAAAATTTGGCCTAAATTGCGTTTGTTTTCTGCTAAAATGTCTATATTTGCTGCTTTGGGGTTACGGTTACGCTCCGCCCATACAATGTCATGACCACACCCATTTTTTGGCGGGGCGCCAAAAAATGGGCGTGGTCATGACATTGTATGGGCGGAGCGTAACCGTAACCCCAAAGCAGCAAATATAGACATTTTAGCAGAAAACAAACGCAGTTTAGGCCAAATTTTAGCAGAAAACAAACGCAATTTAGGCCACAATTTAGCAGAAAACAAACGGGCCTGGGGGGCGTGTGCGGCGCGCATAGTGCGCCCCGCACTATGCGCGCCGCACACGCCCCCCAGGCCCGTTTTCCGGCGCGCTGCGACCCCCTCCCCAGCCGTCCACAGCCCACCCCCCACCTTCACTTGTCCCAGGTTGGAACCAGAAAAAACAGGTCACTGTAGTGAATATGTCTCACTCTACTATTAACAGTACTGCTACAAATGCAAAGTTACAGAGATAAACTAAAAACAATTCTCTACTACAACACCTATGATATCCTTTTACATGATGGGACATATAAAGATTAGAGAAATGCAGTCAGAAACAGTAGCCAAAAACTATACATTCTGTTAATAGATTGCTATTGCTTACCTCAATTAGCATGACTTTCATCCTGAGGGGGATTTTGGGAGGCATCTTGGCAGTCAGCTTGCTGTGATGCGTGTGATGCGTCCTCTCCACGCGTTTGCCGGTGCCTGCTCTGGCCAACTTCCTGTTTCTACGCATCAGCCAATCAAAACGTCGTTTGTGACGTACGCATGTACGTACGCGTACGGAGGCAAAGTACGCATGCGCGTGCGCAGTGATTGCAGAGCTGATGCGGATGGTTGCACGCTTGCCGATACGTGCATAATGTTACGCATACGGCTACGATAGCTACGCGTAATTCACTGATTAGTTTCGTAGGTGCAGACGTACATTACGGTATCCTTACACGTAACTGCGTAAGTTTACGCGTAATTACAGCGATGTACCGTAGATAATTTCCTGCGCCGTAACCGTAATTACGTAATGCGTAATAGCGTAAAATTACGCGGAATGATCCGTAAGCGTAGATTTTTCCATTACGACCAGCACTAACATCAGGGCTTTTGTGTCTCTAAGGACTATTTTTTGGAAGCTATCGATGCTGGAGCCAGGAGTAGTGGGGAAAGGTGCAATCGATCTGCATGGTTTGAATGCTTCCGATGTCTCTAGGGGGGGGTGGAGGGGTACTTCGAGGGTTCTCGTTCTCCTCCAATAGATCTAACAGATTTTTGAGGGTGTCATCCTCCGAGTTTCAGGGGTCCTTTCTTAGGTCAGGTGCGAAAAAGCCCAATGGACCAATGGTCGTGTTAGTGCTCTCCTGTAGTTTCTCTTTGCGTGGGCGCCAGAGTCTTAGAATTGAAGCTGTGGAGGGAGAGGGAGAGGGAAGTTAAACTTTTCTGGACAGCAGCCACACTGCAGAGGTACGAGGACGATAAGATTGCAGCTCGAGGTTTCAGACACTACCGAGAGCCCTCAGAGTACAGAGAGGATAAGGAATTTGTGGAGGAATGGGAGGAGGAACATATTAACCATGCCAGAAGACTCCAGGCCATTGTACTGGCCCGAACGGAGAGGGAGCACAGAGTTGTAGCCGAGGAGATCACAAACATTAAAACACAACTTGGATCCATCCTACCAGCAGAGGAACTACAGAAAAGCCTCAAGACCATTAGTGAAAAACTGATACCGGTACAGAATGAAATCAAAGAAAGGAAGTTGCGTAAGTTACTAAGGGACAAAAGCGACTTCGCTACCGGAAAGATCTTCTCCTGGAATAACAACACTCGAAACGTGGGCCAGCCACGTAAAGGCAAGAAGCCGAGGGGTTACTGGACCACGGACTCCGATACCAGTGGGGACGACAATAAGAAAAAACCAAAGAAATCTACACCAAAACCCACCATACCCTCCACTGCAGGAATCTCCCAAACTTTTGGGGAAAACGTCCAACAATGTGCATTGACCCCTTTAGACGCAGGTCGCGTAGGGGAGGACGGAAACACCGCAGGAAAAACACAGAAGCAAGTGACTTGGAGGGATGGCCGGTCCTGGAGAGTGAGACGCAGAGGCAAGAGGCAGAGGACTCAGGAATAGAGAAGGCTTTGGAGTTGGAGATAGTCAACATTGCAGGAATTGAGATTACAGACAGCTGCAAGAGCCTGCTACAGAAAGGTCTTAACTACTCTCTAACTCAAAAATTTGACCCTGTGCAATTTGAGGTCGACCTTTACAAAGGAATCAGACAACTCAACATCAAACACTTTTTCGCACGCAAAGAGAAACTACAGGAGAACACTAACACGACCATTGGTCCATTGGGCTTTTTCGCACCTGACCTAAGAAAGGACCCCCGAAACTCGGAGGATGACACCCTCAAAAATCTGTTAGATCTATTGGAGGAGATCGAGAACCCTCGAAGTACCCCTCCACCCCCCCTAGAGACATCGGAAGCATTCAAACCATGCAGATCGATTGCACCTTTCCCCACTACTCCTGGCTCCAGCATCGATAGCTTCCAAAAAATAGTCCTTAGAGACACAAAAGCCCTGATGTACAGGGAGGAACCAGCCAACCTCACTTTAGGAGAACTATCAGCTCTAAAATGGTTAAGAAATAGGGACGATTTAATCCTGAAGCAGGCGGACAAGGGAGGAAACCTTGTCCTCATGACCAGGACTCAGTACGAGGAAGAAGCTATGAGCCAACTCCTGGATACCACAATATACCAACCACTGGACAGCAATCCAACGTGGAAATATCGATCTGCGTTGCGAACCCTGCTTCGCAGGGGAGTGGAAGCTGGCTTTCTATCTAGAAAAATGGGGGAACAATTACTACCTGATCATCCCAGATTTCCTGTATGGTACATGTTACCTAAAATTCATAAGTCCAGGACCAGACCACCGGGACGTCCGATAGTCTCCGGTATCGGATCGATTACCGAGAGACTGTCAAAGTACCTCGACCACCTCCTGAGACCATTGTTGACACTGGTACCGTCACACCTTGCTGACACAATAGATGTCCTTGAAGGTGTTGACGAATTGACCTGGTACACGGGGGACAGGCTGGCCACCATTGATGTGGTCAGCCTGTACAGCCGGATACCACACGAAGACGGCATTGCGGCCGTCGAATCGTACCTTAAACGTGGCACTCGGACGGTGGAACATTGTGAGTACATTTGCGAATGTCTGCGATTTGTGCTTACCCACAACTCCTTTCTATTCAGAGAAAGGTGGTACCAACAGGTGTCGGGCACCGCCATGGGAACGGCGGTGGCTTGCACATATGCAAATCTCTTCCTGGCTCGCTGGGAGGAGATTTGCATACATGGTAGCACTAATCCCTTCCGTGGATTTTTGCGGAGGTGGTCGAGGTACGTGGATGACGTCCTGGTGTTCTGGTCAGGTACCGAGCAAGAGTTCTCCTCCTTTATGGGGTACCTTAATGAAAACCAGATCAACATGAAGTTTACGGCAGAGATAGATCCATGTCGGATTAACTTCCTGGATCTCGAAATAGTAATTCAAAATTACCAGCTGGTGATGAGGGGCTATCGTAAAAGCACAGCCACTAACTCGATCCTACACAGAAGAAGCTTTCACCCCCCTTGGGTAACTAAATCAATCCCCTACGGCCAATTCCTGCGCCTTCGCAGAAATAACAGTGAGGACTCTAAATACATCGAACAGGCGGAAGACCTGAAAACACGGCTACAATTTAGAGGTTACGACCCCGCACAGCTTGAGGAAGCTGAGAACAGGGCCCTCCTGAGACCTAGAGGTGACTTGATTAAGAGGAAACGCCAGCGCGGAACCCCTAAAGATCACCCTGACAATCGCACCAGACAGGTGTTCGCATTTGAGTACTCACCAATGGCAATGAGCATAAAAGAGACTATCCAGAAGAACTGGCACCTTTTACAGGGTGATCCACTCCTCGCTGGCATTGTATCAATGCCCCCCCTGATTACCTTCAGAAGGGCTCCTACCTTGGGTGATATACTTACCAGCAGTGAATATACGAAGCCCCAGTCCACTAACTGGCTGAATACCCTTAAACAACCGGGCAATTACCGTTGTGGCTCATGCGGGATCTGTGACCAGATCCTCCGGCATGGGCCACAAACTTTGGGGAGCACCCCTGTGAAGATCAGGGATGTTCTTTCATGTAGATCCAAATTCGTGGTCTATTGCCTAATCTGCCCATGTAAGAAATTTTACATTGGGCAAACGACCAGAGAAATGCAGGTCAGGATTAAAGAACACCTCCGCTCATTGAAGTCTAAAGATAAATGTACGAGACTGATAGAGCACATGGCCCAATATCATGGAAGAGACCCTGACTGTCTCAGATTCTGTGCCCTTGAAACCATATCTTTCACTAACCGAGGTGGAGACCGAGAGCGTACTTTGTTACAACATGAGGCTCGTTGGATAATACGCACCAATGCCCTCGGGCCCCTCGGGTTCAATGATAAGAATGAACTGGCCTGTTTTTTAGAGAAATGAAAAATGTATAACATTCCTTGTTCCATCCCTTGACCCTCGCCTCTGCCTCCATGCATGCCTCCTCTTATTGGTGTTCTCTTATACACCCTCTGCGACAATACCGGTGCATCCTTCTGTGGTGCCTTGAGCTGCACATGCCTGTGCGGCTTATTTAACATTATATTTTTGTGTTTTTATTTGTTTTTGTTCTTCTTCCGCACATGCATGTGCAGCCACTTTTGGCCTCTGGGCTCTGTGCCTTCCCCCCCCCTCCCTCTCTCTCCCTGAGGTTTTATCCCACATGGGCTTCCCTTCTGGTTCCCATCTCTTTTCTATCTCTGTATCCACTTTGATCCCAACAGTGCTTTCTCGTGCCACTGCACCTGGCTCTGTTCCGTCCTTGCTCCCATCCCCCTCCCCAGCATCATTTTATCTTGTTTTTATGTTTTCATGTGTAACCCCATACACAACCGTGGCGCCCAGCTGCTGGGGCGCCTGACCGCGCCATGAACGCCCTTGCTGCCATGCGACTATTCCTCTAATACAGTAGGTTCCTTAGACGCTCGTTTCGCGTCTTTGTTGTCTGGCAGCTGGGCTCTGATTGGCTCGGCTGGCTGCCCCTGGCTGGAACGTCACGTCTTGCGTAGTTACTGGGACGCTCTCCGTCCTCTATACGAGGCGGGCGGGCGTCGCGGGTTGCCATGGACACTGGGGGCGTGGCCGGTCGACGTAGGCGGAAGTGCCGCCGGGACGCGAGTATGAAACTCGCGCCGAGACGGCCCGCCCCCATCCTTTCCCCCACTGCGGTGAACAAGCGCTAGACGCGCGAAACGGACGTCCGCAGGGGGATCTAGACCTGGCGCCCACCACATCCGCATCGCATCCTACCTGAACCAATCTGAACAAACTGTAAGTGGATTTTTAAGTCTCAATAAACTATCATTTGAAGCGCAGTGCTGGCTACATCTTGCCTCCCTCCTCATATCGTATTGCTGTCTTCTATTCAGCCCGTGCACGCCCCTCAAAGAGACGATACGCACATACTCCATTGGTTCATTAGGTCCAAGTCCCATCTCCTACTGCTGTTAAGAGAGTGCTGGAGTTCTTCTTACTTGATCCACTGTTCTGTGAACCCACCACTGCATACCTGTACTTTGAACCCACCACTGCATACCTGTTCAGTGAACCCACCACTGCATACCTGTTCAGTGAACCCACCACTGCATACCTGTTCAGTGAACCTGCAACTGCATACCTGTTCTGTGAACCCACCACTGCATACCTGTTCTGTGAACCCACCACTGCATACCTGTTCAGTGAACCCACCACTGCATACCTGTTGTGTTCAGTGAACCCGCCACTGCATACCTGTTCTGTTCAGTGGACCCGCCACTGTATACCTGTTCAGTGAACCCGCCACTGCATACCTGTTCTGTTCAGTGAAACTGCCACTGTATACCTGTTCTGTTCAGTGAACCCGCCACTGTATACCTGTTCAGTGAACCCGCCACTGCATACCTGTTGTGTTCAGTGAACCCGCCACTGTATACCTGTTCTGTTCAGTGAACCCGCCACTGCATACCTGTTGTGTTCAGTGAACCCGCCACTGTATACCTGTACTGTTCAGTGAACCCGCCACTGCATACCTGTTCTGTTCAGTGAACCTGCCACTGTATACCTGTTCTGTTCAGTGAACCCGCCACTGCATACCTGTTGTGTTCAGTGAACCCGCCACTGTATACCTGTTGTGTTCAGTGAACCCGCCACTGCATACCTCTTGTGTTCAGTGAACCCGCCACTGTATACCTGTACTGTTCAGTGAACCCGCCACTGCATACCTGTTCTGTTCAGCGAACCTGCCACTGCATACCTGTTCTGTTCAGTGAACCTGCCACTGCATACCTGTTCTGTTAACCCGCCACTGTATACCTGTTCTGTTCAGTGAACCCACCGCATCAGTGCGCATACCTGTGCAGTTAAGTGAACCCACCTACCTATGTGAGTGCACGCAGTGTGATATACCACTCCGTGCATACCCGATATGGACAAAACAGGTAGAGGAAGAGGTAGTGCCAGAGCCAGAGGAAGGCCACCCGGCAGGTCTGCGCGAGGTCGTGTAAATGTAATTTCATGTGGACCTGGCCCACAGTACAGTGCTCGGAAGAAGGCACGTCCCATCACCTCCCAAGATTGTCAGGACGTGGTTGAGTATTTAGCGACACAGAACACCTCATCTTGCTCAGCCACCAGCGCTACTACTAGCACCACTTCCGCTGCATTTGACACTTCGCAAGAATTATTTAGTGTTGAAATCACTGATGCACAGCCATTGTTGTTACAGCCAGATGAATTTTCACCAGCTCATATGTCTGAGTTACGCGGCAACACTATGGATGTAGCATGTAAGGAGGATGAAGGACCTACTGATGGTGCATGTTTGGATTTGTCTGAGGCAAGCAAAGCTGGGCAGGATGATTATGATGATGACGATGATAGGGATCCTCTGTATGTTCCCAATAGAGGAGATGAAGAGGGGGACAGTTCAGAGGGGGAGTCAGAGAGTAGTAGGAGGAGAGAAGTTGCTGAAAGAAGCTGGGGCAGCTCTTCATCAGAAACAGCTGGTGGCAGTGTCCAGCACCATGTATCGCCACCTATGTACAGCCAGCCAACTTGCCCTTCAGCATCAGCTGCTGAGGTCCCCATAGTGCCCACATCCCAGGGTGGCTAAGCGGTGTGGAAATTTTTTAATGTGTGTGCCTCAGATCGGACCAAAGCCATCTGTTCGCTCTGCCAACAAAAATTGAGCCGTGGAAAGGCTAACACTCACGTAGGGACAAGTGCCTTACGAAGGCGCCTGGAGAAAAGGCACAAACAGCAATGGGATGGCCACCTGAGCAAAAGCAGCAGCAGCACACAAAAGAAAAGTCACCCTCCTTCTCCTCTTCCTCCTTCAGGTGCATCATCTGCTTCTGCCGCTTTCTCCCTTCCACCTTCACAGGCACCCTCCTCCACTCCGCCTCTGCCCTTGAGCGCTTCCTGCTCCTCTGCCCACAGCAGCAGTCAGGTGTCCGTGAAGGAAATGTTTGAGCGGAAGAAGCCAATTTCGACCAGTCACCCCCTTGCCCGGCGTCTGACAGCTGGCGTGGCGGAACTGTTAGCTCGCCAGCTGTTACCATACCGGCTGGTGGACTCTGAGGCCTTCCGTAAATTTGTGGCCATCGGAACACCGCAGTGGAAGATGCCAGGCCGCACTTATTTTTCGAGAAAGGCCATACCCCAACTGCACCGTGAAGTTGAGAGGCAAGTGGTGTCATCTCTTGCGAAGAGCGTTGGGTCAAGGGTACACCTGACCACGGATGCCTGGTCTGCCAAGCACGGGCAGGGCCGCTACATTACGTACACAGCCCATTGGGTCAACCTGGTGGTGAACGATGGCAAGCAGGGCGCAGCGGACCAAATTGTGACACCTCCACGGCTTGCAGGCAGGCCTCCTGCCACCTCCTCTCCTCCTGCTACATGCTCTTCGCTGTCCTCCTCCTCCTTGGCTGAGTGGCAGTTCTCCTCTCCAGCTACACAGCCCCAGCTCCGCAGGGCCTATGCTGCATGCCAGGTACGACGGTGTCACGCCATCTTAGACATGTCTTGTCTCAAAGCGGAGAGTCACACTGGAGCAGCTCTCCTGGCTGCTCTTAAGAAACAGGTGGATGAGTGGCTGACCCCGCACCACCTGGAGATAGGCAACGTGGTGTGCGACAACGGCAGCAATCTGCTTGCCGCTTTGCATATGGGGAAGCTGACACACATTCCCTGCATGGCACATGTCATGAATCTAGTTGTTCAAAGATTTGTGGCAAAGTACCCTGGCTTAGCGGATGTCCTGAAGCAGGCCAGGAAGTTCTGTGGGCATTTGAGGCGGTCTTACACAGCCATGGCACGCTTTGCGGAAATTCAGCGGAAAAACAACATGCCGGTGAGACGCCTCATTTGCGATAGCCCGACTCACTGGAATTCGACCCTGCTCATGTTCTCCCGCCTGCTAGAACAGAAGAAAGCCGTCACCTCTACAACTACAGTAGAATGAAACAGTCTGGGAAGATGGGGATGTTCTGGCCCGACAACTGGACACTGATGAAAAATGCATGCAGGCTCATGCGGCCGTTTGAGGAGGTGACCAACCTGGTGAGCCGCAGTGAGGGCACCATCAGTGACTTAATTCCCTACGCTTACTTCTTGGAGCGTGCTGTGCGTAGAGTGGCGGATGAAGCTGCGAATGAGCGTGACCAGGAACCATTACGGCAGGAACAGGCATGGGACCAATTTTCATCAGACCCAGCTGTTTCCTCAACACCTGCGGCAGCACAGAGGGGGGAGGAGGAGGAAGAAGAGAAGTCGTGTGCAGAAGACGAGTCAGACTCAGAGGATGATGAGCAAGGTGTTTCTTTGGGGGAGGAGGAGGAGGGGACGGCGGCAGGAGAACACCGCAGCAGGCGTCGCAGGGGGCTTGTGCTGCTCAACCTTCCCGTGGTATTGTTCGCGGCTGAGGGGAGGAGGTTGACTTACGTGACATCACTGAGGAAGAGCAAGAGGAGATGGAGGGTACTGGATCCGACTTTGTGCAGATGTCGTCTTTTATGCTGTCCTGCCTGTTGAGGGACCCCCGTATAAAAAACCTCAAAGGGAATGAGCTGTACTGGGTGGCCACACTACTAGACCCTCGGTACAGGCACAAAGTGGCGGACCTGTTACCAACTCACCTGAAGGTGGAAAGGATGCAGCACATGCAGAACCAGCTGTCAACTATGCTTTACAATGCCTTTAAGGGTGATGTGACAGCACAACGCCAGCAAGGTACCACTGCCACTAATCCTCCTCCCGTGTCCACGTAGTCAAAGACAGGACGCTCCAGCGATCTCTTGGTGATGTCGGACATGCGGACATTCTTTAGTCCAACGCCTCGCCGTAGCCCTTCCGGATCCACCCTCCACCAACGTCTGGAACGGCAGGTAGCCGACTACCTGGCCTTAAGTGTGGATGTAGACACTGCTGTGAACAGCGATGAGGAACCCTTGAACTACTGGGTGCACAGGCTTGACCTGTGGCCAGAGCTGTCCCAATTTGCCATCCAACTTCTCTCCTGCCCTGCCGCAAGCGTCCTGTCAGAAAGGACCTTCAGCGCAGCTGGAGGCATTGTCACTGAGAAGAGAAGTCGCCTAAGTCACAAAAGTGTTAAGTACCTCACCTTTATCAAAATGAATGAGGCATGGATCCCGGAGGGCTGCTGCCTGCCCCAAGACTAAGTCAGTCCCCGCACACACAGCATCTCTGCCTGCACGCCATGTAACTGGCTGCCTGGCCTGCCCCAAGAAGACTAAGTCGCTCCCAGTCCCTCCACATAGCATGTCTGCCTGCAGGCCGCTTGACTACCTTCTCCGCCACCACCAACAGGGTCCGGGACTCCAGGCGGACTGCTGAATTTTTTAGGCCGCTGCTAGCAGCGGCCGCTGTAATAATGTTTCTGGTGCGTGTACATGACTGCCTAATTTTTCTGGCTGCACTGCGGGCAGCTGCAACAACAAAAGAAAAGGCATGTACATGCGCCCATTCCCCTTCGTGATCATTACCTTGCCGTGGTGAAGGGGCTTGCGTATCACAATGAAGCAATGACCGGCGCCTAGATGAGTGTCTCGGGGGGCACACAAAAGATAATAAGGTCGTTGCTTCATTGTGGTCAGACCAAATTTGATCAGCTGGACAGTCACTGTTCTGTCATTCAGCTACATCAGCCAGACGACCATATGGGTTGTAATGCCACCAAAAACTGCACTCTCGCCATGGTGCGCACCAGTCCAGCACGGCCGTCACTACACAAACAGCTGTTTGCGGTGCGTTACACGGTGAGTTTGGTGTGTCAGTGTGAAGCAGTACCTTAATTACACTACCTGATTGATGTATACACATGCAAGATGTTTTAAAGCACTTTAGGCCTGTCATTTAGCATTCAATGTGATTTCTGCCCTTAAAACGCTGCTTTGCGTCACATCCAGATTTTTCCCGGGGACTTTTGGCGTCTATCCCACTCCGCCATGCTCCCCTCCAGGTGTTAGACCCCTTGAAACATCTTTTCCATCACTTTTGTGGCCAGCATAATTTTTTTTTTTCAAAGTTCGCATCCCCATTGAAGTCTATTGCGGTTCGCGAACTTTAACGCGAACCGAACGTTCCGCGAAAGTTCGCGAACCCGGTTCGCGAACCTAAAATCGGAGGTTCGGCCCAACTCTATTTACCAGATGAAAATAAAGAATTGATTTTTGATTTTATGCCTGATAGTTACACTTTAAAGCGGAATATAACCCTGAATTTTTTTCTTTGCTCTAAAAGATTATTTACAGCATATGATACAGGTATACTAACACAATGTTTTTTTATTTTTTAGTAAAACAGCATTCAAAGGGTTACATCACAGGGCTGACTCTTTCTTCTGCAGGGAGAACCCGCATCCGAACTGCTGTTAAGTGTATCTTGTGTACACATTCTTTACTTGATACATTTATGTAAACATTCTCTGGCTGTGCAGGACTTCAGCTGATGAGTTCTGGGGTGAAACACAGGTGAGAAATCACTGGTGGCTGCATTCACAACACAATTACAACAGTTATGAATAAAATGCACCAGCAGCTTTAAAAATAAATTAACTGAACTTTGGGAAGTTATAATGTCTAAATGAATAATAATACTTGTGCACAAAAGCAAATATGATAATTGTATGGGTTATAAAAAGTAGGAAAACACATTGTTGTTGAAAATTTTGTCAGAGTTTTAAACCGCTTTAAAGACATTATGGAGTAAAATGACAGAATTTGTAGCTGGTTTAAAGGGAGCGATTAATCTGTTTATGGGATGTGGGACTGCGAGCAAAGTGCAGCACACAGATGACAGCACATGCAGGATTGTACAACCTACATGATGCAGAGGGTGTACATAAAACATGACATGATTTTGAAGCAGTAACATACTCTTACCCATTTCCAAAAGGTTAAATGAAATAAAAACACAACAAAGTCCTTTAACCACTTCCCCTCCCTCGGGAGGAGTAACTACGTCCCTGCAAGTTCCCATAACTTCTTGCAGGGGATTAACTATCACATCCCTCCCTGCTGCGCGTTACCACCTGCCCCCCCCCCCATGCTCGTTACCACGTTAGCTGCTACATCAATGAATGGGAACACAGTTCCCATTCATTGATCTAAGTCCCTGGGTGAATGACAGCAGCTGTCAATTAGATGGCACTGTCATTCACAAAACCCGTCCCCACAGTGCTTCCTGTATGTGTACTAATAGCACGCATACAGAAGACTCCTGCGAGGGCATCTTATAGGCAAATAGTTAAATTAAATCTGCACTTTTTCTGCACTTTCTTTTCAATAAAGGACCTTTTTTTTCCTTATTTTTACTTTTTAAATTAATCCATGACCTCCCACACTCCCCAGTAGTTAGCAGTTTTTTTACAAAAAAAAAAAATTACAAAAAAATACATATATAATTACTTTAGGGACTCCTTTATAAATTATGGACTTGTAATTAGGGATGGACACAAAACTGAAAAATGCACCTTTATTTCCAAATGAAATATTGGTGCCATACATTGTACTAAGGAAAAATGTTAAATGGTGCAATAACCGGGACAAATGGGCAAATCAAATTTGTAGGTTTTAATTATGGCAGCATGTATTATTTTAATACTATAATGGCCAAAAAGAGTAAAGAGAAATAATATTTTTTCCATTTTTTCATCTTTTTCCTGATAAAACACTTTTAGAATAATATAATTCTTAGCAAAAAGTACCGCCAAAGAAAGCCTAATTCGTGGCAAAAAAAAAATAAGATATAGATTGTTTTGCTGTGATAAGTAGTAAAAAAATTATAGGCGAATGAATGGAAGGAACGCTGACAGGTGAAAATTGCTCTGTTTTTTTAAGGGGAAAAACCCTTCGAGGTGAAGTGGTTAATATTCTTAATTAAATATAAATACTTGCCTGTACCTTTAAAAAGTTTTACCATGCCAATATCCTCAGAAATGATCCAACGGAAGTATCGTCTAATGAACTTGATTGAAGTTCTCTGCCCCACACCCGCCACCTCACACTGCAGCTCCTCGCCATTTTGGCAGCCAGCATAAAAGTCAGGTCTTTTTCTTTTGTATGCAGCATAATTACATAACAGAACAATATCAGATTACTTTACGCCCCTATTTCATAGATGCTATTTTCCCCAAACTTTGAGAAAATAGAATTATTAATATATGACACGCATACAGATGTCTTGAAGATGCAGAAATATTATGCTCAAGGTTGGAGGACCTGAGATGGAGCATTAGTCAGGGAGAACAGTAGCAGTGTGATGTCCGGCCAGCTATGGCCATGGAGAATGCATTATAAGAGTTCTAGCTTATGCACTTGTGCCACAATAATTCGGTATCGATCAGTATCCAGGTCAATACTTTAGTCTGAGTTATTGTGACACAAGCACAAATGCTGGAACTTTTTATAAGACAGATTCAGTCCATGAAACAGGTGAGCATGATTGTGATTGTGTGTGACTCTTGCCAGTGAAACAATTTGCCACTTTTGACACAGAAATCCCGGCAGAAATGAAGTTAGGAGATTAATTAAATGCATAGTGTTATTTTCTCATTGCTGTCATTAGACAAGACAAGAAAAATAACAGTCATATTGTCATTTTCTGCGGATTGAGGCAATAGCAGTGTTAAGGAGGCTAGGCCCAGGACTCCTTACTGAACAGGAAGCCCAAGGTGCTGGCTTACTAAACAAGAAGAGCCAAGATTCAAACCCGGGTTGCATGTGTTTTGTGGTATTGGTGGTAAGTGTCAGCTCAGTACAGTTGTCAAAGCAACAGGAGACCACATTGCTAGCATAACCTGCATGACATTATGAATATATGACACCCATAAAGGTGTCTTGAAGATGCAGAAATATCAGACTAAAGGATGGAGGACCTGAGATGGAGCATTAGTCAGTAGAGATGGCTGAACAGTTTGCAGGTGGGCAGTATTAGGCAAATGTTGAACGCAATTTAAAAAATACAAAACTTCATGTTCACATCTTTCCCATAGCCTTTAATGGCAGGCAAGTGGCCACCAACTTTAGTGGTTAATAGCAAAGCCCCCTTACATGCTAGAAAAAACAAATTTGCAGGGAATGTAAAGGGGGACCACGGGTACAAGAGGAAAAATAAAAAAGAACTTATAGTTGTTGAGAAAATCGATTTTAAAGTTTCATAGGAAAAAAGTATATATTTAAATACGATAAATGACAGATAATGTAGAAAACGTAACGGCAGTGTAAATTTACATATATCAGAAGAAAGAGCAATGAATTTCATGATGGGGTTTCTAGGGGGACCCCCTGGAAACCCCTTCAGAGTTGCAACGCTTTGGCCAGGGGTCACTATACAGCCACAATATGGCTGAATAAAGATCCCTGGCAACTTTACCTATTTATGGCAACTTTAAAAAAAAAATGTTCAGAGTGTGGGATATTTAAAAAAAATGACATCGGGTCCCCCCTCCCGAGCCTCTTTGACCCCTGGTCCCCCATACAGGATGGGATAGCCAGAATGCATAGCCCCAGCCGAGTGGGGCTTCAAACCCTGAGCTATACAAGCCTGCATGGTCCATGGAATGGGGGGCATGGTCCAATCCGTGGACAAGGGGCTCTTCCCCACCTCCAGTGCTCCAGATGCCCGCCCCCCTCCCCTTTAAGAAGAAGACCCCCAGGTGCCCGCCCCCCCTCCCCTTTAAGAAGAAGACCCACAGATGCCCACCCTTTCCCCGGAGAAATGAGTATAATGGTACAAAGTACCCCTTACCCATTTCCACAAAGGGTTAAATGAAATAAACACAGCAATGAAAAAAAATCCTTAATCTTAATTAACCAGAAATACTTACCTGTACCTTTAAAAAATTTTTCCCACGTCAATATCCTCAGAAAACTCACACGCCAATATTTCCAGTTGATTGAAGATCTCAGCCGGCCGCAGCCATACGCCGCCCCGGCCACAGTTCTCAGCTATACTGCAGCTGTATAAAGATCCCTGGCCAAAGCGTTGTGACTCCGGAAACCCCATCATGAAATTAATTGTTCTTTCTTTTGATATATGTAAATTTACACTACCGTTAGGTTTTCTACGTTATCTGTCATTTACCGCATTTCAATGTCTACTTTTTTCCTATGAAACTTTAAAATCGATTTTCTCCAAAACTTTAAATTTGGTGTTTCTAGGGGTTTTGCTATTAACTGTTAAAGTCGGCCATATAAGTCTATGGCGCTCGCTAGTTCGGGAACTTTTGAGGAAATTTGTGTTTGCAATTCCTAACCCCAAAATCTGATGTTTGTGACATCTCTATTAGTCAGTGAGAAGAGTAGCAGTGTGACACTAGGCCAGCTATGGCCATGGAGACTGCATTATAGGAGTTCTAGCATATGCACATAACTCGGTATCCATCAGCATCCTGGTCGATACTTTCGTCTGAGTTATTATGGCACATATGCTGGAACTTTATATAATACAGATTAAGCCAATGGAGCAGGTAGTTGGAATTGTGTGTGACTCTTGCCAGTGAAACTGATACACACAGGGAAAAACTATTTTCCACTTTTGACACAGAAATCAAGGCAGAAATAAAATGTAAAATGCCCACAAGGTTAAATAAATGCATAGTGTTCTTTTCTCATTGCTGGCATTACACACAGCTCTCCAGTGGGAAAAGGAGGAGGAATTTGTAGTGCTGGGAAGATTCTTAATTTGGTTTTATAGAAATGTGTTGTTTCTCCAAACATGCTCAGGTGAAGAATATATGCAAAATAAATAGACTCTACAAGCTGGAGAAAAACATTAGTGTTTGAATGGATCCTTAGTGAATCCTTAGGGAATGTAAATAAACAAGTATTTTGTGTGTGATGCTGTAAAGCTCTCTCTCATTTGTTGTCGGCCATGATGGCTCTGATTGCCCCTCACTACTAAACCTTATCAGTAAATTTTACTTGTGTACTCTCTAGAAATATTCCTTTTCCAATAATTATATACAATTCTCAATTTCAAATTTGTTTCTGTATTATTTTATAATATTATAATGTTTAAATTTGAATAATTTAAATAGTGCTACCACATTCATCAGTACGTTTGACAGTATAAAGTCACCACAGACTATCCTTACATGCATTTCCATATCATTTGGTATTCGGTGAAACACTGCGTTTCTCTCAAGTGTGACCCCTGCCGCTCTTGTTGCTGATCATGTTGGCTCTAATGCTGGGCATACACAGGTCGTTTTTGTGGCTTGATTAGCCGCCGGATCGACTCTTGCGTCCCCGCGCATCCCCGCTCGTTCCCGCGCACGCCTGGATCGATTCCCGCTCGTCCCCGCGGGTGCTTCCTTGTCTTCCACTCATTTTCCGCTATTGTCCGCCCGCGAGAATCGAGCGCGGAATCGATCCGCCGGGTTATCGGGTACACATCGGATATTATCAGTTGAGCCATCAGCGGCTCGATTGATAACAAAAAAACGACCCGTGTATGCCCAGCATAATAGTCTGTTGCTTTTAAACATTATCAGTAAATTCTACTAGTGTAATTTGCACAGATATTCATTTTACTTTAATTACATAATGTTCTTAATGGTGGTTCTGTATTATTTTATAATGTTAATGTTTACATTTTAAGTATTTATATTGTGCTGACATATTTATCAGTTCTTTTGACAGTATATAGTCTGGTCCCTAACTGCCTCTGCTGCAGACATTTTGGTGTCATACCTCACAAGATACTTTTAACTACTAGCCGACCGCGTCACACCGATGGGCGTGACCATGGCGGCAGCCCCAGGACCGTCTAAAGTCTTGAGGTGGGGATTTGCAAGAGATCTCCATTTGTATGACGGAGCTCCACTCTGCCATCAGTCTCCCAGCGGCGATCACTGCTAGAAGACTGTTAGATGGCAAAACAGCTATTTAGTCTATACAGCACTGTGACTTATGGCAGCGCTGTACTGGAGACAGCCATGTGACACGGCTGTCACTCTGGGACGCAGGAGAGCAATCAGCTTTTATTGGCTGATCGGCCGTCAATAAATGCTTTTATTTATAGAAAAAAAATTTATATAAAGAATAAACATCCTGGGAGCAATCACAGCCCACCCACAGAAAGCTCTGTTGGTGGGCAGAAAAGGGGGTGGGGGGGAATCACTTGTGTGCTGAGTTGTACGTCTCTGCAGTGAGGCCTTATAGCTGTAGTGGCCTATTTTGTAAAAAATGGCCTAGCCACTGGGGGGTTTAAGCCCGTGATCCTTAAGTGGTTAAAAGTGTTTAGTGCTTATGCCTGCATAGATGTAAGGTGATTTGGATGCATAAGGGGGTTTTGATAAAATATTAGAAAGGTTGCAATGTTTTTTTTTTATTATTTAGATAATAACCTCAGCAGGGGGAAGCCTCTCTGGATGATCCAGAGGCTTCCTCAATTCTCCGCAATCTCTCTGCTGCTGCGTTTCCCTCAATGTATAAGTGCAGCCGCACTGTGCAGGTGCCAGTGGTTTTGCTCCTGTGCAGCAGCACGCAGACACTCGTGCATGAAGAAAAAAGCAATGCATGGAGAATAAAGCCGTGCATGAGCAGCCTTGTGCTACTGCGCAGGAGCAGGATGTACTTTGTGCCTGCGCAGTGCGGCCACTTTGCAACTGCATAGTGCAAACACACTTTTTAACTTTTACTTAAAAAAAAGAATATAAATAGCCTGAACAATGCTTCAACTAATCATACTTAACAATTTACATTAAATAAAATGTATTGATTTATTTAAAGAAAACTGATCAGTTGTCTGCATCTTAATGTTATTTTGCAAAGTTGTATAATATAAAAACTGACTCAAATGCAAGAATAACATTAACCTAGAGCACAACCTGCATGGATTACCCAGGCAATACAAATAGCATTTTATTAGCAGCAGCAATGTAGCTGCATCTAAGTCACTCTGGTACTAATGATCCATTGCGCCATCAGCAGTAATTCTCTTTTAAAAGTAGTTTTAATTAAAAAAAAGTTAAGTTAAATAGGATATTATGAAATATTGTCAGTGAGAGCAGATCACAATATGACAGCTAACAAGTTTTCAAAGTAGGAAAGAGAATTTTGTGCCGTGATGTATGTGTATTTAATACATTCCGATAATACATATGTTTTAGTGTCAACGCTAGAAAATAATAGAAAAAAGTAAATGAATGAGGATAAAGGTTCCATTTTAAGATACGCATATTCACTTCCTATCGGTAAAGGAGTCTATGAAAAATGTGGTGCTATTAAAAAATTTGATAAGATTTGGTTCAGATGGTTGGACGTTCATAAAAATGACCTAATTTAGGTTAACCGAACCCTAATCTGGATTCGGCATAGACAGGTTTGCAATAATCTGTGATATTGTGTAAATGGGAGTGCTGCTCTGCTCCACTGCAATTGTTTTGTTGTATGTGTTTATGCCGTCCATATCGGCAACTTTTGTTGTTAAAAATTCAATAAAATTTCACTTTAACCACTTGAGGACCACAGTGGTAAATCCCCCTAAAGACCAGGCTGTTTTTTTCATAACTGGCGACTGCAGCTTTAAGGCCTAGCTGCAGGGCCGCACAACACAGCACACTAGTGATTCCTCCCCTTTTCTCCCCACCAACAGAGCTCTCTGTTGGTGGGGTCTGATCGCCCCCCCTTGTGTTTATTAGTTTTTTATAAATATTTATGTTCATATTTTTTAAATATTTTTTTCTATTTCTGTGTTTCTTTGTTTTTTCCAATCCCCTCCCTCCCCCCAGCCGGCCAATCACGGCGAACGGCTATCATAGGCTTCTGCCTATGAGAGCTGATTGCTCTCTTGTCCCCCAGGGGGACAGCCGTGTCACACGGCAGTCCCCAGTACAGCACTGCTGCTGATCGCAGCGCTGTACTAACAGTCTCCTGAGTGGCGATCCCTGCTCGGAGACTGAAGGCAGGGCAGAGCTCAGCCCCCCAAGCAGGAGATGCACGCAGCCTGCGCGCAATCTCCTGCAAACTGCAGCCCCAGGACTTGATGCCGATTGGCGTTAGGCGGTCCTGGGGCTTCCGCCGCAGCCACGCCCGTTGGTGTGGAGCGGTCTTAGAGGAGTTAAAAAAGGTATGCATATTCATATGAGATTTCTAAGAAGATTCGAGGAGAGGGCTTTCCAAATTTGCGAATTTCGTACTGAACATATTATTATGTATGCATAGAACACTGAAAGAAACTGTCCATCCTCTACTGACCTATTCATTGCAGTTCCATCTATTGTGATGTTATTGAAGAACCTCCAACTTTGATCAGCTCCTTCCATTTGCTTTTTGTTCATATTGGGGAATGTTAATGAAGTTTTTACCTTGCTGGCTAGGGGTTAATTTACATAAAAAAGGTCTTGGAACTGTCTTTTAATCATACTGTAAACACACATTTTGTTGTTAACAATAAACACTTTTTAACCAATGGAAAACCACCTTATGTTAGTGAATGGAGAAGAAGAGAATAAAAGATGGGTCAGGCCTAAGTCAGGCAGCAGAATACCAGAGATTTCCCAGGAATAAGGAGCCCCTATACTACATCCTACCAGGTAACTATGACTATTCTGATTTACTTAGTTGTAATATTAGTCTAAACATATTGTAGTTTGGATTGTATTGCATTATTTTGCTTTCTTTAGTTTGCATTTTAAAGATAAATTATGTTAATAAGTGTGATATTGCATAAGTTAGTTAGTGTAATTCTTATGACTGCGTGGCACATGTGTGGGTTTTATATTGTACAAGAGTGTACCTGTTAGAAAAAGATCACTAAGGCTTGTGTAAGGCCTGAGCTATACTGGAGAGATTTTTGGGGGCAAGTGATTAAAATATTAAAATTTTTGCTAACAGTTGCTCTTTATGTCAATTTAGTTTGTTGATTTTAAAATAAAGTGTAAATAATGTTATTGTACATAAAGAGATTCTGAATAAATCCCACAGGCAAACATAATTTGATTAACAAACTAGGGATAATAAAAGGGATTTATAGTTTATCAGAGTTTAAGAATCAGTCACAATGTGGTATGTAGATCAGTTATAAGGTAAAATTAATATATTCATTTCCTGCATTAATATCTAGTGCAGTCCTGCCCTGATTATCTCTACGTAGACAATGTAATAATGTAATATTTTAAAAGAGTGGTAAAACATATTTTGGAGGGCAATAGTGAAATAAGGACTAAAGACTGAGGGTTGAGAATGAGTGGCCAGAGGGCACATTAATCAGAGTCATCTCAGGGTAAGTGGTATGAGGAATAGTGGCATGAGGTAGTAACAAAGCACTCCCTGGCAAGCACCTATACAAAGATGCCAACAAGCCTGATTTTTATGGCACATGGTTCTGGCAGCTGGAGAGTGCACTTTGCATATAAATAAAAGAGGCTTGTGTTCATTTTCGAACTATTATTACTGTTGTTATCAATATTGTTAACAATATTATAATACCAGCCTAGCATCAGTAATATGTATATAATTATTATCAATGCTTAATTATCTTCAACACTCCTAATGTTAAATTGAGCTTAATCTCCTAAAACTATCAAATCTTACCTCGTACTAACCTATCTAATAACACTAACTCTCCTATATCTAAGCCACACTAACACTCCTATAACTAACCCTCACCTGAACTTGTTACCTTGTTGTTACCTTGTATCTCCTAGCACTAACCCTGCTATTACTAAGCACAACACTAGCCTCTATAGATGAGCTCTTCAGCTTCATCATAGCCAATAACATTACTCCGGTATACATATAGCCGATAGCGGTACTTGGCTGTATCAGCACTGCACCCAATCAGGAGTATGCAGCGCTGACTGCCCAACCCCACCACTTGCTATGCCAATAGCTGGAGTTCAGCTATATAATAGTCGAAGCTCAGTATCAAATTAAATTACTCAGTGCTCCATAGCTGCACATTTACATTGTGTTCTATAACAGCACCTGATTTTAAAGACAAACTGTACATGCAAATTAACTGCTTTGGTGCACTTCTTTTCAGGGAGTGCTTTTGATCATAAACAAAATCCTGAGAAAACCCAGAAGGACGCAGACACATCTAAAACCTGTTGGTGAGAGATTCAGAGCTGTCAGCTACTAATACCCACTGTAAGTAGGGATGGTCGGAATGCCAATTTCCGATTCCGCGGTAAATCCGCATTCCGCCATTGCCAATTACCGATTCCGCTTTCAGATACCAATTTCCGCAATCCAATGCTGAATTTCCGCTGGAAATCGTGGAAATTCCGCCCGACTTTAACATCGATTTTCTCAGTTTCTTGTTCAGAAGATTCTGTTTACTAAACCCTGAAAATTTGGTGTTTCTAGGACTTACGGGGGCTTTGCTATTAACCACTAAAGTCGTCGGATTTTTACTGTAATGTAAAATGCAGAAAATAGGCAGATGCAGATTTTCTGCATTTTACATTACAGTAAAAATCCGCCGACTTTAGCGGTTATTAGCAAAGCCCCCTTAAATCCTAGAAACACCAAATTTTCAGGGTTTATTAACCTGAATCTTGTGAACAAGGTGCAAATAAAAGTTTTCAAAAAGACGTTTTAGTTTTTGAGAAAATCGATGTTAAATTCGGGTGGAATTTCTGCAATTTCCGGCGGAAATTTCCGCGATTTCCGGCGGAAATCTGCCTACCGCACTTGCATTACCGATTTCCGCATTCCGATGCGGAAATGCAATTTCTGATCGGAATTTCGGAAATTGCATTTCTGCGGAATCCGAATGAGCATCCCTAACTGTAAGCGACATCTACATAGGAAAAATACATTTAGGCCTCTTTCACAGTGGGACGGTGCGTTTGATGCGACGTTAAAGTCGCACAACGTGCCCCTAATGCAGCGCATGTAGGTTATAAAATTGGATGTTATGTGTCTCTTGGTGCGCTGTTTTCATCGCATATTGATGGAACGAAAACGGCGCATGCGTTACATTTAAAAAAAAAACATTACTGAGCATGTGCAACACACATAATGCAGCAAATGTATTGCTAAATGCACAGCATGCAGCACTCTCTAAATATTGCTACACGTTACACACAACGCAACGTGTGCATTGTGAATGTCACACAGACTTTGCATTGCTGTGCGTTAGTCTGCGTTGGAACATTTAACAACTTTAACGTCGCACTGTGAAAGAGGCCAAACAGTGCATTTTACTCCGGGGCAAATGTAACTCTATATGTGAATATGCAAACATAATTTTCAATTGTCATTTTAAATTAATGTACAAAAGCAAAAAAAAATCATTGATTTGCGGTGAATCCAGGAATGTGTAATATGTTGGAACCTTCCAAAAATACTACTTTAATAATATAAAAGTTTGTATTTTGTTTCTTTACACTGTTTTTTTTTTTATCCTGAGAGGAATTATAAATGTGTTTTATATATCCGTTCTATTGCTGTTGATTAATTATATGTCAGGCTAAATTGATCCTCCAATGTACAAATCTTATTTGTTTTTTTTTTATTGCATGAAGGCAAACCAATTATGCCACAACATTGTATCTGTTCTTATATTGTGGCCACAAAAACTTTCCTTTTTAAAGGGGTTCTGTGGCATGTTAATAAAAAACAAATACCTGGGGCTTCTATCTGCCCCTGCAGCTGTCACGTCCCACGCCGTCCTCCTACGATCCTCCATTCCCAACCACTGGCACCAGTTAATTATATGACTAAGAACACGTGTCTCCGGGAGCTTCCTGCGCAGGTGCAGTACCAGGTTTTCTTGTACTGCGAGTGCACAGTAAGCTCCTAATGACGTACATGGGAGCCGCAGTCGCATTAGAAGAATGATTACACCGGGACCGATGGCATGGAATGAAGGATCATAGAGGACAGCACGGGACATGACAGCTGCAGGGGGCTGATTGAAGCTCCAGGTAAGTGTCACTTTGTTTTTTTCTTAATATGTCACAAAACCCCTTTAAGTTAAAGGATACCTGATCTGAGCCAGTAGAGAAAAATGGAAATTATAAGTGTGTGTAGGTAGGGGTGCAGATGCTTACTGCACATCCCAGGTGCCAGTATCCCCCTCCATTGTGCATTAAAAGGCCCAGTTCGGTAACCCTAGTCAGTATGCTCAGCATCCTTTAACTGGGCATACTATGCTGCGCTTGCACAGTATGTCAGGTCAGCAGCCTTGTAACAGTGTTCACCGCTTGTCTCCTTCTATGTGTGTATTCGCACATGCGAGGAGCACAGTCACAAAGCTGCCCACCTACTGCACATGCACAGCGTAGTATGTCCACATCATTGGGCACTGACCACTGTTAAGGAAAATTATTCCAATTACATTTTTTAGAGGTGACAATTTTTCTGTGTAATTCTTGTAAATGACGATCTAATAAGCCACATTATGGATTATCATGTGCTAATTTCAAGTGTCTTAAAAGGGATTATCATCTGAAGTGTAGTTTTATAATAGAATAGGGATGATCGTAAATGCTGATTACCACTACCGATTTACTCCTTCTACGTATTTCCACATTCCCATGCGGATTTTCCACCAAAAATAAATGTTCACATTCTCTGATTTACTTATTCATTGTAAGTCTTCTGAAGTTCTGATTGGCTTAAAATTACCGCATATCGGTAAATGGAGTTCTGTCAAAAAACGCATTATCTGATTGGCTTATAATTACCCAATATCGGTAATGCAGATTTTCCATCAACATTTTTGCCTAAAATCCGCATTCACTGATTGGTTTATTCATTCTGAGTCTTCTAATTTGCTTAAAATTACTGCATATCGTTAAGCGTAATTTCCACATAAATTTTCACATTTCTGCAAAAATCTGTGTTCCACATTAGTGTTTCCAAGTTCCACATCCCGATGTGGAAATACAGATTTCCAATCTGAAATGCGGCAATTGCATTTCTGTGGAATCAGAATGAGCAACCCTATAATAGACCAATTTTTTTGTTTGATACACTGTTAGAGCTTCTGGTAATATAGCAACAATAACATATAATATATTCAATTGCAGGAGCAAAAACTATCTCCAGCAGCCCATGATGAGTCACAGAGGAGACAAGTCGCATCAGTGCTCAGAGTGTGAGAAAAGCTTCACTCGTCCATCACATCTTATTAGACACCAGAGGAGTCACACTGGGGAGAGGCCATTTATCTGCTCAGAGTGTGAGAAAAGTTTCAATCGAAGGTCAAGTCTTAAAGTACACCAGAGGATCCACACCGGAGAGAAGCCATTTTTGTGTTCTGAATGTCAAAAATGTTTCAGTAAGAAGGGACACCTCATGGCTCATCAGAGGATTCATACTGGGGAGAAGCCTTTTTCCTGCTCAGAATGTGACAAATCTTTCACTGAGAAGTCAACCCTTATAAGGCATCAGTTGATTCATACCGGAGAGAAGAATTTTTCCTGCTTTGAATGTCAGAAATGTTTTGCCACAAAATACAGCCTCATAGAACACCAGAGGATTCACACAGGAGAGAAGCTGTATCCTTGCTCAGAATGTGAAGAAAGTTTTACTTTCAAAGCAAGCCTCAAATACCACCAGGTGATTCACACAGGAGGGAAGCTGTTTTCTTGCTCTGAATGTGATAAGTCCTTCAGCACTCAACAAGCATTAAGTATACATCTCCGGATTCACACTGGAGAGAAACCATATAAATGTAGAGAATGTGATAAAAGGTTCTCACTGAAGGAACATCTTACTCTGCATCACAGAACTCACACAGGAGAAAAGCCATTTAGTTGTTCAGAATGTGACAAGAGCTTCTTATGCCAGTCACATCTGAGAAGTCATCAGAAGATACATGAGCGAGTGGATGTGAGCCTGTGAAATGTGTTTTAATAAACATGTTGCTGAAGCATCAATGGATTACGATCATTGATAAGCAGAACAGATTTATTAATTAACATGTGATTTGGGGGTTGATGCCCACAGACAGTGCACAGCAATATTACCATTACTGCCGGCAGCAGGTTACCGTGAGTTCCATTATTAGTATGACTTGTGGTACCCATGGAAAATGATCATTGCTACAGTAAGAACATTACTAATGCTTGTTATTGTAGCAACACCAGCAGTACTTAAGCACCACAGGTTGCGCTAATAGCAAAACTTGCAGTAACTTGCTGCCAGTAGTAGTGGTAATATTGCCCCCCACTGTCTGCATACAGCAATATTACCGCAGCTTCATGCACCTCTAAGAAGCTTAATCCACCATCAGAGATCACAGGACAGGCAGAAAGTACATTGTTTTTGGTGACATATTAAGACAATCACAAATGAAGTGAAGTTTGATGAGCTGGTACATGGGAATCTGGACAGTTTATTAAATATTCATTTACATTATGTTCACAATGAACTCTAATAATAGAATACACATTTAATCAGTGTGTTATGTACTGATAGGTTTATGATCTGTAACTTTCCTTAAAATGTATTATCTATTGTTTACTTTGATGGGAAGTGATTCTACATTTTTTTTATTTCTGTATTTGCATGAATTTGTGTTTAGCATTGGGATTAGATAAATTATGTCAACTTGGAGTTTAAATATATTTTGAGGCCCCGATTGACATACGGTGGTGGGATAATTAGAGTTTTGTATATGTTTTGATCTGATGTGTATTTTATCTGCTCATTGATGGAGGGTTTTTATGTGATTTATGTTTGTTTTAATAAAAACTGTGATTTTTTTAAAACATTTTTCTGCACGGAAAATATTGTTTGAATTGTTATTCTATAAGATGTGTTTTCAGTTTGATAAACCACAGCATTCTCTATTAAACAAAAAAAAACATATCAGAGATGATTCAGCTAGGGTTACCCCATTTATTCAATCAGCTGAATATACAGAAAGACCAGCTCAGTGTTTCAGGACAGAGCACTGGGCACCTGAGTAAGGGAGCATGGGTCAAATCATTGTGCTGGTCTTTTTATATGTTCTACAGGCTGAATTTTGGGGATAGACCTGGCTTCCTGCCTTTTTCAGTGTTATATCTGGGTGTTGTGGTAATTAGGAATTAGTGAGAACACCTCTCTGGCAGTTTACATTTTTTTTCTTGAACTTTGGATGGTTTTGTTGTTTTTTTTGCAAGACAGTTTTGCATTAAAATCAAGGGGAAAACTTTAGAGGTCAAATGCGTACTAGAATTGCCAAAATTGCTAAATATGTTAAAGCATACCAGAGCCGAAAAGCATTGGAGAAACAAAGGAGCAGGCATGTAGCGGGAGCTGTCCTGATAGCCAACACTCTACTGTTATCTTCTGTCTTCCTCCTTTCTTACCTCAAGACCCCTGGCAGCCTCTTCTGGGTCGCCGGGAGTCGCCGGAGTGGTGACCATCAGCACAGCTTCCCCTAAATGCCTGCTCTCCCCATTCCTCTATACTTTTCAGCTGTGGTGTCCTTAAAGCTAATGGGAACCCATACTTAAATAAAAAAGAGTCAGATACTCACCTAAAGAGAGGGAAGGCTCGGTCCTAATGAGCCTTCCCTCTCCCGGTGCCCTCGGTACTGCGCTAGCTCCCCCATTCACATCCCCCACCGAGGGGACTTCGTAAGTTTTTGGGAGCCGAGTCCTCCCAAAGACAGGTAGCTCCATTCTGCGCATACGTGAGTGCATCATAGAGGGTGCTCACATGTGCGCAGTGTAGAGTGGCCCGTCTTCGGGAGCACTCAGGCTCCCGAAGTATTTCCAAAGCCTCCCTTTGGCCGGGAAACAGCGGTATTTGACCAAAATGGTCGAATACCGCTACAGGGGAGCCAGTGCAACAGCGGGGACTGGGAAAGGAGAGGGGATGCTCTATGGGACCCAGAGCCTCCCTCTCCTTTGGTGAGTATCTGACTTTTTTTATTTAAATATAGGTTCCCATTCACTTTAAAGGAGAACAGTGGTAACTAGGGAAGATTAAAAGTGCCCTTAAAAAAGGAGCTGTCAGCCATAATATCTCAGATAAAAAAAAAACCACTTATACAAGTAGATATATACTTGCTCTACTTACAGAACAGATATGTATTGCACTGTCCACGTTTTGATTTCCATGATTTTTTTATTGTAAAAAAAGAGAAAATCCTTTTTAGGATACTCCATTTTAACTGTGTCTATCCTGAAGCCAATCCTGATGTCATTTTCTCACTTAATCTCCTCTGCCTGATTGTGTATGCACTGCCTGCCCTCCTCCCAGTCTTCAGGCACTCCCACCTAGCTCTGCAATAGAGAGTGCAATGTCTCAACATAGGATATATTGGCCAATCAGAGAGGAACAGAGGTGTGGGAGGAAAAAACTTTAGGGAAAGAGGCTTCAGCCAATCAGACTGCATTAATTAAGTCTGAGAGTAAAGTAAAGAAGCAAAAAAGACAACCCAGCATGCCCTGCAACTTCCTTTGTGCGTCAATGTACCAAACCAGAGTCAGGAAAACTGGGGAATGATTTATCAACAAGAAAAGTAAAAGTGATTTTAACTTTAGGATTGCCTAGTTAGCATCCGTAGTACTTGTTTACCAGAGAAAAATAAAGAATTGTTTTTTTAGTTTATGCCCGACAGTTACCCTTTAAAGACCTTATGGATAATTTCCCTAAAATTGGATTTAAAGTGACTGTATTTAAAAAAAAAAACAGTAAAATGACAGAATTTGTAGCTGATTTACAGGGAGCGATTAATCTGTTTATCGGATGTGGGACTGCAAGCAAAGTGCAGCAGGATTGTACAACCTACATGATGCAGATGGTGCGCATAAAACATAACATGTTTTTGAAGCAGTTATGTACTCTTACCCAACAAAGAAAAAAGTCTTTTAGGGCCTGAACACAGTGCTGCGCTTGTGCTGCGCTTTTCAAATCACATGCGCTTTTTAATTGCAAGGTCTTTTGAAAAATAATGAGAATCATGAAGACCTGTACACACTGGTGCGATGCGCTTTTTCTATTCTCATGAAGGCTTGCGATTTTAAAATCGCATGCGATTTCAAAAGCACAGCAGTGTGTTCAAGCCCATAATCTTCTTAATTAACCTAGGCTGACCAGGTGTCCTCTTTTCCCCGGACAGGTCCTCCCAGGTTTTTGAAATGTCTCCGGTGAAGAGAGCCGAACACAGTGCGAGTCAGAAGAGCCGATTGAAGAGACAGAGAGACGAACAACCAAGACTCAGTCTAGTGTTTTCCCCAGAGCCTATCAGCTGGGCAGTAGTGTTGTCCGGATCATGAATGATTCGGATCTTTGATCCGGATCTTTTCTGTGAGTCCAATCATTCGAATCATTCAATCATTGTGATGATCCGGATGATTCGACTCACAAAAAAGATCCGGATCAAAGATCCGAATCGTTCATGATCCGGACAACACTACTGCCCAGCTGATAGGCTCTGGGGAAAACACTGAACTGAGTCTTGGCTGTTCGGCTCTCTGTCTCTTCAATTGGCTCTTCTGACTCCCTATGTGTACGGCTTTCTTCACCCGGGACATTTCAAAAACCTGTGAGGACCTGTCTGGGGAAAAAAAGACACCTGGTCAGCCTAAATTAACCATAAATACTTACCTGTACCTGTGTAAAAAATGTTACCACGTCAATCTCCTCAGAAATTATCCCACACCAATATTGTCTAATGAACTTGATTGAAGATCTTTTCCCCACACCCACCACCACTCACCACAGCTCCTCGATGCAGCTCTAGCTATACTAGTAGGGATCCTCCTGATCCCCATCGATCTGTTAATAGACCAATGGGAAGCCTTGGAGCCAAATTTAAATATGCTTTTTGGCTCTAGCTAAACTGTAGTATAGCTAGAGCTCCATCCTCACTGTCCTCAGTAGCTCCCACGCTCTACTGTGTACAGGGGCATTGCTATTAACCGCTAAAGTTGGTGGCCAGTGACTTATTAAATTTTTTACAAAAATGTTTGTCAAATGCAAATGGTAAACAGCCTAAGTTTGCCAGGAACTGTCCACCGATGATCTGTTCGGGCCATTCCTACTGCAGGGCAAAGCAGTGAGATAAGTGAGAAAGACCCTGCACATTCTGGCAAGTGGATGCAATATGCATTTGCTGCACCATTTTAATTAGCTTATAGACATTTTGAAAGCCTGCATAAAAGTCAGGTGTTTTTTTTCTATGCAGCATAATTACATAACAGAAGAATATCAGTTTACTTTGCACCTCTATTTCATAGATGCCATTTTTCACAAACTTTGAGAAAATAGAATTATGAATATATGACACACATACACATGTCTTGAAGATGCAGAAATATTATGCTCAAGGTTGGAGGACCTGAGAGGAAGCATTGTCAGTGAGAACGGTAGCAGTGTGATGTCCAGCCAGCTATGGCCATGGAGAATGCATTATAAGAGTTCTAGCATATGCACTTGTGCCACAATAACTCGGTATTGATCAGTATCCTGGTCGTTACTTTAGTCTGAGTTATTGTGGAACAAGCACAAACGCTGGAACTTTTATAAGACAGATTCAGTCTATGGAGCAGGTGAGCATTATTGGAATCATGTGTGACTCTTGCCAGTGAAACTGATACACACAGGGAAAAACAATGTGCCACTTTTGACACAGAAATTCAGGCAGAAATGAAATGCCCAGGAGGTTAATTAGCCAAGGTGCTGGCTTACTGAACAAGAAGAGCCAAGATTCAAACCCAGGTTGCATGTGTTTGGTGGTAATGGTGGTAAGTGTCAGCTCAGGACACTAGCAGATGACTGACCTGTAAAAGCAGCAGGAGACCACATTGCTAGCTGGCATCATAACCTGCATGACATTATAAATATATGACACCCATAAAGGTGTCTTGAAGATGCAGAAATATTAGGCTAAAGGACGGAGGACCTGAGATGGAGCATTAGTTAGTAGAGATGGCCCGAACAGTTTGCCGGTGGGCAGTATTCGGCAAACATTGGGCTGTCCACTGTTTGCATTGAACACAATAAAAAAAAAAAACTTCACGCTCCCATTTTTCCCATAGTCTTTAATGGCAGGCAAGCGGTCGCCGATTTTATCGGTTAATAGCAAAGACCCCTTCCATGCTAGAAACACCAAATTTGCAGGGTACGTGAAGGAGCCCATGGGTACAAGAGAAAAAAAATAATATAGTTGTTGAGAAAATAGATTTTAAAGTTTTATAGGAAAAAAGTATACTTTTAAATGTGGTAAATAACAGAAAATGTAGAAAACCTAACAGTAATGTAAATGTACATATATCAAAAGGAAGAACAATGAATTTCATGACAGGGTTTCTAGGGGGACCCCTGGAAACCCCTCCAGAGTCTCAACGCTTTGGACAGGGATCACTATACAGCCGCAATATGGCTGTATAAAGATCCCTGGCAACTTTACCTATTTTTGAAAACGTAAAAAAAAATGTACAGAGTGTGGGAATTTTTAAAAAAAATGACATGGGATCCCGCTCCAGAACCTTTTTAACCCCTTGTTCCCCATGCAGTATGGGATGACCAGAATGTGGAGCCCCGGCCGAGTGGGGCTTCACACCCTGAGCTATACCAGCCTGCATGGTCCAATCCGTGGGGGGCGTTGACTCCCTGGGGGATTCATGGTGGCATAATGTGGCATCTGGAGACCCCCAGATGCCAACCCCCCTCCCATGAATAATTAGTATAGGGGTACGAAGTACCCCTTACCTATTTCCACCAAAGGGTTAAATGAAATAAAAACACAACAAAGAACAAACTCCTTTATTAATCTTAATTAACCAGAAATTATTACCTCTACCTTTAACCTCCCTGGCGTTCAGTCTCCCTAGGATTTTTGTGTAGAAAGTGATCTAATTAATTTTCATAACCATTTTTTCTGTAACTTGCCAAAATGTGTCAAGCAAGGGTCTAGTATACAGTGCAGGAGAGTATTGATGTGTATGCACGCCAAATACTGTTCACAGCATGTTTTGCATTGATGAGTATTTCCATCAATCAATACCGCTAGGGAGGTTAAAAAAAAATCCCATGCCAATATCCTCGGAAAAAACCCACACCAATATTACAGGTTGATTGAAGATCTCAGCCGGCCGAAGCCAAACACACCACCCCGGCCACAGCTCTCAGCTATACTGTAGCTGTATAAAGATCCCTGGCTAAAGCGTTGTGACTCCGAAAACCTGTCATGAAATTCATTGCTCTTTCTTTTGATATATGTAAATTTACACTACCGTTAGGTTTGCTACATTATCTGTCATTTACCACATTTAAATGTACACTTTTTGCCTATGAAACTTTAAAATCGATTTTCTCAAAAACTTTAAATTTGGTGTTTCTAGGGAGCTTTCACTATTAACTGTTAAAGTCGGCAATATAAGTCTATGGAGCCCGCTGAGAACAACCGGTTCGGGAACTTTAGAGGAAATTTGCGTTTGCAATTCATGAACCCAAAATCTGATGTTCGCGACATCTCTATTAGTCAGTGAGAAGAGAAGCAGTGTGACATTAGGCCAGCTATGGCCATGGAGACTGCATTATAAGAGTTCTAGCATATGCACACAACTCGGTATCATCAGCATCCTGGTCGATACTTTCGTCTGAGTTATTGTGGCTCATATGCTGGAACTTTATATAATACATATTGAGCCAATGGAGCAGGTAGTTGGAATTGCGTGTGACTCTTGCCAGTGAAACTGATACACACAGAGAAAAACAATTTTCCACTTTTGACACAGAAATCCAGGCAGAAATAAAATGCCCAGGAAGTTAAATAAATGCATAAATGCATAGTGTTCTTTTCTCATTGCTGGCATTACCCACACCTCCCCAGTGGGAAAAGGAGGAAGAATTTGTAGCGCTGTGAAGATTCTTAATTTGGTTTTATAGAAAGTTGTTGTTTCTCCAAACAAGCTCAGGTGAAGAATATATGCAAAATAAATAGACACTACAAGCTGGAGAAAAACATTAGTGTTTGAATGGATCCTTAGTGAATCCTTAGGGAATGTAAATAAACAAGTATTTTGTGTGTGATGCTGTAAAGCTTTCTTTCAATTGTTGTCGATTGCCCCTCCCTCCAAAACCTGATCAGTAATTTTTACTTGTGTACTCTTTAGAAATCTTCTTTTTCCAATAATTATAATCAATTCTCAATGTCAAATTGGCTTCTGTATTATTTTATAATATTATAATGTTTAAATTTGAAGAATTTAAATAGTGCTTCCACATTCATCAGTACCTTTGACAGTATAAAGTCACCATAGACTATCCTTACATGCATTTCCATAGCATTTGGTATTCGGTGAAACACTGCGTTTCTATCAAGTGTGACCCCTGCCGCTCTTGTTGCGGGTCATGTTGGCTCTAATAGTCTGTTGCTCTTAAACATTATCAGTAATTTACTAGTTTTATCTGCACAGATATTCATGTTACTTTAATAACATAATGTTCTCAATGTTGGTTCTGTATTATTTTATAATGTTAATGTTTACATTTTGAGTATTTATATTGTGCTGACATAGTTATCAGTTCTTTTGACAGTATATAGTCTGGTCCCTAACTGCTCCTGCTGCAGAAATTTTGGTGTCAGACATCACAAGATACTTTTAACTACTAGTCGACGGGTGTGACCATGGCGGCAGCCCCAGGACCACCTAAGGCCAATCGGCGTTAAAGTCCTGAAGCGGGAATTTGCAGGAGATCACACATGCTGATATCCGCTTGGATGACAGAGCTCCGCTCCTCCTTCAGTCTCCTAGCGGCGATCGCCACTAGGAGACTGTTAGATGACAAAACAGCTGTCTATTTCATCTATACAGCGCTGCGATCTATGGCAGTGCTGTACTAGGGACTGCCGTGTGACATGCTGGGATGCAGGAGAACAATCAGCTCTCATTGGCTGAAGCCTATCACAGCCGATCGCCGAGAAAGCTCTGTTGGTTGGCAGAAAAGGGGGAGAATCACTTGTGTGCTGAGTTGTATGGCCCTGCAGTTAGGCCTTAAAGCTGCAGTGGCCTTTTTTGTAAAAAATGGCCTGGTCACTAGGGGGTTTAAACCCGTGGTCCTTAAGTGGTTAAAGCTGTTTAGTGCTCACGCCTGCATAGATGTGAGGTGTTTTGGATGCATAAGGGGGTTTTGATAAAATATTAGAAAAGTTGCAATGTTTTTTTTTAATTTAGATAATAACCTCAGCAGGGGGAAGCCTCTCTGGATGATCCAGAGGCTTCCTCAATCCTCTGCAATCTCTCTGCTGCTGCATTTCCCTCAATGTAAAAGTGCAGCCGCACTGTGCAGGTGCCAGTAATTTTGCTCCTGTGCAGCAGCACGAAGACACTCGTGCATGGAGAAAAAATCAATGCATGGAGAAAAAAGCCGTGTATGAGCAGCCTTGTGCTACTGCGCAGGAGCAGGATGTACTTTGTGCCTGTGCAGTGCGGCCACTTTGCAACTGCATAGTGAGCACACACTTTTTAACTTTTACTTAAAAAAAAGAATATAAATAGCCTAATCATACTTAATTATTTACATTAAATGACATTTATTGATTTAAATTAAAGAAATCTGATCAGTTGTCCGCATCTTAATGTTATTTTGTGAAGTTGTGTAATATAAAAACTGACTCAAACGCAAGAATAACATTAACCTAGAGCACAACCTGCATGGATTACCCTGGCCATACAATACAAACAGTATTTTATTATCAGCAGCAATGTAGCTGCATCTAAGTCACTTCGGTACTAATGATCCATTGTGCCATCAGCAGGAATGCTCTTTTAAAAGTAGTTTTAACTTAAAAAAAAGTTAAGTTAAATAGGATATTATGAAATTTTGTTAGTGAGGGAGGTCACATGATAGCACAGCTAACAAGTTTTCAAAGCAGGAAAGAGAATGTTGTGCTGTGGTCTACATGTATTTAATACATTCAGATAATATATATGTTTTAGTGTTAAAGCTAGAAATAATAGAAAAAAAATTAATGTATGAGAATAAAGGTTCCATTTAAAGATATGCATATTCACTTCCTATCCTTACAGGAGTCTATGAAAAACATAGTGCTATTAAAAAAAATTAGAAAATGTGGTTCAGATGGTTGGACATTCAGAAAATTGACCTAATTTAAGTTAACCGAACCCTAATCTGCATTCGGCATAGACAGCTTTGCAGTAATCTGTGATATTTTGTAAATGAGGGTGCTGCTCTGCTCCACTGTAATTGTTTTGTTTTGTTGTATGTGTTTGTGAAGTCCATTATCGGCACCTTTTGTTGTTAAAAATTCTATAAAATTTGACTTTAAAAAAGATATGCATATTCATATGAGATTTCTAATAAGATTTTGAGGAGAATGCTTTCTAAATTTGTGAATTTGGTACTGAACTTATTATTATGCATGCATAGAACACTGAAACTGTCCATCCTCTACTGACCTATTCATTGTGGTTCCATCTATTGTAATGTTATTGAAGAATCTCCACCTTTGATCAGCTCCTTCCATTTGCCTTTTGTTCATATTGTGGAATGTTAATGAAGTTTTCACCTTACTTGCTGGGGGTTAATTTACATAAAGAAGTCATGGAACTGTCTTTTAATAATACTGTAAACACACCTTTTGTTGTTAACAATACATTCTCTTTAACCAATGGAAAACAACCTTATGCTAGTGAATGAAGGAGAAGTGAATAAAAGATGGGTCAGGCCTAAATCAGGTAGCAGAATACCAGAGACTTCCCAGGAATAAGGAGTTCCTATACTACATCCTACCAGGTAACTATGACCATTCTGATTTACTCAGTTGTAATATTAGTCTAAACACATTATAGTTAGGATTGCATTGTATTATTTTGCATTCTTTAGTTTGTATTTTTAAGATAAATTATGTTAATAAGTGTGATATTGCATAACCCAGTAAGTGTAATTTTTATGACTGGGTGGCACATGTGACGGTTTTATATTGTACAAAAGTGTACCTGTTAGAAGAATAGCAGTAAGGCTTGTGTTAGGGCTGGGCTATTCTGAAGAGATTTTTTGGGGGCATATGAGTAAAATATTTAAATTCTTGTTAACAGTTGCTCTTTTTTTTCAATTTTGTTTGTTGATTTTAAAATAAAGAGTAAATAATGTTATTGTACATAAAGAGATTTTGAATAAATCCCACCGGCAAAAATAATTTGATTAACAAACTAGGGATAATAAAAGGGATTTATAGTTTATCAGAGATTAATAATCAGTCACAATGTGGTATGTAGGTCAGTTATAAGGTAAATTAATGTATTTAGTTGCTGCATTAAAGCGGACCCAAACTGAACAATTTTTTTAGTTGCACCACTCTGACACATACAAAGATAAATAAACACTCCTTCAAGCCTATGAGCATTTCAGTGCACGCTTTTCACCCTTCTCTTTTTATAACTAGGATTATACTGGGAGCAGCCATTAGCAATTCCTCCATTGCCGGACACCACCTACTCCACCAGTTTGCCGGATTCTGTCCCGGCAATATGAAAGGAAGGGAGGGGTTCCTCCAATAAATGTAAAATATTTTATATTTGTCATCATGCAGCTGAAAAAAGGCTGCTATTTATTATTATAATTTAGAAAATAGATTTTATTTCTGAAATCTTGTATTTTTAATTTGGGTCCACTTTAATATCAAGTGCAGTGCTACCCTGATTATCTCTGCGTAGACAATGGCCTCAATTCACTAAGACCATGCTGGAGATAATAAGGCAAGAGAAAACTTACCTCCACGCAGTGAGAGAGTTATCTTATCTCTTTATTCCTTAAGTTACCTCCTCTGTAGTTATTTTCACATGCAGTTAATTAACAGCCTGTCTTTAACTTTAGAATTCTGGAGATATTTTAAGGATCAAAGAGTTAACTTTAGGTTTACCTGAGGTAAAATGTTTCCTGAATACTACATGCCATATCACCATTGTGATAACTCTAGAAACGTTATTAAGGACAAGAGATAAGCTTAGCAAATTGAGGCTATTGTAATAATGTAATATTTTAAAATAATGGTAAAACAAATTTTGGAGTGCAGTAGTCAAATAAGGACTAAAGACTGAGGGTTGCAAATAAGTGGCCAGAGGATCTATTAATCAGAGTCATCTCAGTGTAAGTGGTATGAGGAATAGTGGCATGAGACAGTATACAAAGATGCCAACAAGCCTGCTTTTTATGGTACATGATTCTGGCAGCTGGAGAGTGTACTTTGCAAATACATAATAGAGGCTTGTGTTCATTTTTGAATTATTATTACTGTTGTTATCAATATTGTTAACAATATTATAATAACAGCCTAGCATCAGTAATATGCATATCTAAGCCACACTAACCCTTCTATAACTAACCCTCACCTGAACTTGTTACCCTATCTCCTAGCACTAACTTAGCTATTACTAAGCGCAACACTAGCCTCTATAGATAACCTCTTCGGCTTCATCATAGCTAATAACATTACACAGCTTTACATGTAGCCGATAGTGGTACTTGGCTACATCAGCACTGCATCCAATCCGGAATCCCTGATGCTGACTGCCCAACCCCACCACCTGCTTTACCAATAGTTGGAGTTCAGCTACATAATAGTCAAACCTCAGTATCAAATTAAACTACTCAATGCTCCATAGCTGCACATTTGCATTGTGTTCTATAACAGCACCTGATTTTAAAAACAAATTGTACATGCAAATTAACTGATTTGGTGCACTTCTTTTCAGGGAGTGCTTCTGATCATAAAGATATTTCTGAGAAAACCCCAGAAGGACGCAGACGAATCTAAAACCTGTTGGTGAGAGGTTCAGAGCTGTCAGCTACTAATTCCCACTGTAAGTGAAATCTACATAGGAAAAATACATTTACAGTGCATTTTACATTTACAAATGTACTCCTATATGTGTATACGTAAACATAATTTCCAATTGTCATTTTAAAAAAGGGGGTTCTGTGGCATGTTAATAAAAAAAAAACACTTACCTGGGGCTTCTCTCGGCCCCTGCAGCTGGCATGTCCCGCGCCATCCTCCTACGATCCTCCGTTCCCCACCGCCAACACCAGTCAATTATTCGACTAACAAGACGACTAGTGTGCACTCCTGCTTGCGTCTGCAGGAGCTTCCTGCGCAGGCACAGTAGGAGGTTCTTTTGTACTGCGTCTGCACAGTAAGCTCCTAATGACGTACATGGTAGCCACAATCGCGTTAGAAGAATAATTAGACCGGGAGCAATGGCATGGAACGGAGGATCATAGAGGATGGCGCGGTACATGACAGCTGCAGGGGGCCTATTGATGCTCCAGGTAAGTGTCAGTTTGTTTTTCTATTAATATGCCACAGAACCACTTTAAGTTAAAGGATACCTGATCTGAGCCAGCAGAGAAAAATGGAAATTATAAGTGAGTGTAGGTAGGGGTGTAGATGCTTACTGCACATACCGGGTGTTGGCATCTCCTTCCATTGTGCATTAAAAGGCCCTGTTCTGTAACCCTAGTCAGCAACGTCCTTTAAACTGCATATATTATGCTGTATGACATATGTATAGTATGTCAGGTCAGCAGCCTTGTGACTGTGCTCCCCGCTTGTCTCCTTCTATGTGTGTATTCGCACATGTGGGGAGCACAGTCACAAGGCTTCCCACCTACTGCACATGCACAGCGTAGTCTGTCCACATCAAAGGGCACTGACCACTGTTAAAGAAAATAATTCCAATTGCCTTTTTTAGAGATGACAATTTTTTCTGTGTAATTCTTGTAAATGACGATCTAATAAGCCACATTATGGATTATCAAGTGTTAATTTCAAGTGTCTTAAAAGGGATTATCATCTGAAGTATAGTATTATAATAGACTAGGGATGACCGGAAATGCCAATTACCGCTGCCGATTTACTCCTTCCGCGTATTTCCACATTCCGATGTGGATTTTCCACTAAAAATAAATTTTCACGTTCTCTGATTAACTTATTCATTGTAAGGCTTCTGAAGTTCTGATTGGCTTAAAATTACCAAGTATCGGTAAGCGGAGTTCTGCAAAAAAACACATTTTCTGATTGGCTAATTCATTCCGACTTTCTGAGTCTTCTGATTGTCTTAAAATTACCCAATATCGGTAATGCGGATTTTCCGTCAAAATTTTTGCCTAAAATCCGCATTCACTGATTGGTTTATTCATTCTGAGTCTTAAATTTTCACTTTTCCACAAAAATCCATGTTCCACATTAGTATTTCCAAGTTCCACATTCCCATGTGGAAATACGGATTTCCAATCTGAAATGCGGCAATTGTATTTCTGCTGAATCTGAATGAGCATCCCTATAATAGACCATTTTTTTGTTTGATACGCTGTCAGAGCTTCTGGGAATATAGCAACAATAACATAAAATATATTCAATTACAGGAGCAAAATGATGAGTCACAGTGGAGACAAGCCGCATCAGTGCTCAGAGTGTGAGAAAAGCTTCACTTACCAATCAGCGCTTATTAGACACCAGAGGAGTCACACTGGGGAGAGGCCATTTATCTGCTCAGAGTGTGAGAAAAGTTTCAGTCGAAGGTCACTGCTGAAGATACACCAGAGGATCCACACCAGAGAGAGGCCATTTTCTTGCTCTGAATGTCAAAAATGTTTCAGTCATAAGGGAAACCTCATGAATCATCAGAGGATTCATACTGGAGAGAAGCCTTTTTCCTGCTCAGAATGTGACACATCTTTCACTGAGAAGTCACACCTTATAAGGCATCAGAGAATTCATACTGGAGAGAAGCCTTTTTCCTGCTCAGAATGTGACAAATCTTTTACTAAGAAGTCACACCTTGTAAGGCATCAGTTGATTCATACTGGAGAGAAGAATTTTTCCTGTTTTGAATGTCAGAAATGTTTTGCCACAAAATACAGCCTCATAGAACACCAGAGAATTCACACAGGAGAGAAGCTGTTTCCTTGCTCAGAATGTGAAAAATGTTTTACTTTCAAAGCAAGGCTCAAATACCACCAGAGGATTCACACAGGAGAGAAGTCATTTTCTTGCTCTGAATGTGATAAGTCCTTCAGCACTCAACAAGCATTAAGTATACATCTCCGGATTCACACTGGAGAGAAACCATATAAATGTACAGAATGTGATAAAAGGTTCTCACAGAATGCAAATCTTACTCAGCATCAGAAAAGTCACAAAGGAGAAAAGCCATTTAGCTGCTCAGAATGTGACAAGATCTTCTCAGTACAGTCAAATCTGAGAAAACATCAGAAGATACATGAGCGAGTGGATGTCAGCCTGTAAACTGTGTTTTAATAAACATGTTGCTGTAGCATCACAGGATTATGATCTTTGATAAGTAGACCAGATGTATTAATTAACATATGTGATTTGGGGATTGATGCATGAAGCTGTAGTAATATTGCTGAACACAGACAGTGCACAGCAATATTATCGTTACTACCGGAAGCAGGTTACTGTGAGTTCCATTATTAGTATGATCCATGGTACTTCTGGAAAACGATCATTGCTACAGTAACACCATTACTATTGCTTGTTGTCGTAGCGACACCAGCAGTACTTAAGCACCACAGGTTGCGCTAATAGCAAACCCCACAGTAACTGTAGTAATGCTAATATTGCCCCCTACTGTCTGCATACAGCAATATTATTGCAGCTTCATGCAACCCTCAGAAGCTTAATCCACCATCAGAGATCATACAACAGGCAGAAAGTATATTATTTTTGGTGATATATAATCACAAATTAAGTGAACTGTGATCAGCTGGTACATGGAAACCTGGACATTTTTTAAAATATACATTAACATCATGTTCACAATGGACTGTAATAATAGGATTCTCATTTAATTAGTGTGTCATGTACTGTTAGGTTTATGATCTGTAACTTGCCCTTAAAATCTATTGTTTACTTTGATGGGAAGTGATTCTCCATTTTTTATTTCTGTATTTGCATGAATTTGTGTTCATCATCGGGATTAGATAAATTATGTCAACTTGAAGTTGAAATATATTTTGAGGCCCTGATTGACATACGGTGGCGGGATAGTTAGAGTTTTGTGTAAGTTTTGATCTGATGTGTATTTTATCTGCTCATTGATGGAGGTGGTTATGTGATTTAAGTTTTTTTAAATAAGAACTTTAATTTTTTAAACATTGTTCTGTGCTGCTGGAAATCTTGTTTGAATTGTTATTCTATAAGATGTGTCTTCAGTTTGATAAACCACAGCATTCTCTACTGAACAAAAAAAAAACATATCAGAGATCATCCAACTAGGGTTACCCCATTTATTCAATCAACAGAACATAAAGAAAGACCAGCTCAGTGTTTCAGGACAGAGCACTGGGCACCTGAGGAAGGGAGAGTGGCTCATATCATTGTGCTGGTCTTTTTATATGTTCTACAGCAGGCTTTCTCAACCAGGGTTCCTTGAGTGCTCTGCAGGGGTTCCATGGCATTTCCCCTCATCATGGGGTAAGTATAATAGGGCACATTATAATAGGTGGTACTTTAACAAGATGTACTAAATTGGGAGGGGGGGCTCAGGAGACAGTATAATGAGTGACAGTGTAATAGGAGGTACTGAAATAAACAGTCACACATACTTTTAAAGACCATGCCTCCTGAAAAATAAATGCAGGGGTTCCTTAAGATCAAAAAATTGTTTGCAGGGGTTCCTTAAGATCCAAAAGTTATTTGCAGGGTTCCTCCAGGTACCTAGGTTGAGAAAGGCTGTTCTACAAGCAGAAATTTTGGGACAAACCTGCCATCCTGCTTGTTTTTCAGCAGTGTATCTGGGTGTGGTGGTAACTAGGAAGAGTGAGTACACCTCTCTGGCAGTTTCTTTTTTTTTTTTTTTTTTTTTTGAACTTTGGCTGGTTTTGTGATTTTTCTGCAAGACAGTTTTGCATTCAAGTCAAGGGGCAAACATTAGAGGTCAAATTCATTCCAGAATCGCCAACATTTCTAAATATGTTAAAGGATACCAGAGCTGAAAAGCATAGGAGAAACAAGGGAGCAGGCATGTAGCGGGAGCTGTCCTGATGGCCAACGCTTCCTCCATTATCATCTGCCTCCCTTCTTTCTTACCTAAAGCATAGGAGAAATGGAGAGCAGGCATGTAGCAGGGGCTGTCCTGATGGCCAACGATCCATCATTATCCTCTGTCTCCCTCCTTTCTTACCTAAAGAGCCCCGACAGCCTCTTCTGGGTCGAGAGTGTGTGTGTGTGTGTGTGTGTGTGGTGTGTGGTGTGTGGTGTGTGGTGTGTGTGTGCCGCGATCACTCAAAAACACCTTGACCGGAGTCTCCACACTTGGGACAGTTGGTCAATTGGTGACCGAGTTTACAAATCCAGGAAAAAGTGGGTGGATCATAAAACAGCCTATCGAATTTCAGCCATTCATTTTAAATGGGAAAATGTAAACTGCAGCCATTCTTACACTGTAAAAATCAAGATAGGTTGCGCTGGGTCTATATCAATATGTGTATTAGGTCAAAAGTGTATATATATATACACACAACATATAATCATAAAATATATATTTATTTAGGAATATTTAATTCATATAATCACAGTCTAAAAAGCGTTAATATATATGGAACACAATATAAATCACAGAATAAAAATATCAAGGTGCTTAATATATCACATATCATTTGCACATCCACTCACTCAATCGTACCCGGACCATCCAATGTGTGCAAAAAATGTTGTGGTAAAAATAAAGATAAAAAGTATCAAGTTGAATGGGACAGCGATACAAAATCTCCGTGTAAGAACAGTTCATATTGATTGTGTAAAAGTTCCTGCTGTCTTGTATCAGTATCGAAAGGCTATAGTTCTTTAGTGCAGATCCTTTTTAAGTATATCACAGGGTCAAAAGTTCTGTTCTATAAAAAGTATTTAGCATAAATCACAATTGGATCTCAAGTTTAGGTAGACACTCCGTAACAGATTACCTCTGTGGTGCCAGTGAGTTGTATGTGTCGCTTAGCATATACTCACACTCCCAACTAGGTATCCGGTGGTTGTTCAATCGGTAGATCACTCGACAGGTCAGAGCTCCGGCCGGTAGCTCAATGGCCTGTATCTGTAGTATCAGCTCTCTCCTCCCGTGTAGTTCCGCTTTGCGCTTGGATGACGGCAAGTAGTACTTACGGGTGGCGGCTGGTTCACTTCCTGGTGACGTCACCTGCGTCTCACGACTTTGGTTGCTAAGTTGCTAGGTTACCGTTGTTATGCGGTGTTTGCTTAGGAGCGTACTTAGATGTTCCCAGGCAATTGTAGCGTCTTTATTGTTGCAACTCCTGGCGTGGGATGCATAAAAGTGGGCTAACGCGTTTCAGCGGTCTCGGTCGCCTTTCTCAAAGCCAATTCTTTGTGAACTGTCCACCACGATGCTGATATAGTGTCCTAATCCCTTCTCTCATTCTGATAGTTCCTCCTGGGTCATAGAGGGAGAATGAATTCATTTAATGCTGCGTTATGTGCAATATAAGACATATTGTTGCAAATGATTTCTTACTGTATAAAAATTATATATAAGAACGAGAATTAATAGTCAAATGAAGGATAGAATATAAAAAATGTTCTTTTAATACTGAAAAATGTATACAAATATATAAATATATAAAAGGCTGAGGAGGCTTGAATTCAGTTAGATTTCATACCGATTCTGACTTTTAGAACTCAGACCAGTGACAGGCATCTCCTCGCGTGGATGAGCATAAGTGCACACACATATTGATATAGACCCAGCGCAACCTATCTTGATTTTTACAGCTTTATCCTTTAAGTGTGGGGAAGTGGGAACCCACCTCTAACTGGTTAGCAGCGGGCGAAACAGATACCATAGGGAACACCCACGAGCGCCCTCCAAATTAATTCAGCCATTCTTACACTGTTGGTATGGTTTTCAAACTTGGCACACTTGGTCACTGAGTGAATGAGATTAAGATTCAGGAAGATGGGTGGAGCTTACAATAGCCAATCAAAATTCACCTATTGGTTTTCAAGGGGAATATTTAAACTGCTGCCATTCTTACAATATTAATGGCAGAGGCATCAAACTAGCTACAGTCGGTCATTGGGTGACCGGGGTCCAAATTCACTAAAGGGGTGGGGCCAAAAACAGCCAATCAGATTTCCTTGGTGGATAAACTGCTTCATTCACACATTTTTGATGCCAGGAACCTGAAAGCTCACAAACTTGGTCATTGAGTGCCTGTGTGTCCAGGTTACAAAAAGACTGCGGAGCCAAAAACAAATTTTACTGAGAAAATATAAACTGTGCCATTCTTACATAGTTAATGGCAGGGTTCTCAAACTTTGCACAGTTGGTCACTAGGTGACTGGGATTAAAATTCAGGAAAATGGGTGGAGCCTACAACAGCCAATCAAAATCCACCTGTTGATTTTTAAGGGTAATATTTAAATTGCTGACATTCTTATACTGTTAATAGCAGATGTCTCAAACCTGGAACAGTTGGTCACTGGGTGACTGGGGTTCAAATTCAGAAAGGGGGCAGAGCCACAAATAGACAATCAAATTTGTTTAATTTCAATGGGAATAAACAAATTATTGATACCAAGGACCCAAATGCTCATAAACTTGGTAATTTGACTGTCAAGGTTAGAAAAAGTGGGTGGCACCAACAACTACATTTTTTACATGGCAGGGTTCCTAAGCTTGACACAGTTGGTCACTGGATGACTGGGATTAATATTCAGGAAAGTGGGTGGAGCCTACAGCAGCCAATTAAAATTCATCTATTGATTTTCAAGGGGAATATTTACATTGCTGCCATTCATACACTCTTAAAGGATACCGAAGTGACATGTGACATGATGAGATAGACATGGGTATGCACAGTGCCTAGCACACAAATAACTATGCTGTGTTCCTTTTTTTCTTTCTCTGCCTGAAAGAGTTGAATATCAGGTATGTAAGTGGCTGACTCAGTCCTGACTCAGACCGACAGTGACTACCGTGTGACCCTCACTGATAAGAAATTCCAACTATAAAACACTTTCTTAGCAGAAACTGGCTTCTGAGAGCAAGAAAGAGATAAAAAAGGGAATTTCTTATCAGTGAAGGTCACACTGTAGTCACTTCCTGTCTGAGTCAGGACTGAGTCAGCCACTTACTGACCTGATATTTAACTCTTTCAGACAGAGAAAGAAAAAAAGGAACACAGCATAGTTACTTGCGTGCTAGCCCCTGTACATACACATGTCTATCTCATCATGTCACATGTCACTTCGGGAATCCTTTAATGGCAAAGGCCTCAAATCTGGTAAATCAGTTCCTGGGAGACTGGAGTGGTTTCAATTCTGAAAAGGGGCAGGCCAAAAACAGCCAATCAAATGTGTTTAATTTTAATGGGAAAATGCAACTTATTGATGCCAAAAACCCCAAAGCTCATAAACTTGGTCATTGAGTGACTGCATGTCAAGGTTTGAAATAATGGGCTGAGCCAAAACAACTAATTTTTTACCTGGGAAAATATAAACTGCAGCCATTCTTACACTGTTAATGGCAGGGTTCTCAAACTTTGCATAGCTGGTTACTGTGTGACTGGGATTAATATTCAAAAAAGTGGGTGGAGCCTAAAATCCAATCAAAATTCACCCTTTTGATTTTCAAGGGGAATATTTAAATTACTGCCAATCTTGCATTGTTAATGGCACAAGCCTCAAACCTGGTACAGTTGGTTATTGGGTCACTGGGGTTCAAATTCAGAAAGAGGGTGGAGCCACAAACAGCCAATCAGATTTGTTTCATTTCATTGGGAAAATACAAATTATTGATGCCAAGGAGCCCAAAGCTCACAAATTTGGTCATTGAGTGACTGTGTGTCCAGGTTACAAAAAGTGGGTGGAGCCAAAAACTAATTATACTGGGGAAATATAAACTGCAGCCCTTCTTACACTGGTTGTGGCAGGGTTCTCAAAATGTTCCCAGCTGGTAGCTGGGTGACTGAGATTAATATTCATGGACGTGGGTGGAGCCTATACTAGCCAATCAAAATTCACCTGTTGATTTTCAAGGGAAATTTTTAAATTGCTGCCAATTTTACTCTGTTATTAGCAGAAGCCTCAAGCCTGCTACAGTTGGTCATTAGGTGACTGGGGTTCAAATGCTGGAGAGGAGCACAGCCACAAACAGTCAATCTGATTTGTTTAATTTCTATGGGAGTATAAAAATGTTTGATGCCAAAGACCCCAAAGCTCACACACTTGGTCATTGAGTGTTTGTGCGTTAGGGTTAGAAAAAATGGGCGGAGCCAACACCAGCCAAATACATACCCGGGCAACGCCGGGTCACCAGCTAGTGTACCAAATTAAATTTGAGTAAATTGGGGAAGTAATAGTGATTGTTAACTTTTGGATTGCCTGGTTAGCATCCTTATTACTTGTTTACCAGATAAAAATAAAGAATTGATTTTTTATTTTATGCCTGACAGTTACATATTAACCTTCTGTGGACCGGCAGCCTATCCCCCTTTAAAGAGAATCTGTATTGTTAAAAACACACAAAAGTAAACATACCAGTGCGTTAGGGGACATCTCCTATTACCCTCTGTCACAATTTCGCCGCACCCCGCCGCATTAAAAGTGGTTAAAAACAGTTTTAAAAAGTTTGTTTATAAACAAACAAAATGGCCACCAAAACAGGAAGTAGGTTGATGTACAGTATGTCCACACATACAAAATACATCCATACACAAGCAGGCTGTATACAGCCTTCCTTTTGAATCTCAAGAGATCATTTGTGTGTTTCTTTCACCCTGCAGTTCTCATGCACTGAAGTTTCAGGCTGCTCTTTTCTTCCTGCAAACAGCTTTGCCCTTGTCTGTAATTCTTCAGTATGTGAAAGCCCAGCCAGCTCAGAGGACGATTTATCCAGCTTGTAAAAGATAAGAGAGAAGAGAGAAGCTGCTCTAATGTAAATAACACACAGGCAGTGTGCAGAGAGGGGCCTGGAAGGGGGAGTTCATAGCAGAACCACAACACTGAAGAACTTGGCAGCCTTCCAGACACAGGCTGACAAGTCTGACAAGAGAGAGATAAGTTGATTTATTACAGAGACTGTGATAGTACAAAGTGCTGCAGTAAGCCAGATCACATTAGAATAGCTTTTGGAACTTGTAGGATGATAAAAAACAGGATGCAATTTTTGTTACGGAGTCTCTTTAAGGACCAGTGTATTTTACATGCAGGGGGCACATTTGGGGGGGTCAGGCAGCCAGATTCCCAGTATAGATAGCTAGGCATTGCTGTCCCCAGTATAGCCAGGTGTCCCCAATATAGCCAGCAGCCATTACTCACCTCCCTGGGTCCTGCGATAAGCAGCATTAATTAATGAATTGTCATCAAGCCAAGACCCAACATAAGAGTCAGAGTGAGCAGAGATGCCGGCCAGAGCAGAGGGGTGCAGTGATTGCCGGGGGAACGTCAGGAAGGTGAGTGGATCCTCTTATTCCCCTCCTACCACCGCTGTTCTGATAGGGATCACTATGATCGGCCGGCATGCAGGGGTGCTCGGATACCCCTTTTTAAAATCTGAATTGATTCGGATTCAGATCCGGATACCCAGATATCCGGAGCTGATATTCCCGAATCCGAACGTTCTGATATCCGCGATCGTTCGGATATCCGAACGTATTATCCGCGGATATCTGACCTGTTCGGATATCCACATAGAAAACCGGAAGTGGCCTCTAAATTGCTTTTAAAACAATTTTTAGGGTAAATGATGCATGCAGCATCATGTTTTATCAAAGAGAAACACTAATTGATTATGTGGAGAGTTAAAAACACACACACACAAAAAAAGGCTGTCAATTAACATCAGGATTCAGGACTAGGTTCCAGACAGCGGTCGTGCAGCCCACATTGTGTCCAAAGTCCAACCACACAACTAGGACATCATAGTTTTCAGCCCAGACACCTCCAAAAAAACGACACTGCAATTGTGTTTGGGGTTAAATATAGGTGGTGGTATCAGCAGCAGTGGCCTGTGGCACCGTGGCAGTGGGAGCCAGAGCCAGCTTGCTTCAGCCTCTTGAACTCCTCATGCTCAACAACATGTTTTTTTGGCCAGATGGGTGATGAAGCTGGAAGTGCCATACTTGTAGTTGTCACAACCTTTGCTCATCTGTAGTTTGCACACATTGCATATGGCAAACTTGCTGTCCAATGAGGGCAAAGTGAAAACCCGCCAGATTGGGGAGGTGAAGATTCCCCTGTGGCCTGAATGGGATGCTGCTGCTTTTCTCCCTGTGGCAGTTGGGGCTTGAGTGGTGCGGCTGGTGGTAGCAGCAGAAGGCTGTGGGTCCCGCATTCCACGGCCACTGTCTGCAATGCTGATCCTCCATGCCAAACCCACCGACGCATCCTCCTCCTCAGAGTCAGAGCTGACATCCCCATCCTGTGGATGGTAGTCACGGTCCTTCATCTCCTATCAACATCATACCCTTCTCCTCAAAACCCAGAATATCCTCCTCAAACTCCTTGCGGCTAACAGCCCTGAGTTTGATCGTGGCGCCTGGAGCGAAAAGCTCGCTGACTGAGGGTAGGCTGCCCGCTGGGGTCGACACTGACACGGCAGACCTTCTGAGGGTGGCCGCAATGTTGCTCCCTGTCCTCTTGCCCTTGCTGCCCCTCCCCTGGCTGCCGGTGCCAGCAGACATAGTACAACTTATACGTGATGATGTCATCAGATGATGTGGGGTACTTGTACTTTAATAAAATCGGAGTTGGACTTTAAAGCAAATCAGCACGGAGTGACAGACCACAGAGTAGAGGACAGTGCACACTATTTGTCTGTCACACTGACTCTGCTCAGCACAGTAACACTGCAGTAATCTGTAGTAAGCTAACACAGTACTGCTCTAACAACTAACTGCAGTACTAACTATATACTGTACAATAACACAGTAATCCTATTCCCTAACCTATACTGTCCTGCTGGCCTGCACAGCACACACAGACACAGACAGGACCTAACTGAGTGAATGAAATCAAAAAATTACAAGCTAGCTAGCTAAAAAAAACAATACAACAATAGTGTAGTGAAAGTGTTTAGCACTCAAAGCGTTAGGTTTATCACTGTATACAGCACTTGCTAAGCCAGAAGCACTGGAGCATGTCTCTCAGTGAGCAGCCACACAAGCAAGGACGATATGTCTCATCATGCCAGCCCTCCTTATTATACAGGGGGGCTGGCCAGGGTTCCCTTCTGTGATTGGATGCTAGGGCTTATTCTGGGAGCCCTCTGATTGGCTCAATGAGGTCAGGTGGGGCTGGCCAGGGTTCCCCTCTGTGATTGGTTGCTAGGGCTTCTGCTGGGAGCCCTCTGATTGGCTCAACGATGTCAGCTCCTTAGTTACAGTAATTGGATCCGGATATCTGCGGATATCCGCAGAGATCCGGGTATGCGACCAAATATCCGCATAGCGCTATGCGGATTTCAGCCCAGGTATCCGGAATCTGAATCCGGTCGGATAGCGCTAAAAAGTTTGGATATCCGGGTTACCCGGATATCCGGAATCTGGATGAGCGTCCCTGATCACATGATGAGGAGCCAATTGCCATGGCTCATAATTACTGAGAGGAGATGTCAGCTGTCATGTGAAAGCTTAATCTCCCTTCTCAGGTGCGCACGATCACAGTGGGAGTGAGATGAGCAGGTAGGCAACATAAACCCTACGCTGCATCAGAGTTAAGCAGCCACAAGTGTGGCGTAGGATTTACTACAGGTGGTCCCCAGAAGGTTAAAGACCTTATGGATAATTTGGATTTAAAGTGACTATATTTTTTTTAAACGCAGTAAAATGACAGAATTTGTAGATGGTTTACAGGGAGCAATTGATCTGTTTATGGGATGTGGGACTGTGAGCCAAGTGCAACACACAGATGACAGCACATGCAGATTGTACAACCTACATGATGCAGATGGTGTACATGAAACATGACATGTTTTTGAAGCAGTAACATACTCTTACCCATTTTCACAAAGGACTAAATGAAATAAAAACACAACAAAGAAAAAAGCCCTCTAATATTCTTAATTAACCATAAATACTTACCTGTACCTTTAAAAAAATGTTACCATGCCAATATCCTCGGAAATGATCCCACGCCAAAATTGTCTAATGAGTTTCATTGATGATTTCTGCCCTACACCCGCCACCACACACCACAGCTCCTTTCCGCAGCCTTAGCTATACTAGTAGGGATCCTCCTGATCCCCATTGGTCTGTTAGTAGACCAATGGGGAACCATGAAGCCAATTTAAAGATGCTTTTTGCTCTAGTTATATTTTAGAATATCTAGAGCTCCATCCTCACTGTCCTCCATGGATCTCGCTCTCTAGCACCTATGGGGGCAATGCTATTAGCTGCTAAAATCTGCGGCCAGTGGCTTTAATGTAAAAAATGCTATTTTTTTACAAAAGAAAAAATTTGCATCAAATGTGAATGGTAAAGAGCCCAAGTTCGCCAGGAACTGTCCGCCAGTAAACTGTTCGGGCCACTCTTACTGCAGGGAGGTGAGATAAGTGAGAAAGACCTGCACATTCTGGCAAGTTGATGCAATATGCATTTGCTGCACCATTTTAATTAGCTAATAGACACTTTGGCAGCCAGCATCAAAGTCAGGTCTTTTTTCTTTTGTATGCAGCATAATTACATAGAGCCTAACAGTAGAATATCAGATTTATTTGCTCCTCTATTTCATAGATGTCATTTTTCCCAATCTTTGAGTAAATAGAATTATGAATATATGACACACATACAGATGTCTTGAAGATGCAGAAATATTAGGCTCAAGGTTGGAGGACCTGAGATGGAGCATTAGTCAGGGAGAACAGTAGCAGTGTGATGTGCAGCCAGCTATGGCCATGGAGAATGCATTATATACCTCGGTATCAATCAGTATCCTTGTCAATACTTTTGTCTGAGTTATTGTGACACAAGCTCATATGCTGGAACTTTTATAAGACAGATTCAGTCTATGGAGCAGGTGAGCATTATTGGAATCATGTGTGACTCTTGCCAGTGAAACTGATACACACAGGGAAAAACAATGTGCCACTTTAGACACAGAAATCCAGACAGAAATAAAATGCCCAGGAGGTTAATTAAATGCAAAGTGTTCTTTTCTTATTGCTGCCATTAGACAAGACAAAAAAATAACATTTATATAGTGTTTTTCTCCTGATTGAGGCAATAGCAGTGTTAGGGAGGCTAGCCCCAGGACTCCTTACTGAACAGGAAGCCCAAGGTGCTGGCTTACTGAACAAGAAGAGGTAAGATTCAAACCTGGGTTGCGTGTGTTTGGTGGTAATGCTGGTAAGTGTCAGCTCAGTAGTCAGGACACTAGCAGATGACTGAGCTGTGAGAGCGACTGGAGACCACATTGCTATATGGCATCATAACCCAGGGCTGGGCCAAGGCAGAGGCAAGAGAGGCTCCAGCTTCAGGGCGCAGTGTAGGAGGGGCACACAACTCATTCAGCTATCATTCCCCTATTGTGTTTGCAGCAGGGAGAAATAAGAAAAGGAGATACATGGCAGTGACTGCACGCCAAATAACTAGAGATTAAGGTGTTTGGGGTTGGGTGCTCTGGGGCACCTCTTAGTCTAATAGCAATCCGTGTGGGACAGCTGGGGTGGGTGGGATGGAGGGGCGCAGTTTTATATCTCAGCCTTGTCCCGGCTATGTTATAACCTGCATGACATTATGAATATATGACACCTATAAAGGTGTCTTGAAGATGCAGAAATATCAGGCTAAAGGATGGAGGACCTGAGATGGAGCATTAGTCAGTAGAGATGGCCCGAACAGTTCGCCGGTGGGCAGTATTCGGCAAACATTAGGTTGTTCGCAGTTCGCGATGAACGCAATTTAAAAAAAAACTTCACGTTCACATCTTTCCCATTATGGCGGTGTGATACACACATTTTATGCCTTGTATGATACTTTCAAAAGAGCTAAAATAAAAAGAAGATTTTAGATGGTGCGGATCCTTATTTGCTTGGATATCCCTATGCGCTCCAGGTGCGATCGCTGCACATCAACATTATCCATTGGTGCTGATCCACTTGAAACATTAACACATCTTTGCCATAGAATTTAATGGCAGGACAGCGGCCGCCAAATTTAGTGATTAATAGCAAAGCCCCCTTACATGCTAGAAACACCAAATTTGCAGGGTATGTGAAGGGAGACCATGGGTGCAAGAGGACACAAAATAAAAAAGAACTTAAAATCGATTTTAAAGTTTCATAAGAAAAAAGTATACTTTTAAATATGGTAAATGACAGATAATGTAGCAAACCCAATGGTAGTGTAAATTTACATATATCAAAAGAAATAACAATGAATTTCATGACAGGGTTTCCATGGGGACCCCCTGGACACCCCTCTAGAGTTGCAACGCTTTGGCCAGAGATTGCTATACAGCCGCAATATGGCTGTATAAAGATCCCTGGCAACTATACCTATTTTTGAAAACTTAAAAAAAAAATTCACAGCGTGGGAAATTTTTTACAAAATTACGTGGGGTCCCCCTTCCCGAGCCTCTTTGACCCCTTGTCCCCCATACAGGATGGGATAGCCAGAATGCATAGCCCCAGCCGAGTGGGGCTTCAAACCCTGAGCTATACCAGCCTGCATGGTCCATGGAATGGGGGCATGGTCCTATTCATGGACAAGGGGCTCTTCCCCACCTCTGGTGCTCCAGATGCCCGTCCCCCTCCCCTTTAAGAAGAAGGACCCCAGATGCCCGCCCTCCCTCCCAGGAGAAATGAGTATACGGGTACAAAGTACCCCTTACCCATTTCCACAAAAGGGTTAAATGAAATAAAAACACAACAAAGAAAAAAGTCCTTTATTAATCTTAATTAACCAGAAATACCTGTACCTTTAAAAAAAAAATGTTCCCACGCCAATATCCTCAGAAAAGTCCCACCCCACGCCAATATTGCAAGTTGATTGATGATCTCAGCCGGCCGCAGCCACACACGCCGCCCCGGCCACAGCTCTCAGCTATACTGCAGATGTATAAATATCCCTGGCCAAAGCGTTGCAACTCCGGAAACCGCGTCATGAAATTCATTGTGCTTTCTTTTGATATATGTAAATTTACACTACCGTTAGGTTTGCTACATTATCTGACATTTACAGCATTTCAATGTCTACTTTTTTTCTATGAAACTTTAAAACCAATTTTCGCAAAAACTTTAAATTTGGTGTTTCTAGGGGCTTCGCTATAACTGTTAAAGTCGGCCACAGAAGCTGGCTCGGGAACTTTTGAGGAAATTCACGTTTGAAATTCATGAACCCAAAATCTGATGTTTGTGACATCTCTATTAGTCAGTGAGAAGAGAAGCAGTGTGGCATTAGGCCAGCTATGGCCATGGAGGCTGCTTTATAAGAGTTCTAGCATATACACATAACTCGGTATCCATCTGCATCCTGGTCGATACTTTCGTCTGAGTTATTGTGGCTCATATGCTGGAACTTTATATAATACAGAATAATCCAATGGAGCAGGTAGTTGGAATTGCATGTGACTCTTGCTAGCGAAACTGATACACACAGGGAAAAACTATTTTCCACTTTAGTATTGACACAGAAATCCAGGCAGAAATAAAATGCACAGGAGGTTAAATAAATGCATAGTGTTCTGTTCTCATTGCTGGCATTACACACACCTCCCCAGTGGGAAAAGGAGGAAGAATTTGTAGCTCTGTGAAGATTCTTAATTTGGATTTATAGAAAGGTGTTGTTTCTCCAAACAAGCTCAGGTGAAGGGTATATGCAAAATAAATAGACACTACAAGCTGGAGAAAAACATTAGTGTTTGAATGAATAATTAAGCATTATATAACTCGGTATCAATCAGTATCCTGGTCAATACTTTTGTCTGAGTTATCGTGACACAAGCTCATATGCTGGAACTTTTATAAGACAGATTCAGTCTATGGAGCAGGTGAGCATTATTCGAATCAGGTGTGACTCTTGCCAATGAAACTGATACACACAGGGAAAAACAATGTTCCACTTTTGACACAGAAATCCAGACAGAAATAAAATGCCCAGGAGGTTAATTAAATGCAAAGTGTTCTTTTCTTATTGCTGCCATTAGACAAGACAAAAAAAATAACATTTATATAGTGTTTTTCTCCTGATTGAGGCAGGGAAAACGGGGGGAGCAGGCTTGTGTAGTGGGCTCTCCTCATGGCCACCGCTTCCCCCGTTCTCCTCCGTCCCCCTCCATTAGTCAGTAGCGACCCCCCAAACTTCTGAGTTGGGTGGTGGCGGCTTACTGTGCAGGTGATGCCCGGTGAAGCACATCCTTCTACGCATTTACACGGACGAGAGCACTCTGCGCATGCACACTACGTAGCTGTAACAACACAAGTACATAATGTGCTTGCACAGAGCACTCCCACCTGGCTGAATGAACACATACAAGGATACGCTTTGCCGGGCAGTGCCTGTGCAGTAAACCGTCACTACCCCAACCCCAACCCAGAAGTGAGTTCAGGGGGTCGCTACTGACTAACAGAGGGGGACGGAGGAGAACAGGGGCCATGTGGAGAGCCCATTACACATGCCTGCTTCCCTCGTTTTTTCATATTATTTTCCACTAAAGTGTCATTTTTTAATACCAGTGCGTTGGGAGGGCCAGATTTGTACTTTTTACCGCCCAAGGCCCAGTGCCTCCAGTAGCCCCATGAAAACAGCTTGACTATGATTGGGTTATCGGGCATAGGAAAAGGAAGGAGATTAGAGATACTGGTGGATCAGGGAGCTGTATTAGGTATTTAAAAAAAATTGTAGTTTAGGTAGTAGGAGAGATTAAAGGCTAGGCATTTTGGCAAATGGGGAAGGCTAGGAATTAGATAATAGGATTATGGGAAAAAGGATAACATTTTCAAGTTAGGACCTTTTTCCACTACCCTGCGATTTGCAATTTGATTTGCAAATCGCAAGGTACATTAAACTAATGGTAACTGCAGCAGCAATTTCCATTAGTGCGATCCGATTGCAATGCGATTTTGGTCAAAACGCAATCGTCGTCCTGACACGTTTTGGATGCGATTGAGCTTTACTATACTGAGTGTAGTAGTTCAATCGCAATTGCATGGTGGAAATTGAAACGCAATTGCGTTCCCGATCGCAATCGCATTTCATAGTGGAAAAGAGCCTTTAAGGTTACTGATCACAAGATTCACAAGAAGAAATAGATAAAAATCTATGCTGCCAAGTGCATGTCCGACCAACAATGCGATCAATTTTGGGATGAAAATTGGTTGCATTCTTGATCTTGCATGCTGCAAGATGTCTGGCGACTTGTTCTATTGAGTGCACGGCGGGAATGGCGTGCAACTTCATGACTATCGACGAACGCGTTGAACTCCCCGGCGCTCTCCCCCCCCAATGAAGAATGTCCCCGGGTGCCCTGTGTAAAGTATACATTTACCTGTCTGCGGCCTGCACTTGTCCCTTCGCTGCTCAGGGCGCATTACCCTCTCCATACACACACGCCCCATGTGGTTTACTAGTAGAGGTGCGCGTGTGACATCACACACGCCCTTACTAGTGAACCACGTGGGATGCGCATGTAAGCAGAGGAGATATCCCAGGGGCAACGGGGGACAAGCGCAGGCCACGGACAGATCTCTCTCTTATCAGATTTGATAAGAGAGAGACTTGTCTCTTGGTCGAATCTGTCCATACATTGCTAGATGTATGACTACCATTCGGGAATGAAGGGAAATGACTGTGTGGGAGGGGAGATGGGGAACACTGCACGATTAACAAACTGAAGTGTGAGAGAGGGCTGAACTGAGATAAGGCAAGTGATAGGAGCCAGGCAGCTAACAGGACAGGAGGGGAGAGTCAGGAAGCTAACAGGACTAAAGGGGTGAGTTAGGAAGCTAACAGGACAGGAGGGGAGAGCCAGGCTGCCCTGTTTCAACAGCTTCAGATGTCACGGCTGCTCAGGCTGGGGGAGAGAAATAAGGGGGGAGAGGGAGACAGCTGGTCACTCACTGAATCTACAGCAGCTCAGGACCAGGCAGCGTGCTGCAAGTGTATGTACAAAATACCTGCAGATCTGCACACAGTTCACTCTCTCCGAGTCTCCGTGATCCTCACAGTGCTGCCTGAGTGTCTAATAACTTCTTCCTCCTCCTCATGGGCTCAAATCTCGGCTCTTCTCCTCTCTTCTCAGCCCCGATCAGTGTCAGAGAGGAGAAGAGGGACAGCTTTCTCATCTCTGCTGTGTGCACACACTGGAAAGACAGGGGACAGCTGCAGCAACCCCAGCTCTCCTGCCGCTCAGACAGCTGAAATCTGGGGGCCCTGGGCCCCCTGTAGTTCCCTGAGAGCACGGGCCCGTCACTGATGTAATGGTTGTC